>NC_052160.1:13193038-13561343 GCF_902713615.1 Scyliorhinus canicula | reverse complement strand
CTCACCCCCCCGCCTCCCTCACTCCCTCACCCCCCCCGCCTCCCTCACTCCCTCACCCCGCCTCCCTCACTCCCTCACCCGCCTCACTCCCTCCTCCCTCACTCCCTCACCCCGCCTCCCTCATTCCCTCACCCCGCCTCCCTCACTCCCTCACCCCGCCTCCCTCACTCCGCCTCCCCTCACCCCATCTCCCTCACTCCCTCACCCCCGCCCCCTCACTCCCACCCGCCTCCCTCACTCCCTCCCCCCTCCTCCCTCACTCCCTCACCCCGCCTCCCTCATTCCCTCACCCCGCCTCCCTCACTCCCTCACCCCGCCTCCCTCACCCCGCCTCCCTCACCCAGCACCTCCCTCACCCCACCTCCCTCACTCCCTCACCCCGCCTCCCTCACTCCCTCACCCCGCCTCCCTCACTCCCTCACCCCGCCTCCCTCACTCCGCCTCCCTCACCCCGCCTCCCTCACCCCGCCTCCCTCACTCCCTCACCCCGCCTCCCTCACTCCCTCACCCCGCCTCCCTCACTCCCTCACTCCCTCACCCCGACTCCCTCACTCCCTCACCCCACCTCCCTCACTCCCTCACCCCGCCTCCCTCACCCCGCCTCCCTCACTCCCTCACCCCGCCCTCCCTCACTCCCTCACCCCGCCTCCCTCACTCCCTCACCCCACCTCCCTCACTCCCTCACCCCGCCTCCCTCACTCCGCCTCCCTCACCCCGCCTCCCTCACCCCGCCTCCCTCACCCCGCCTCCCTCACTCCCTCACCCCACCTCCCTCACTCCCTCACCCCGCCTCCCTCACCCAGCACCTCCCTCACCCAGCACCTCCCTCCCTCCCTCACCCAGCACCTCCCTCACCCCGAACCTCCCTCACTCCCTCACTCCCTCCACCAGCACCTCCCTCACTCCCTCACCCAGCACCTCCCTCACCCAGCACCTCCCTCACAGCCTCTCTCTCTGGCACCGCCGGCAGTCGGGCTCATTGAGTGACAGCGGCGAACACCCAATCCCAGCAGCAGCTCAGAGGTATAGAGGGGGAGGGACGGAGGAGGAGGGAAGATATAGAGGAGGGGGGGAGAGATTAGGGATGGGGGAGGGATTGAGGAGGGGGAGCTGAGTTGGAGGAGGAGGAGGGATGGAGGAGGAGGAGGGATGGAGGAGGAGGAGGGATTGAGGAGGGGGAGCAGAGATGGAGGAGGTGGAGGAGGGATGGAGGAGGGGGACGAGGGATGGAGGAGGGGAGGAGGGATGGAGGAGGGGGAGGAGGGATGGAGGAGGGGAGTGAAGTTTGCATATTGACAACATCCTGTAAACGTCTGCAGTCTCTCCCACTCCCACCCACCCCCTTCCTCCCACTCCCACCCACCCCCTTCCTCCCACTCCCACCTCCCTCTTCTCCCACTCCCTGCTACTTTCAGCGCCGGAGATCCATTTTAGCTGATATATTATTTTAAAGCAGCTACCCCATTTCCAAAAATAAACAAATGAATGAAAGGTCAGAGATTCTGTACGGTCTGCTCTTAATTCAAACTTGCTCCCTGGGCACGATTCAGTTTGTTCATCTCTGGCACCAAATAACAATTCTGCTGTTATCTGTGTTGCTTCATTGTCATTATTTGGCTAATTCAATTTTCAGGGCATAACCCTCTCAGTAACTCTATTGGAAGAGTTCCGAATCATTCATTTGGGGCAAAAACAATACCTGTTTCCAATGATCATGGATCAGGTCGGTATCCAATTGCTGTTGAATAATGGTTTGGGGAAAGGGAAACTACTTTCAATTTCCCACGAATCCCAGTGAATTAAGGTCCTCTCTATTAACAGCACATTTGCATATTCGGAATGTTCAGTTCTCACATTTTATATCGAGCTTCTATTATCCACATTTCATTCTATTATTAATCAGGAAAGTCAACCTGAGCACTCAGAAAATCTCAGCTGTTGAGGCTATTTTATTCTGCAGTTTTATTTGGGCAACATTGGGCAACAATTGGAAGATCTGCTGCTGTTAGCCAACAAGCCTTTCAAATTAAAGTACGATTTCAAATTATTGTCATAAATAATTTGCTTGTTTTACACGCAAATGCAGTTCAATTCTGTGCTCAGGCAGGCTTCCGGGCGAATCTCTCTGAACCCTCCTCGGATGCATTTTTAAAATTCTCTCACAGGGTGAGGGCATCATCTGTGAAGCCAAGTTTGTTGCTCTTGAGCCGTGACCGAGAGCAGCTGCATAAAGCCTCCTGTCATACTGAACCCACAGTGAAGGAGACTCACTTGTCCTGGACCAAGTTCCAGTTGCTGGTGCGTGCACTGCCTGCCCCGGGGTAAACCAGCCCTCTTACTGCAGCATCGAAACAAATGTTTCTGCATCTGCCTCTGCTAGAAGGAAGGGGGCACTGCATCAGGAAAGTATATGTGCGAGGATTGTGACCTTGTAAAAGGTAAGTAAAGTCAGCAGAGTCCCATAGGCTACTTTCCCCTTTGAGGGGGAGAACTGACTGCTGGTGATTGAACCTGAGGATCACCACACCTCAGGTTAAGAGGCAAGGTTGAGAATAACCTCAGGGAATTGAACCCACGCCGCTGGCCTCGTTCTGCATCACAAACCAGCCGTCCAGCCAACTGAGCTAAACCGGCCGCGTACAAGAACAAGGATGCCCACAGCGGTTACAGCAACTATCGAGGCATCTACCTACTTAGCATCGTGTGAAACATATTGTTGCTCTTGTCGTACCACTGATCCTGGTTGAACACATCTACCCTAAATCCCAGTGTGGCTTCAGAAGTGGAAGATCTACGATTGATATGATCTCCATCTAGCGGCTGCCAGAGAAACGCGGTAAACGAAGGAGGCCACCAAATGCTGCCGTGATCGATCTCACCAAAGGCATTGGGACCATGTGAGCAGAGGTGGTCTGGTTAAACTGC
The DNA here is from genome assembly GCF_902713615.1 of Scyliorhinus canicula. Taxonomy (NCBI): domain Eukaryota; kingdom Metazoa; phylum Chordata; class Chondrichthyes; order Carcharhiniformes; family Scyliorhinidae; genus Scyliorhinus; species Scyliorhinus canicula. The sequence goes on along the minus strand of NC_052160.1, from coordinate 13,558,418 downwards.
TGGAGAGCATTGGCCGAAGCTGCTCAATGTGGTCTTCTCTTTCTATGACATCATGGTGGGTAAGGTCAATGATGAAGGGGCAACATAGGAACCCTTTGAGATCGGCAGTGGTGTCAGTGGAATGTTCTGGTGCCAATATTCTTTGGCATATTCTTCTCTTTGTTGATGTCATATGCGTCAGGTCATCGCCAGAGAATATTGACATACACAGGAGAGCTGACAGACAGCGCTTCAACATTGCTTGCCTGAGATCCAAGACATAGGTGCACCAAGTCCTCATTAGACAGTTTGTCTGGTGATGCTGCACTAGTATTCCCAACTGAGGAACACCTTCAGTGACAAATGGACAGAGTCTCAAATGTGTGGAACTCTCGAACAGCACTGCGGGTGGACAAGTCAGGCAACATTTTAAGCTGGCCGACCTGTCAATGTGAAAATGAATGAAATGAAAATGGCTTATTGTCACCAGTTGGCTTCAAATGAAATTACTGTGAAAAGCCCCTCGTCGCCACATTCCGGCGCCTGTTCGGGAATTGAACCGTGCTGCTGGCCTGCCTTGGACTGCTGTCAAAGCCAGCGATTTAGCCCAGTGTGCTAAACCAGCCCTGCAGCCCCAATCTCCAGAAATCATCGTTTCGTTCCGACGATTTTAGATTCATCATTCGGGAAGGGATGGAATAGTCAGCCGGCATGTTTATAGAGGGGAAGTTTGCCGGTTCGGAAGATGTGTGGGATGAATCCCAACTTCCAAACTTAGGTTCTTTTCAGATTCGTGACTTTTTGCGCAAGGAGGTTCCTTCCTTCCCCTTGGCTCCCTCACCCTCTCTAATGGGCAGAGTCCTTTCGCTGGTTGAGCTCGGAAAGGGGATGATCCAGGATATTTGTGGTTGGATCTTGATGGAGGAGTATGCTCCTTTCGATGAAGTAAAATGGAAGTGAGGGAGGGAGCTGGGGGGGGGGGGATGGTGGTGGAGCGAGGCTCTTCATAGAGTCAACTCCACCTCCTCATGTGCTAGGCTCATCTTGACCCAGGTGGCGCATATGGCACATCTGACCAGGGTGTGGCTGAGTGGGGGGGTTTTTTGTCAGTGGAAGGTAAGTGCGGGCGCTGTTCTCGGGAAACGGCGAATCATACACACACACACGTTCTGGTCATATCCTAAACTTGTGAGCTATGGGGCTGGTTTAGCACACTGGGCTAAATCGCTGGCTTTGACAGCAGTCCAAGGCAGGCCAGCAGCACGGTTCAATTCCCGTACCAGCCTCCCTGAACAGGCGCCGGAATGTGGTGACTAGGGTCTTTTCACAGTAACTTCGTTTGAAGCCTACTTGTGACAATTTTTCATTTCATTTCATTTTTTTGGGTCTCCTTCAACACCATGTTAGTGATTCTTGGGAATGGAGTGGTGGCCTTGCCCATTGGTGGCTATTGTCTTTGCCTCGTTAATAATCCAAAGGTGAGTTCTGTTTGGGTAGATGACCTCGCCCTGGTTGAGTGACTTTATTGAGTTTTTGTACCTAGAGAAGGTAAATTACATCATGAAGGGACCAGCAGGAAGGTTCTACTGAAGTTGGAAGCCTTCCATTTCCTATTTCAGGGAGTTGTTAGGGAAGCCTGCGGGGGGAGGGGGGGGGGCGGTGGGGTTGGATGTCTATTTTTGATTTCATTTATTTTGGGGGGAGGGCGGTTAAGTATCGGATTATATCTGTGTTGTGTTTCTACAGTACTGTGTTATAATGAAACATTTTCCCAATAAATGTATCTTTTTTTAAATCAGGAAGACAAATGTCATACCGCCACCCATCAGCATTGGCAGCGAATGGTTGGAGGTTCTTGATAACTTCACATATTTAGGCTCCACAACCACCAGCAATCTGTCACTTGATGCTGAAATTAGCATACGCATTGCAAATGCTGCAGCTGTTCTGTCCAAGCTGAGTAAGAGAGAGTGGGACAACAGCAACCTGACTGGCAAAACCAAACTGCAAGTCTGCAAAGCCAGCATCCTCAACGCACCTCCCAGACAACACAAGCTGGGTGATGCTCGATCAATGACTCCAGAAGCGAGATTGGATGACAATTGAAGGCTTTATTGGACTAGATGTTTCCCCCAGCAGCGCAGGTACAGAATGCAGCTGCTAGGGAGACACAGGCTCTTATACTCTGCCTTACTGGGCGGTACCAGCAGGCAGGCTTCACCAATGATATTGCTGTCTCCGGTACCTCCCACACCAATGGTCTTACTGCATCAACCTGGGTACCGTAATACCCCTAATACCGACTACCACACTAGGCAAAAGAAAAGGCTGAATAGTTTCATCATCGCTGTCTCAGACATATCCTCAACATCTTTTGGCAGGATAATGTTACCAACTCAGAGGTCCTAGAGTGTGCTAATTCCATCAGCACACACTCATTGCTCAGACAATGATGTCTGTGCTGGCCCAGCCATATGCCAAAAGATCTTCCATATGGTGAACTGGCCACTGGATCACAACCCCTTGGCCATCTGTTCCTCCACTCCAAGAACACCTACGAGTGAGATATGAAGATGGTGGACATTGAAACTGATGAATGAGAGTTAGCGATGGCCATGATCGTTGGAATCTGACTGTTTGGAAGGACAGTGGAAAGCCCAGTGTCTTCCTCTGTAATGAATGTGATTGTCAGAGAAGGGCTCCTAAGCCATATAGGACGATACTCAACAGAGTTGACCGCCACGGTACAAGCCATCATCGTACAAGATGGAAGGCTACCATCGCCTTTGACAACTAGATCATTTGAGAGTCAACCATATTGCTGTGGACCTGGAATCACGGGCGCAATTCTCCGCTCCCGCGATAAATCGGGAAGGCCGTCGTGAACTCAGCCGAGTTTCACAACGGCCTCGGAGGCCGCTCCTCTCACCTTATTCACCCCCACCCAGGGGGCTAGGAGCGGCACTCCGTAACTCTCTGCCGCTGGGCCTTGACGCTTGCGTCAAGGCGGCGCGCCGAGAATGACGTGACGGCGGCGCCTATGTAATGTCAGCCGCACATGCGCAGGTTGGCCGGCTCCAACCCGCGCATGCGCGGCTGACGTCATGAAGCCTGACGGCTCCAACCCGCGCATGTGCGGTTGCCGTCTTCCCCTCCGCTGCCCCGCAAGATGTGGCGCCTTGATCTTGCGGGGCGGTGGAGGGGAAAGAGTGCGTTGCTTTGAGACGCCGGCCCGACAATCGGTGGGCGCCGATCACGGGCCAGTCCCCTCCCGGGCACGGCCGTGGTGCTCACTCCCCTCTCCGCCCCCCACAAGCTTCAAACGGCACTTTGGCGCCATGTTCACGACGGCAGCGACCAGGTGTGGTTGCCGCCGTCGTGAACCGGTTGGGAACGGCAGGCTATTTGGCCCATCCGGGCCGGAGAATCGGCAGTCGCCGTGAAAAACGGCGAGCGGCGATTCTTCCGAGCGGGGGAGGTGGGAGAATCGCAGGGGGTGCCAGGGGGGCGTGTCGTGAGTCGCCCGGCCCTCCCGCGATTCTCCCACCCGGCGTGGGGAGTGGAGAATTCCGCCCCACATTTGGCTAGGTCGGAAAAATACAGCAGATTTCCTCCCCTAAAAGGCACATGTGAATCAGGTGGGTTTTCATGACAATCCCGTAGCTACGGGGTCACTATTACTGATACGAGGTTTTCATTCTTACCTGCTCATGGAACCTCTCAATGAGTATGGCAGCAAAGGAAAGCGGCCATTGCTTGTTAAGCACTTTGAAACATTCTGAGCTTGTGAAAGGTGCAAGTTATTTGTTATTCCTTACATCATTGGACTATCTTTCATTGAAAGGCATACTGAAGAATACCTTTGAAGAAATCAGTTCAACACGATAATGCAGCAAATGTTTGTTTTTCTGTTGACAGCTGAAAGTAGATCATATTTTATCGGTTGGGTAAAATTGAGTTCGAGCCTGGCACTGTTAGAAAATATATTTTCAAATCTAAATTTGAATGCTCTACCACAGCCAAGTAGATTTTGACTGTTTTGCTGCCAGGGATGATGTTCAGCCCTCCCTTATTGCTGAATATTTATTCTTTAATTGATGAGTAACCTGTTAGACTGATGTCAATTACTAAAGGGCAATCGTCTAATGTTATTACAAGTCATTGATGGCCGATGTTAGTTCCCTGAAAGAATGTGTGTATTTTATTCAGGGCCGTACTGATTTTAAAAAGCTCCACTGTGAACTGGACGACCATTTCTCAGGCGTCCAATATTAGGCCTCCATTCATGATGTCAAGCTGTGTGAGCATCACAGATGGCATGACGTCTGCACCAGCGGCCATTGTCAACAGAATTAGGAACCGAACAGAGTTGAGAAACTTGCCATCTGACAGAAGCAATTGGACTGAGTGAGGAGCATGATGGGGAATGCAGCACAAACTCCAGGCCTCTGATTCGCAAAAGCTGTGCAGCTGTGATCGTGAGCCGGGGATCGAACCCGGGACCCTGGCGCTGTGAAGCCATAGTGCTAACCACTATGCTACCGTGCTGCCCACTATTTCAATATGTGACCAGTAGCAGGGACTGGTTCACGGAGTTAATCATACCGCAGGGTCTGACTGCTCATTTCAAATTGCTGCTTTTTTTTGCGTGGAAAAATGTACTTTATTCGTAAATTATCTGAAAGATCATTGCAAACATTTCAAAGTGGCTATCATACAAAGTGCAATAATAATCAGGCTCACTACATACATCATCTTGTACTCTGAGGTGCTTCCATACAGTCAAGGAGACATTACAGACATTTCAAAATGGTCATTACAGATGGTGCAAAGTTGGAGGGACAGTTTTGACATTATTTTAGAGCCCATTAAAATTTCACTCAGCAATGGGAAGAAGCAGAAACAAGTCTCACTTTAAGTGGGTAGGTGCTCAGTATATAGTATAGCCAATGTCACGCTGGAAATTCAAGATGATAATTTAAATCTGAGGCTCAAAAGATAATTATAATTCCTGTGTAACATTAACTGAATTGTTCAACCCTTGTAGCTCACTGGCAGATATGTATTCTTTAATTGATAGACAAATCATAATAGATTACACTGATTTAAATTACAAAAGGACAGATGATCTAAATTGTTCTTCTTCTCTTTGCAGCTTTACCCAATAGCTACACATATTACCAGATTCCATCTGAATTATTAACTAGCTTTTCACTACACATTGTTCCAACTCAGCACTGTCACAGTTTTCAGCTGTTCAAATAGGGATCCTTATTTATAAATCTGTAAATACGTCAGCATCACTTGTTTATAGATTTTAGATGGTCCAAGAGGTGTTAAATGGTTTACTCCAAGATAATGGGACATCACTCTTGTCAGGTTTTGAGTTTTCTGAATAAACCTCCGTAACAGGCAGCACGGTAGCACAGTGGTTAGCATAGTTGCTTCGCAGCTCTGGGGTCCCAGGTTCGATTCCTGGCTGAGGTCACTTTCTGTGTGGAGTCTGCACGTTCTCCCCGTGTGTGCATGGGTTTCCTCCGGGTGCGCCGGTTTCCTCCCACAGCCCAAAGATGGGCAGGCGTGGTGGATTAGTCACACTAAATTGCCCTTAGTGTTCAAAAAGGTTGGGTTGGGTTGTGGGGAATAGAGTGGAGGTGTGGCCTTAGGTGGGTTGGTCTTTCCGGTGTGGACTTGATGGGCCAAATGGCCTCCTGCACTGTAAATTCTATGTCTTATGACTGGGGAGAGGGCCCTTGGTGTAAAAGGTGTTAAAATATTATTAGTAATCCTGAGACTCAGAGTCTAGCTCCGGGAACCCTGGTTCAAATCTCACCCCTGAAGATGGTGAAATTGGAATTCAAGTAAAGGTCAGGAATTTTAAATCTAATGGTGACCATAAAACCAGTCTTGATTGTTGTAAAAACCCATCTGGTTCATTAATGTCCCTTTCGGGAAGGAAGTCTGCTGCCCTTACCAGGTCTGGCCTGTATGTGACTCCACATCCACAGCAGACTCTTAGCTCTTCTCTCAAGGGCAATAAAGGATGGGTCCAGCCAGCGAAGGTCTACGTCCCATGAAGGAATAAAAAAACAAATTCTAGTGACCCTTCACACTGCTACAACATCCATCGGTGAGTCATTGCCAGGTTAGACTTTGTTGAGGGAGTTTGATTGGTCTGAATAAAAACTGACACAGGAGTCAAGCTGAAGGTGGAATAGACAGGAGATTGTATGAAGAGTCCTGTGCCCTGATTGAAGACCAGAATGCAAAGCATTATTCCGTTTCAAACAAAGAAGGTGTGAGGAAGCATAATATTTGTTATCTTGTCTGATTGTGCAAAGACATATTGTATTGATTGAAATACAGTAATCCGATTATAAGAACTGTTACTCTGTCCACTTGCTGTGAATAAAGGAACTTAATAATAATCTTTATTATTGTAACAAGTAGGCTTACATTAACACTGCAATGAAGTTACTGTGAAAAGTCCCTAGCCGCCACATTCCGGTGCCTGTTCGGGTACACTGAGGGAGATTTCAGAATGTCCAATTCACCTAACAGCACGTCTTTCGGGACTTGTGGAGGAAACCGGAGCACCCGGAGGAAACCCACGTAGACACGGGGAGAACATGAAGACTCCGCACAGACAGTGACCCAAGCGGGAAACAAACCGGGACCGTCGCGCTGTGAAGCAACAGTGCTAACCACTGTGCTTCCACGCCTTCTACCCAGCCTTGTATCCAGCAAGAACTGGCTATCGGTTTATCATGCAGAGAGATTGAAGAGGTGAAGTAACCATGGTCCCAGATGACCATAGGCTGCTTTCCCCTTTGACGGGGGGAGCTGACTGGTGGTGATTTAACCTGAGGATCACCAGACCTCAGGCGAGGAGCAAGGTTGAGAAGGCGGGGCCTTCATGGATAACCTCAGCCGGTACGGGAATTGAACCCTCTTGACCTCGCTCTGCATCAAGAACCAACTGTCCACCAGCGTACACATGTGAAAGACTTCCCAACCAGGTCAGATCAGAAAGGGGACACTATTGTTACAAATCTGGGTAATGCTGCCATACAAATAATTATAGGACAGTGTCAGTCAACTCCCATGAGAGTAAGATTGCTCACGGGAGCAACTGATACACTAATCCCTGAGACAGTATCTGTGCCAAACTTGAAACTGTAACAATTTTTAAATAAAAATCTCACGAAACCTTCTCTCCTACAGCAGATGAACATGGAGAGTAACAGTTGCTATAATTGGTATCACTTATGTCTTTATAGAATAATACAAAATAATGAATATGCAATGATTCTGTGTATCATTGGATCATCTTACCTGGCTGAAGCAGAACGTTTGGAACCTCCACCATCACCACTGGTGGTGTTCTCAGCTATCTGCTGCTCTTGTCCTTCTAGATGGTAGTGGTCCTGGATTCAGAGGGTGCTGCCGGAGGAACCTTGGCGAGTTTCTGCAGTGTGTCTTGTAGATGGTACATACGGCTGTCACTGTTTGTCGATGGTGGAGAGATTGAATGTTTGTGGAAGAAGGAGAAATCAAGCAGACTGCATATAGCGATTGCACAAGTGTTGGCCACATTGGAGATAATTGGTCAATGCCCCATCAATTATCCTGGGGCCATGGTGCCATAAGTGACTGGGATTGTTTCTACACTCATGATTTTCATTATATATCGATCTTATACTCACTGCATTTTGCTGCATAATCCTGCTTTTATTTGGAGTCTTTGCTGTAGTTTCAGTCATGAGCTATCTTAGCTATAGTTTGTAGATACTGTTTGACAAACTATTTACCGAGTAGATAGACTGCATGTTGTATAAATGGACCCTGTTTGCAGTTCATTAAGTGAATATATTTTCTTATCTAAACCTACCCCTCTCTTCAACTGGCACAATGGTGTCAATATTCATTTTGTAATCAATTTGTCATCAAGCCAAGCAGTATGATGAGATTGGTATACCACTGAGCATAAATTTAATTTAATTGTTTAAATCTAGTTTTAAAGAGTCAGGGGAGCAAAATATTGCTTTTAACTGCCTTACCCAGAACTTTTGGCTCAGATTTAGTGATTTTATAGTATAAACTGTCCAGTTACCAAATCACACTTTAATAAATGAAAAGCAGGTCTAAAAAGTTTCTTTTTCAGTGGCAAAATGCTGTATGGCAGATCGTTCGAACTTCATTGCGCAGTTCAAACTGAGTGTCAGGAAAGTTATTGAAAGGAACCAGTTTTTCAACTTTGGCCTTTGGGCTGGAAACACCTATGGTGACAAGAAGATCACTGGCTGGGGTGACGGGGGTGAGGGTGAGGTGGGTGGGGGTGAGACTGGGAGATGAGGAACGTTATTAAAAATAAATTGACTCAAAACATTTTTCATTGACCATTACCTTTCATCCATTTAAGTTTTCTCTGTATTCGTGAACACAGCCCGGTCCATCGCACGAACCTGCCTCCCATCCATTAACTCTATCTACACCTCCCGCTGCCTGGGGAAAGCGGGCAGCATAATCAAAGACCCCTCCCACCCGGCTTACTCACTCTTCCAACTTCTTCCATCGGGCAGGAGGTACAAAAGTTTGAGAACACGCACGAACAGATTCAAAAGCAGCTTCTTCCCCGCTGTTACCAGACTCCTAAACGACCCTCTTATGGACTGACCTGATTAATACTACACTCCTGTACGCTTCACCCGATGCCGGTGTCTATGTATTTACATTGTGTACCTTGTGTTGTATTATGCTGCTTCGGATGCTTTAGTCTCAACTAAAGAATGCTCCAGTGTTTATGTCACGCCCCCTTGTGGTGATGCCACCTCTGAGTGTCCTGACTGCCCATTGGTTGTGTCCTATTCTGAGTGTTCATTGTTTGCATATCATGACACCTTGTGTTGCCCTATTATGTATTTTCTTTTTATTTTCATGTAATAAATGATCTGTTTGAGCTGCTCGCAGAAAAATACTTTTCACTGTACCTCGGTACACGTGACACTAAACAAATCCAATCCAATCCAAAAATCTGGAAATAAAGTTAAGTATAAATGATGATTATTTACTTGTTGAAATGATCACTGAGGGTAATCTGCGACTCTAGTGTATTAAAATGTGTTGCCATTAATCCCATTGTTTAATGTGGCTATTTGGCCTCTGATTTTCTGGATTAATTTGATGAAAGTCTTTTCAGTCTTAGTGCTTTACAGAGCCTATCTGCTAAAGGTAATCGCTGGATTGCTGTTCATTCAGCCTCCCCGCGATCTGGAAGGTTCGGAACTCAATAGATAGTTAACTGTGACCACCAGTGACAAATCTATTCATTACTTATGGATGAAAGAGCTGAGGGTTCTACAAAGGGAGAAGACCTGAGAGTCAGCAATTGCTTGCAGGCATCCATTAATTATAAATTAACTTTATTCACTATTATTAATCTAAGAAACAATTTAGAAAAAACTTTTTATTGATGCCTAGGTGTTCAGTTGCAGTCTTATAGTGCCTTGCACTGATGAGTTTGATGAAATAAAAATCACGCAAATAGAATGATCCAATTGTTATTAATTCTGATGTGATAACAACTTTGCAGTATACTTGTTTCCAGTTATTCTTTATACAGATTTTTCAATCTTTTACTATTAACCCAACAGCAAAAAATGTAAAAGGAGTAATTACCAATGCAAAACAGGTACAGTACAGAAGAAGATCCATCGCAAATAGCAGACCGGGAAGCACGGTAGCATTGTGGATTGCATAATTGCTTCACAGCTCCAGGGTCCCAGGTTCGATTCCGGCTTGGGTCACTGTCTGTGCGGAGTCTGCACGTTCTCCCCGTGTGTGTGGGTTTTCTCCGGGTGCTCCGGTTTCCTCCCACAGTCCAAAGATGTGCAGGTTAGGTGGATTGGCCATGCTAAATTGCCCTTAGTGTCCAAAATTGCCCTTAGTGTTGGGTGGGGTTACTGGGTTATGGGGATAGGGTGGAGGTGTTAACCTTGGGTCGGGTACTCTTTCCAGGAGCAGGTGCAGACTCAATGGGCCGAATGGCCTCCTTCTGCACTGTAAATTCTATGAAACAAGATAGGATAAATCTCGAACAGTATAAATAAGGAGCCAGTGCCTCCAGTCTGATACTGGATCAATCCAATAACAAGGCAATAACAGGTTAAAAATTGAGGGAGGGAAGTAGGATAAGGCCCTACAAGTAAAAAAGGATAATAGTCCAGGATACACACCTTCATGTATTGTAAGATAAAGACATATAATACAACGTGACTCATGGCAAGCCCAACAGGAAAAATCAGACAAGGTGGAACACACTCTGCAGAATCCATCAGGTTTAGAACGGATTACAGATGTCAGGATTTCCATAGGAATACTTTCCATAACTAATTTATGCCAGTTTTGAATTGATGGATTTTTGCCACTAATCCTGGGGCATACGATATTCTTACGAGCTGCAAAAGTCAGGACGTCGTACAATCTTTTTTCATTCCTATCAGCAATCCTCCCATCTGGAAGACCAGAGTTAGGGACATAGGATTAAATTCTAAGGCTCTGCCAAAGAGCTTCTCCAGCTCTCTGACTACGCCAGCCCAATAGGATTGAATCTTAACACAGGCCCATATGAAGTGTATATAACCACCCTCCACTACCTGGCACTTTAGGCACATTGGGAATCAAACCTGTTTCTAAGACTAGACGTGATATGTAAGTGCAGCATCTTAAATTGAATGTCCTTCATTTTATTTGAAACAGAAATTTTAGTGGCATAATCTCATAAACTACCCCATGTCTCCTCATCAATATTAGCTGCCAAGTCTTTTTCCAAGCCTGCAGGATACCCAATGTTTGAACGAATACATACGAGTACACGGTAGCATGGTAGCATTGTGGATAGCATAATTGCTTCACAGCTCCAGGGTCCCAGGTTCGATTCCGGCTTGGGTCACTGTCTGTGTGGAGTCTGCACATTCTCCCCGTGTGTGCGTGGGTCTCCTCCGGGTGCTCCGCTTTCCTCCCACAGTCCAAAGATGTGCAGGTTAGGTGGATTGGCCAGGCTAAATTGCCCTTAGTGTCCAAAATTGCCCTTAGTGTTGGGTGGGGTTACTGGGTTATGGGGATGGGGTGGAGGTGTGACCTTGGGTAGGCTGCTCTTTCAAAGAGTCGGTGCAGACTCGATGGGCCGAATGGCCTCCTTCTGCACTGTAAATTCTATGATAAAAAATTCTATGAAAAACCCTTTACCTAGTTGATATTTTAAACCAGGCACTGCAGCCGCTGTGGGGAATTCATGACCACTTTTGTCCACTTTTTTTGTTCTTGTCGACTTAGTCCCTTCCATCCTCTCCTGCAGGCACTGACACTTTGCTGTCATATAGTTTCATAGACGGCAATCACCTGCCCATCTCTTGTCCAAGAGGCCATCCTTGATGTGCGAACATCAACACTGAACGCCAGGAAGTGATTTGGCTTTTGGGCCAAGGCGCCACTGCATTCATAGAAAGATAGTAGTTACAGCACAGAAGGAGTCCATTCGGCCCATCTTGCCCAACCAGCTTGAGGACACCCAGGTGACCTCTCTAATCCCACCTTCCTGCACCCAGTCCATAGCCCTGTCTCCTACAGCACTTATGGTGCGAATCCAGGTACGTTTCAAAAGAGTTTAGGGTCTCTGCCTCCACCACCAACTCGGGCAGCGAATTCCAGACTCCCACTACCCTCTGTGTAAAAAACGTTCTTCCTCATGCCCCCACTACACCTTCTGCCACTTATCTTGAATCTATGTCCCCTGGTTCTAGAATTCTCCACCAAGGGAAACAATTTTAACCTGTCCACTCTGTCCCTTCCCCTCATAATTTTGTGCACCTCAATTAATTCACCCCTCAGCCTTCCTTGTTCCAAGGAAAATAACCCCACCATATCCAATCTCTCCTCGTAGCTACTCAAACCAGATTCTCTTGTAAGAGTGAATGAATAGATTTAATATAAGGGCGAATTGCTCTAATCTCCCTGAATTAGGGTAAAATCATATCCTAGTCAAATGCTCTACCTCAAGGTCTGAAAATCGGCAGAACTGGGCAGCAATGTTGTTTACTTCCTTCAGAACAGACAGTTTGAAGCAAGAAGAGAATTGGCAAGCTTTTGGGCGAAGGTTTGATGACAACCTTACACAGGCAAGATCAGAATTTTAAAACGATGTTCTGTGCACTGAATAACGGCGTGCTCAGTCTGTATCTTTGACTTGGAGCTGAGAGCTGTATGAGGATGTTCTCCCTGTGAAAGCTGGCTCAGAGCTGTGTTAGGGCTATGAGAGCTGTATAAGAACATAAGAACTAGGAGCAGGAGTAGGCCATCTGGCCCCTCGAGCCTGCTCCGCCATTCAATTAGATCATGGCTGATCTTTTGTGGACTCACCTCCACTTTCCGGCCCGAACACCATAACCCTTAATCCCTTTATTCTTCAAAAAACTATCTATCTTTACCTTAAAAACATGTAATGAAGGAGCCTCAACTGCTTCACTGGGCAAGGAATTCCATAGATTCACAACCCTTTGGGTGAAGAAGTTCCTCCTAAACTCAGTCCTAAATCTACTTCCCCTTATTTTGAGGCTATGCCCCCTAGTTCTGCTGTCACCCGCCAGTGGAAACAACCTGCCCGCATCTATCCTATCTATTCCCTTCATAATTTTAAATGTTTCTATAAGATCCCCCCTCATCCTTCTAAATTCCAACGAGTACAGTCCCAGTCTACTCAACCTCTCCTCATAATCCAACCCCTTCAGCTCTGGTATGAGGATGTTCTCCCTGTGAGAGCTGGCTCAGAGCTGTGTTAGAGCTATGAGAGCTGTATCAGAGGGCGGGTGCTCCTCCAGAGGCCAGTCTGGGGGTTAGTTCCATCCATGCTTGAGTCATGAATGAACTATTGCAACCTGTTCCTGGGTCTCCTGTGGCTAGCTGGAGGAGGTCCAGCACAACGCTCTCATTAACTGACGTCTGAATACAGGTGCTTTCGGTAAGGGTCGCAGTGAGGGGGCAATGGGGTTGGTTGCCATGGGGTGGGGGCGGCAACAGAAGTTGCTGAACAGAGTGGGGATCCTGGCCAATTTTCCTCAGGATTTCTGAAGCCAACTGTGGTGTCCTATCAGAAACATTACAAGGCAGACTGTGGGATAGAACCTGCGACGTTCTTAGCTCTGCTACACATTGTTTAAAGTTGCTGAGCATTCCCTGCTCTGAATGAATGTTCCTGCTGTGCTGTGCTCGATCAATTTCAATCTTAAACTATTACTGGGGAACTTATTTACCATTGATCAGCAGCAGAAAACTTTAGCTACTCCCTATCGGTAGAACTTATTTTCTACTCATCTACAGCCTCTTGTACCTCCTCTCTATCACAGCACACTCCATAAACTCCAAAATACCTCTGGGAAATGACTGCTAACATTTCCTTTTGCAACTTTCTTCTTGTACAACGTTTTTAGGTAGCCACCTGGGAAATCCTCTTGTAATAATCAGCTTTGCTCTCAAATGCCAGACAGACTAAATGCACAGGTTCAAGGGGGAGATCGTAGTAGCAGGAGGTGATAGTTAAAGAGCAGCAATAAGGATTAAGTGCTAACCGAGGTTTAATGGCAGTGGTGATAGGTTAGATCACCAATACATTTCTGACACTTAGGATTTATTTCGACTGCCCAGTTTTCAGGAGTTGATATTCAAATTACAAAAATGTACTTTATTCCTAAAATATCTGAAAGAACATTACAAACATTTCAAAATGGCCATCACACAAAGTGCAATAATATTCAGGTCCTCTGCACACCTCATGTGCATTCGGAGGTGCTTCTATGTAGTCAAAGAAACATTACAGTCATTTCAAGATGGTCATTACAAATGGTGCAAAGGTATTTAAGTTGTCTACATAGGTCATGTTGCCCCCTGAGGTGCTTCAATACAATTGTGACACGTGTAATGTTCACTGGAAACATTCGCTGTGAGTCATACAACCTGAGGGGATTCGATACAATTCCCCTCCCCTCAGTTCACTATGTCTGAAATGTCTTAGACAGTGACGTTTCCCCAGTGCACCTCTGTGGTGGCTGCCCCAAACATTGTCCTAGGCTTGGAATGTGCCAGTCTGCAATACCTGGGACAACTCTTTGTGCTGGAAGACCAAGAAGGGGTGGCATAGAACATAGAACATTACAGCGCAGTACAGGCCCTTCGGCCCACGATGTTGCACCGTCCTGTGAAACCCTTCTAAAGTCCCTCTACACTATTCCCTTATCGTCCATATGCCTATCCAATGACCATTTGAATGCGTTTAGTGTTGGCGAGTCCAATACTGTTGGAGGCAGGGCATTCCACTCCCTTACTACTCTCTGAGTAAAGAATCTACCTCTGACATCTGTCCTATATCTATCTCCCCTCAATTTAAAGCTATGTCCCCTCATGCTAGCCATCACCATCCGAGGAAATGGTGGCACAGTGGTTAGCACGGCTGCCTCACAGGACCAGGGACCTGGGTTTGATTCTGGCCTTGAGTGACTGTGTGGAGTTTGCACGTTCTCCTCATATCTGCGTGGGTTTCCTCCAGACGCTCTGGTTTCCTCCCAGAGTTCAGAGATGTGCAGGTTAGGTGGATTGGCCATGCTAAATTGCCCCTTAGTGTCCAAAAGGTTAGGTGGAGTTACTGGGTTACGGGGATAGGGTGGGGCTGTGGGCCTAGATAGGGTGCTCTTTTCAAGGGCTGGTGCAGACTCGATGGGCTGAATGGCCTCCTTCTGCACTGTAGGGATTCCATGATTCTAAGTTTCGGGCAAACAAAAGTGCGTCTTCCACCGAGTTGATGATCCTCCAGCAACAGTTGGTGTTTTTCTTGGTGTGTGTCCCTAGGACCAGCCCATAGAGCACAGAATAACGTGGCACGGAACTGCTTGGGACGAACCTCGACAACGTCCACATCATCCCTCTCCAGACTTTCTTTGCAAAGGCTCATTCCAGGAGGAGGTGAATAGCGATCTCTTCCTCACCAGTCACCTCGAGGGAGGGCCTTTCTCACCACCGGCCAAGCTAGGCCTTGGTGCTTGTTTGAAAGTTCTGGTGATGAGGCATTCTGCCAAATGACATTGACAGTCTGCTCGGGGAACCACTCGACAGGATCCACCATCTCCTTTTCCTGAAGGGCCTCCAGGGTGTCACGTATGGACCACTGCCTGGTGAACTTGTGGTAGAAGGTCTTTCTCTGCATAAACATTTCCATGAGGGACAAGTGGTATGACACAATCCAATTACTTGGAGCGTTCGTGGCAAGGTGGCTAGTCCCATCCTTCACCACACTGGGACAGGTAGAACTTCAGCACGTGGTGACACTTGCTGTTTATGTAACGAGGATCTTTGCACTGTTGATGCAGCTGTACACAAAGGTGGCCATCAGGATTAGGGCGATGTTGGGCATGTTTTTACCCCTTTATCTAGAGGTTTGTGCATCGCGTCTCTTCAAACGTGGTCCATTTGTGACCCCCAGGTGAAGTGGAAAACGGCTTGGGAGATTGCCACTACGCAGGAGTGAGGATAGGGCCAGACCTGTGATGCCTACAGCAACACCAACACTGCGTCACACCTGATTACCGGGTTCTTACCTGCAATGGAGAGGGAGCATCAATCCCACAAATCCAGTCTTTTGGCTCATTATATCTACTCGCTCCTCCAGTTTCTAACGCATGCCCTGATCCCTGTGAACCATGTCCCCAGCACCCTCAGGCCACCTGACCCGAGGATGAAAGGGACAAGTGATCGATCAGCCCAATTCCGAAAGAACATGGCCTCGCTCTTGCCATGATTTACCTTGGCACTCAAGCCCAGTCCGAACTGGTCAGATGTTGGTCAGTGCGTGCACCGAAAGTGGATCTGAGCGGAAGGCGGTGACAGTGGAAGTTGCTGAAGGACAGCCAGTTGCTCGCTGTTCTGGGGCGGGGCCTACACGTCAATTAACCAGAGTGGAGCACTCTTGTACAGTAGGTCTGCAACAAGGAGGTGCCTGCCCACCACCTCCTTGACTCTGGGGGTGGTGAAGCTGACCACCCCCCCCCCCCCCCCACCCCCCAACCCATCCCCCCAACCAACACTGCAGCAAAATTCCCAGACCGGAGGAATGTGAGTCATTCCGTCCTGACCAGATTGATGGTCATTGGAGCCACCAATGTAACCATTGCCTGGAGGAGCTGAGGTGCTGTATCGCACACTCCTGCTGGAATAACAGGTCGCTGTTAACCTTGGCGAGGTAATCCAGGGTCACAACATATTGCATAGTGGATTTAATACTCTGCGCATTGTTGGAAATGATCTTTATGCCCAATTTAACATGTTTTGTCACTTACCAGATCTGTCGTCTTTGCCAGTTCCAGTCCTTTGGTCAGCCCCTGCATGCCACACAGTGTCCATCCATTGTCTCCCTTTGGGTAGGCTGAGGAAGCTGCCCGGAATCCCCCTGCTGTGATCGTTCCATTCAGGTGGCATCACTTCCTCTGTTGGGACAGTCTCTCCCACCCATCCCCTCTCCCAAGGGCGTTGCTGCTCCCGACTTCCCAGAGCTGGGATGCGCTGATCTCCTCACTTTGGAGTTGGGATGTGCTGGTCACCTCGTTGCTTCCGATGCCCTGGAGCTCGGGCGTCCCCTCCTTCCACTCCCTGGAGTTTTGCCGCTTCTTCTGTAAATGCTCACTTTCATCTTGGTTGATGAGAGTGGCCTCATGCTTCTCCCTGGGGACGGGGGGGACAAGTCCTTTTCTCCCTTCTCCCTGTCCCTTCACACCAGCTGCCAACCGACTGGCCCTCTGATGGTTCCTCCTCCATTGGTTCAGCCCGCTGAAAGGGGGGGGGGGGGGGGAAGGGGTGATGTTTCAGATGAGAGCACTGCAGTTAGCTACAACATGGCCGGATTTTCCACAGGGGCATCAAAGCTGAGCTGTGGAATGACCATGGATGAGAGATCCACGGTTTCCCCTCAAACGCCAAGCTGGGGAACGGTGGAGAATGACTCCCTTAATCTCTAAAGTGGTGCACGTGAAACTGGAGCCGGGCCCTCGGGAGGCCATATTCGGGGTGTCGGATCAGCCGGGGTTGGAACCGGCGCTGAGGCAGATGTTGTAGCCTTCGCCTCGTTGATCGCCCAAAGGCGGATCCTGTTCGGGTGGAGATCAACCTCTCCACCCTGTGCCCTGGCTTGGCCGGGGGGGGGGGGGGGGGGGGGGGGGGACCTGCTGGAATTCTTAACGCTTGAAATGGTCAAATTTGAACTGGGGGGGGGGGGGAGGTTGGAGGGGTTCTACAATTCATGGCGTTATTCATTATGCACTTTCAAGAATTGGATCACATCGAACATTAGGGGGATTGGGGGCTGGGAGGGTTGGGGGGAGGGGGACCGTGTGTATTAATGGTGATTATGGGTGATTCCTGATTCCTTTTTGTCATTTGTTTATGTTAACATGCGGGCCAATGTCTGGGGTTGAGGATGGGATCGTTGTTCTTGATATGGGGATTGACATTACATTCGTTACCGATTATTGTAGGGTGTAAATTTGGGAGAAAATGTGAAAAAGGAGGAGAATAAAAAATATTTTTTAAAAAATGATTGATCTTTAGTGTCACCTTGGCCAGGTGTTTGCTGGTCCAGATTTCAAAGGTGTTCTTGACCTCAGAGCGGTCGCCAACCTTGCCGACGTACCTGGCGAGGAAGGTGAGCAGTTCTACAACCGCAACATGGGGGTTGGAAAGATGCACAGACGCCACACGGTCCCGGTGGGATGGCAGGTTAGAGAGGGACTCTGCTTTGAGCATTCTCAGGTATGGCCAGCCTCCTTTCTCCTCAAATACGTTCAGGAACGTGATGCAGGCAGCAGCATTCGTGAAGGTCACATCAAAGTATCCAGCACTGGGGAAGTCCGGCAGACAGTAGATGCCAGCAACTTCGCATCCACAGGAATCGAGAAGGATTTTCTCAATGAAGAAAGGACGGTCAATGGGTGGACCCCCTCCGCCGTCTTTCACTGTCCCCCCCTAACAGTGTTACGTACCCCCTGGGTTGGATCACCTCTTTAAGTTCCCGATGTTCGGCACTGAAGCCCCTTCAAGGAGAACGGACAACCATTGAAGAGCTTCCAGTGCATAGTTTCACATCTGCCAGGTAAGTACAATGGAGAGAAGGTAAATATTATATCATTGTGTAGTTTATTATGTGTGTCTAACCTGACACTGTTCGGTGATCTTTCTCTGCTGTCACATTCTATTCCAGATGGAGGATAGAACGGGGGCCAATCTTTACACACTTCTTGTGCAGAGGTAGACGTTACAAGCGCGCACCTCCTATCCCAATAACTATTATTTCAGTCTGCTCCTTTTTATAGGAGCACAACTGAATCAAGTTTGTGCCCATCACTTGCATAAAATTAATATACAATGAACAATTGAACTAGAGGCGGAGATTATAATGGCCCTGATTTACTTTACAAGGTAACCACCTCTTGTATGTTATGATCATCGGCTCAGTGAGATACGGATTCAGGTCTCACCTGAAAAGAAAAATCAATAAATCTGTGTTGTTCGCTGCCTGAAGCTGGGAGGGCAGAAAGGGGAGGTTGGAGTAATCAAACTGGGAGTTAACAAAGGGAAGTACACGAGGAGCTGCGGCACAGGCAGATCAGATCGCAGATCAGGAAGCGCATAATCTTCATGGGAAGCAGATATGATTACCATATCAGATCAGTCATTTATTCATTCACAGGTTGTGGGCTTCACTGGGTAGGCCAGCAGTTATTTCTCATTCCAATTCCCCTTGAGAAGCCCTTCAAACGCTGCAGTCCACGTGGTGTAGGTACACCCACAGTGCTGTTAGGGAGGGAGTACCAAGATGTTGACCCAGCGACATTGAAGGAAGAGTGATACATTTCCAAGTCAGCATGGTGAGCTCCTGCTGGTTTTGTCCTTCCAGGTGCTCGAGTTTGGGAGATTGGAAGGTACCATCGAAGGAGTCTTGGTGAGTTACTGCAGTGCATCTTGTAGATGGGACACACGGCTGCTACTGTGCGTCGGTGGTGGAGGGAGCGTATCTTCAAGGTGGACATGGGGTGGCGATCAAGCAGGGCTGCTTTGACCTGGATGGTGTCGAGCATTTTGAGTGTTGTTAGAGCTGCACTCATCCAGATAATGGAGACACAATCCAGGCAATCCGTCACACTCCCAACTTGTGACTTGTGGATGGCAGACAGACATTGGGGAGTCAAGAGGTGAGTTACTCACCGCAGGATTCCTAGCCTCTGACATGATTGTGTAATCAAAGTATTGATATGGCTAGTCCAGTTCAGTTTCTGGTCAATAGTAACCCCAGGATGTTGATAGTCGGGGATTTAGTGAAGGTAATGCCATTGAATGTCAAGGGGAAGTGGTTAGATCCTCTCTTTTTGGACAGAGCAATTGTCCAGCACTTGTGTGGCGCGAATGTTACTTGCCATTCATCAGCTGAAGCCAGAATATTGTCCAGATCTTCCTCGACATGGACATGGACAGCTTCAGTATCTGAGGAGTCACAAATGGTGCTGAACATTGTGCAATCCTCAGCGAACATTCCCACTTCTGACAGTAGGATGGAGGGAAGGTCATTGATGAAGCAGTTATTGTTTGCACTCGAGCTACAATCAGGTGTGTGGAATCTGCGTTCTTGAAGACAAAAAATCAAAACAGCTCCTAGTAGCATTGTTATTACAACTAACAAGGCTGGGGGATGATTCTGCTGGCACACGGGGATGAAACAGCCTTGAAGGGAGATCAAGAGATTGGGCTATTGGCTGCTGCAAGTCACAAAACCATCCGTGGCGACCTTGGCAGTCCTTAGATTGTAACCATTCACATCCTGCTACTGAGATTTTAAACTTCTGGGTCGGAGGTTACATCTCAGCATTAAACGGACAAGAGATTCGACCTTTGGGCTGCTTTTCAGCCTGGCGTGGATGTGAGTATTCCTTCTAATGTTTACAAAATTCAACTGATACATTCTGTAAATGCAGCAAGAAGAAAAGAGATGCTCATTTTAAAACAAAGCTTAGAAAACCCTTTGGACAACATGGCCATGAATGGAATGATGATTTATCATTTTGCAAGCACTAACCACTCTTCGAGTCTCCCGCGAAGTGGTTGTGTGAAATGCTTGCACCAGTTTTGATGCTGCGCTGTATAAATTCACATCCTTTGTGCCAATAAAATGACATTTGAAATTTCTGTTCTGCCTCAAAGCTATCTCCGAGATAGCAATGCAAAACCCTTCACTTAAAGATAACAGGAAAGCTTTGATAATTTAACTAAATTTAATTTAATTTCAATCTGCATTTGATAATTGCTCAGCTTTGCACTGATGGGTGCTGGTGGCTTTACCACATACAATGAAACCATAGCGACCCTGTTGAACAAGGTGCTCTACTTGCCTCCCTATTTTATTTATAAATGTTTTTTATTCAGTTTTCATGTTTTATATTGAACAAATTACAAATTGTTAGAGAGAGAGAGAAAAAAAAAGAACACACAAAAATTAACATATATATTTACAGGTAAGCATCTTCGTAATAATAACTGTGGCCGCCCCCTTTAGCCGGCATACATATTTTACATTCTCCAATATGGCCGAGGCACATGTTTCTAGGCATTTATTTACAGTTTGGTTTTGGGCCTTAGCTAGCCATCAAACCCCCGTAACGAACCCGTAGCCCCCCCCCCCCCCCCCCCCCCGGCTACCTTCCCCCGATTCCCGTCCATTTTCCCCTGATCCTTGGCCACCCGGCTATTCTTCCTCTTGTACGTTGGCCACAAACAGGTCCCGGAACAGTTGCATGAATGGCTCCCACGTTCTGTGGAAGCCGTCGTCCGACCCTCGGATGGCGAATTTGATTTTCTCCATTTGGAGAGATTCCGAGAGGTCGGACAGCCAGTCTGCAGCTCTGGGCGATGCTGCTGACCGCCAGCCAAACAGGATTCTACGGCGGGCGATCAGGGAGGCAAAGGCAAGGGCGTCCGCCCTCCTCCCCAGGAATAGATCTGGCTGGTCTGAAACCCCGAAGACCGCCACTATCGGGCATGGCTCCACCCTCACCCCCACCACTTTGGACATAGCCTCGAAGAAGGCTGTCCAGTACTCCACAAGTCTGGGGCAAGATGAGAACATGTGGGCGTGGTTGGCCGGGCCTCTTTGGCACCGTTCACATCTGTCCTCCACCTCCGGGAAGAACCTACTCATACGGTTTCTCGTTAAGTGGGCTCTATGTACCACTTTTAGTTGCGTCAGGCTGAGCCTTGCGCACGTGGAGGTGGAGTTGACCCTATGCAGTGCTTTGCTCCAGAGTCCCCACCCTATCTCCATCCCCAGGTCGTCCTCCCATTTCCTTCTTGTTGCATCCAGTACGGTGTCGTCCCTTTCTACCAGTCGGTCATACATGTCGCTACAGTTCCCTTTCTCTAGGATACTTGCGTCCAGTAACTCTTCCAGTAGTGTCTGTCGTGGCGGTTGTGGGTACGTCCTTGTCTCCTTTCGTAGGAAGTTTTTGAGCTGCAGGTACCGTAGCTCGTTCCCCCCAGCTAGCCGAAATTTCTCTGTCAGTTCGTCCAGTGTTGCGATCCTGTCATCCGTGTATAGGTCCCTGACTGTCAGTGTCCCCCCCGTCCTGCCTCCACCTTTTGAAGGTGGCGTCAGTCAGTGCTGGTTTGAACCTATGGTTGTTGCAGATGGGAGCCTTGTCCGACATTTTGTTCAGGCCAAATTGCTGCCGCAGTTGGTTCCAGGATTGGAGGGTGGCTGTCACCACTGGGCTGCTGGAGTCTTTTTTGGGTGGGGATGGGAGTGCTGCCGTGGCGAGGGCCCGGAGGGAGGTCCCCATGCAGGAGGCCTCCTCCGCACGCACCCACTCGGCTTCTGGCTCCTGGATCCATCCCCTTACTCGCTTGGCTGTTGCCGCCCAGTGGTAGAATTGTAGATTCGGGAGGGCTAGCCCCCCCCTGGATTTTGTTTTCTGTAGGACCTTCTTTGGGATCCTAGCATTTTTACCCCCCCATACGAACGCCATGATAAGTTTGTCCAGCGCTTTGAAGAAGGCCATGGGGATGTAGATCGGAATGGATCTAAACAGGAAGAGGAACCTGGGCAATACGTTCATTTTGATCGTCTGGACTCTCCCCGCGAGGGAGAGTGGGAGTGTGTTCCATCTTTGCAGGTCCTTTTTTACTTCCTCTGGCCTCCCTATTTTAAATTGCCCTCTTTAATTGACCTCCATGTGAACCCAGCTGCTCACATTGAACCCATGAACCAATCAATGGCCTGTAACTCCCTTTCGGGTCCCTGACTTAAGTCGCTGGTCTGCCGCGCATGCGCGGCGCGTCGACCCCGAAGCGCGACTTGCCCGATGTTCGGTACGTTTTTGCACATTTTTACTTGCGCTTTTATTTCATGGTCCAGGATCATGGAGCAGATGCAGGAGATATCTGGAGCCATTTGGTAGGTTTGTGTTTTATATTATTAGTGTTTAGCGATTATAAAGATGTTTAAAATGCAAATGAAGTGACAGGAGGATAGATTTTTATTTTTTTAAACTTTGGTTTGTCATGAGGCTGTAAATTCCATTGAAAAGGAACTTTACTGTATTAAGTGAGTTTGGAGTCACAGAAAGTGTATATTTTTTTTAAAACTTTGGTTTGTCATGAAATGTTAAATCCCTTAAAGGAGCGATAATGGATAGAGCACTGTGATCATTCGCTCATGAGTATGATTGTCCACCTAACTTACTGAGGTCTCTATGCATCCTTGCATGGCTGATGAGCCCGATCTTAGAGCCACAACTTCAATCACTCACTTGGCAGGAGTTTCCAAAAGGCAGGATTGCTCCTTGGATGCTGAGTCATGGATATTCCTTTTTCCGGCTCCTTTTGCCATCGGGTGTGCTTGAAAAATTGTCTCCCTTCAGTCAGGAGGTTCCTCCAAGTAGATATCTTCTGAGCAAGGGTCAAGCATTGACAGCTATGTTTTATTTCCTGAGGTAAGTCTTCAAGGTGTCTTTGAAGTGCTTTCTTTGACCTCCCCTTGTTTGGGGTCCTTCCTTGAGCTGGGTGAAGAAGACTTGTTTTGGTAGTCGGGACTCTGACATCCTAAGCATATGGGCGGCCCAGCGGAGTTGGTTTTGGATGATCATGGCCTAGATATTGGTGCTATGGACTCCCTCAGGGACATGCCTGTCCTCCCAGCTGATTCAGAGCTAAAGTACATTTGGAGTTTGCAATGTATTTTAAGCTGTGTTGTTTAAGCGTTCCCCTGATGTAATTCATCCTTACAAGCCTCAGTATTACTTCAAATGCTTGAACAAAGTTTAATGTCTTAGTTGACGTATGCAAGTCTCCTGTAAGCCAATGTGAACTATCTGTCTGACAGGTACTGCAGAATCCAGTGCAGATTCAAAATCTGTAGTCATGCTTCTCTGCTGGGGCATCACACTAATAGCTTGGCTTTTTAAAATCCTTGAACTTCTTTTGAGGCTTCAATGCAGGTGCAAGGATCTCGAGAGAAGAGTCAGGCTACATCTCTGCCTGGCAAGGAAGCACGGGGCAGCACGGTAGCATGGTGGTTAGTATAAATGCTTCACAGCTCCAGGGTCCCAGGTTCGATTCCCGGCTGGGTCACTGGCTATGCTGAATTGCCCTTAGTGTCCTAAAAAATAAGGTTAATGGGGGGGGTTGTTGGGTTACTTGGATACGTTGACTTGAGTAGGGTGATCATTGCTCGGCACAACATCGAGGACCGAAGGGCCTGTTCTGTGCTGTACTCTTCTATGTTCTAAGTCTATGTTCTATGTTCAAATTAATTCCCCTCAGAGTGTACAGGCAAAGGACATCCCAAAATGATGTCAGAGGAGATGTGTGCCAGGATACCTCACTTGAGCAGCCGCTGCTTTTGGACTTTGAGCTTGTAACATTAACAATTAATACGTCTGAACCCTCTCTCCCTCCTCATTTCACTCTCCCTCCTCTCCCCTTTACCCCTCTCTCTCCTTTCCCCCTCTTCCCTAACCTCCCCTTTACAAACAGACAGAACTGGTGTGTTTATGTGGAAAAACATATTTTATTGACCATTGTGTTTAAGTGAGAAAATATATTTTATTGGAAGAAATTTGTAAAAGTTATTACACAAAACGACATTGTTCAGCTGATAAAACTAAACGTTAAGTTAAATGTTAATTGGTTTCAAAGTTTGGTATTTATCAAATTATTTTTGTTTAATAAATGTTTTACATTAAACTTTACAAATGTCTTACTGAAACATCAAAACACAACATTTAGTTCTGAGGTAATTATAAATGAATATGCTCATTGAAGTAAACAAGTCAGAAACATATTTAACACGGGTAACATGATGGCAGACTGGTTAGCACTGCTGCCTCACATCCCCAGGGACCCATGTTCAAATTGGACTTTGGGTGACTCTGTGGTGTTTGCACCTTCTCCCCATGCCTGCATGGGATTCCTGGAACCGTGGAATGGACCCATAGAATTCTTGTGAACCTCCTCTGGACCCTTTCCAAGGCCAGCACATCCTTTCTTAGATATGGGGCCCAAAATTGCTCACAATACTCCAAATGGGGTCTGACCAGAGCACTAAACAGCCTCAGAAGTACATCCCTGGTCTCGTATTCTAGCCCTCTCAACATGAATGCGAACATTGCATTTGCCTTCCTAGCTGCCGACTGAACCTGCACATTTACCTTAAGAGAATCCTGATCATGGACTCCCAAGTCCCTTTGTGCTTTTGATTTCCTAAGCATTTCCCCATTTAGAAAATAGTCTATGTCTCCATTCCTCCTTCCAAAGTGCATAACCTCACACTTTTCCACATAGTATTCCATCTGCCACTTCTTTGCCCACTCTCATAGCTTGTCCAAGTCCTTCTGCAGCTTCCCTGATTCCTCAATACTACCCGTCCCTCTACATACCTTTGTATCACCTGAAAACTTAGCAACAGCGCCTTCAGTTATGCATATCTGTATTGAATAAATTGCTGCATGCTTTACCTACCGTTGACTCTGTGTGTAGTATCTAAAGACACTCCGTAGCAGGTTGGAAGGAATTAGAGAGATGGGAAGGCTGTGTGCTACAAATCCCAGTTTAAGAGGAAGAATACATAGGAACAGGGGGAGGCCCCTTTAACCCCTCAAGCCTGTTCTGCCATGCAATTAAATCATGGTGGATCAATGATCTACATCCACATATCCACCTTTATTGATCAATATTTCTTCATACCTATTTTAACAAATCTATAAATCTCAGACTTAAAATGCACAATTGACCTATCATTAACCTGTGAAGAGAGATCCGAACTTCCAGCACCCTATGCACGTAGAGGAGTTTCTTATCTTTACTCCATATTTTAAGCTGTCCTGTTATATTCTAAATAATGACTTATCTAAAATATATATATATTTACTTGAATCCACCAGTATGATAAAATAGTCTTCTTGTTGAAAGATGAACTATTTAATGAGTAATAAAATAATAAACTGTGAGTCCTTTTACTCAATACTAAACTAACTAGAAAGAAATAAAGTACAATACAGATAACTGTATAACTATACACTATAATAACAAACTAGTTCTAACTTCTCTCACTCTAGCTATTCTATGTCTTGCTTGTTCACTGTTCTGGATCACACTCGCTAACTAACTAAATAGAGTGGTAATCCAGTTCTTATAGTATCTGACTGTGAGACATCTAGTGTTGAAATGATTGTACTACATTTACATTCATTGATCATGTATATTGATATCTGAATATCACTACATGTCCCTGAGTCCTGGATCCACCAATGAGTGGGAATAATTTCCCTCTATCCACTCCAGTGTTCCCAATGATAGGTTAAAAGTTTCAATCAGATCGCCGCTTGTCTCGCTAAATTCCAGATAATTCAATCTTTGAATGGAATTTACTGTAGGTGATGGTTTCGTTGGCTGCCAGTTGGAGAGCTGGCGAGAGTCTCGCATCGCTTCTTTTTGGGAAGGCTTGTTGTATTTATTGCCAATCAGGCACTAAACCTGGCACTGGTGGGTCTTCCCAGGAATCAAGGACCCGGGAGCTGAGGTCCCACCCGCTGAAAGTGCATTGCTGAGGGACCCAGGCCACAGGAGGGGTGCTGGGGGCCGTGGGAGAGGTGGGGATGGCAGCAATGACAGGGGGCCGGCTCTGAACAGGCCCCAAAGCTGGGCCCCTCGATCAGGCTGATGGGGTTTGCTTTGCAGGCTTCCCACCTGCTGAGCCCCCCCCGCCTGCCTCTGGGTTACTACCCGTAACGGCAGGGAAGGGCTTAAATGGGCATTGCATGTGCTCCCTTTTACATAAGAACATAAGAAATAGGAGCAGGAGTAGGCCATCTGGCCCCTCGAGCCTGCTCCGCCATTCAATGAGATCATGGCTGATCTTTTGTGGACTCAGCTCCACTTTCCGGCCCGAACACCATAACCCTTAATCCCTTTATTCTTCAAAAAACTATCTATCTTTACCTTAAAAACATGTAATGAAGGAGCCTCAACTGCTTCACTGGGCAAGGAATTCCATAGATTCACAACCCTTTGGGTGAAGAAGTTCCTCCTAAACTCAGTTCTAAATCTACTTCCCCTTATTTTGAGGCTATGCCCCCTAGTTCTGCTGTCACCCGCCAGTGGAAACAACCTGCCCGCATCTATCCTATCTATTCCCTTCATAATTTTAAATGTTTCTATAAGATCCCCCCTCATCCTTCTAAATTCCAACGAGTACAGTCCCAGTCTACTC
This sequence comes from Scyliorhinus canicula, assembly GCF_902713615.1. NCBI lineage: Eukaryota > Metazoa > Chordata > Chondrichthyes > Carcharhiniformes > Scyliorhinidae > Scyliorhinus > Scyliorhinus canicula. The sequence goes on along the minus strand of NC_052160.1, from coordinate 13,531,594 downwards.
AACCTCTCCTCATAATCCAACCCCTTCAGCTCTGGGATTAACCTAGTGAATCTCCTCTGCACACCCTCCAGCGCCAGTACGTCCTTTCTCAAGTAAGGAGACCAAAACTGAACACAATACTCCAGGTGTGGCCGCACTAACACCTTATACAATTGCAACATAACCTCCCTAGTCTTAAACTCCATCCCTCTAGCAATGAAGGACAAAATTCCATTTGCCTTCTTAATCACCTGTTGCACTTGTAAACCAACCTTCTGTGACTCATGCACTAGCACACCCAAGTCTCTCTGAACAGCGGCATGCTTTAATATTTTATCGTTTAAATAATAATCCCGTTTGCTGTTATTCCTACCAAAATGGATAACCTCACATTTGTCAACATTGTATTCCATCTGCCAGACCCGAGCCCATTCACTTAACCTATCCAAATCCCTCTGCAGACTTCCAGTATCCTCTGCACTTTTCGCTTTACCACTCATCTTAGTGTCATCTGCAAACTTGGACACATTGCCCTTGGTCCCCAACTCCAAATCATCAATGTAAATTGTGAACAATTGTGGGCCCAACACGGATCCCTGAGGGACACCACTAGCTACTGAAGGCAAGTATATCTTTCCATGGGTAAGGAGACGAAAACTGAACATATGTTCTCGTTGGGATCTCACCACTGCCCTGTGTATCTGAAGCGGCACGGTAGCACGGTGCTTAGCACTGCTTCCTCACAGCTCCAGCGTCCCGGGTTCAATTCCGGCCTCGGGTCACTGTCTGTGTGGAGTTTGCAGTTTTCCCCCGTGTCTACGTGGGTTTCCTCCATGTGCTCCGGTTTCCTCCCACAGTCCAAAGATGTGCAGGTTAGGTGGATTGGCCATGCTAAGTTGCCCCTTATTGTCAAAAAGGTTTGGGTGGGGTTACGGGGATAGGGTGGAGGTGTGGGCTTAAGTAGGGTGCTCTTTTCAAGGGCCGGTGCAGACTCGATGGGCCGAATGGCCCACTTCTGCACTGCAGGGAATCTATGATTCTAAGACTCATCTGCTTTTACGCTTCAGACCTTAAGTAATCAAGGTTAATATCGCATTAGCTTTCCAAATTGCATGTTAGCTTTCTGTGATCTGTGTACAAATTAAGACTCCCAGATCTGAATACCAATGATTTGAATACCAATGATCTGAATACCAATGTCCCTCTGAATACCAATGTCCCTCTGAATACCAATGTCCCTCTGAATACCAATGTCCCTCTGAATACCAATGTTTCCCAGTCCCTCACTTTTTAAAATATGTTCTGCTTTCCTATTTTCCTAACCAAGTGGATATGTTTCACATTTCTATGCATTGTATTCCAGCTGCCAGACACCTATACCCAATGATTTAACCTGACCATCTCCTATTGCAGCCTCCTTGGGCCCTCTTGCCGTACATTGTTGCCAAGCTTGGGGCAAACTTGGATTCATTGCACACGTCATTCTGGTGAATTGATATTAAGAATCCCTCCCCTATGGGTGTGCTGCTGTCGAACAGGTCTTGTAGCCCTTTACACCAATACGATTTAATGGGGGTAATTTTTGAGCTAATCAATTTGCCTTAATCCGGTGATTGTAACCTTTTGGGTCAAAGCAATTTGCCAGTCGACCAATTGAGATGGGGGGGGGGGGGGGGGGGGGGGGGGGGGAGAAACTAAAGCAGGTTAATTTGAAGCTCTGTGAAGTCTGGCAGTGGTTACAAATACTTACATTCTTTAACTGTGACTCTGTTGAAATGGAGAAGTGTGTGGTCGTCATACACTGATTAAGGCCCCATGGAGGCTGACTGTGTTGTGCAGATTGTAGCATAGCAACATATTTCCCATCGCATGGCACCTTTGGAAAACCGCAATGTGTGATTATATCGGCAACAGCAACGGGCTCCTAAAGAGGGGAAAATTGAGAATGAATTGAGCCTTCGCTGCAGTTACGGGAGTGATACAGGTTAGAATTTGGAAAATTAAAAAATGTAAAGTCTCAAAACTGACCCTTTTTGTTTTAAAATACAGTTTGGAGAGTGCCAAGTAGAATTTGTTCAGCCTTCGGTCTTGAAATTGTGTACTCAAGCAGCCAGCCCAGATGTATTTTTAATCGTGGAGCCATTAAGTGCGTCCAAAATGCAAAGTACCACAGTTGCTGGAAAGCTGAAGTGGAAACTCAGCACATCTGGCAGCATCTGTGGAGAGAGAAACAGCGGCCTAAATCTTCCGGTCCCGCCCGCCATGGGAATCGTCGTGGGCGGGACGGATCACTTGACGGAAGATTCGTTGGCCTCGGGCGGGAATTTCCGGTGGATGGGGCTGGAAGACCCCATCCAGAGTTAACACTTCCGGTCGATGAGCTTTCTTTGCAACTGGCAGTAAATCCGAGGTATGAGAGGTTCTGAGCAAGTACAGAGGCAGCGAAAGGGGTAGGGGAGGAAAGAACAAAATGGAAAGGCCTGTGATTGGATGGAAATGAAATGAAATGAAAATCGCTTATTGTCACGAGTCGGCTTCAATGAAGTTACTGCGAAAAGCCCCTGTAGAACAGGTGTGGTGAATGAGATTCACACGGTATTATAAGTTACCAATGTCACTCTGTTCCCATTGGATATATGTACCGATATTGTAAGTGCAGTTGCAATACCTGACCACCAGGGGGAGTAGCTCTGGGAGTACTCGAGAGTTTGTACTGGGCTCCCCCCTTGGCTCCGCCCAGAACTCCTCCCCCTGGAGCTTCTGTATAAAGATCAGTGCCACAGAGCCAGCCGGCCAGTTCATCAAAAGTTCAACGGTGAACAGGCTGGCTCTGTTGTAAGTATATTAAAACCGCTATTCTAATCCTAAAGCACGTGTCCGTAGAATTGATGGTTCCATCAATTTAATATACTTACGAAACAGTCGAAGTAAATCATGGAAGCAGCCCTCAAGCCCGGACGCCTAGAACTCGACCCGCAGGATGCAGAGGCTAAAGAAATTTTTTCCCACTGGCTGAGATGTTTTAAGGCCTACCTGGCAGAAGCCAGCACCGCTGGAACAATGGAGGAACAAAAACTCAGCCTACTGCACGCGAGGGTAAGCCACAGAATCTCCACACAGCTGAATCCGGCCGGTTCTTACACCGCAGCGCTGGCAATATTGGACAAAATGTACGTTAGGCCCATTAACGAGGTTTATGCACGCCACGTGTTTACGACTCACCGTCAGCGGCCTACAGAAACGCTAGCCGAGTTTGTACGTGAACTGAACAATCTCTCTAATGACTGTTATTATCAGGCCATTACCGCGGCTGAACATAGGGAGCTTGCTGTGCGGGACTTTTTCGTAGCGGGCCTTAGATCGAACTATGTGCACCAAAGACTGCTAGAAAAGGGGGCCCAGGACCTAGATACTACTGTGGAGGCTGCTAACACTATGGAAGTCTCCTTCCACAGCCTCGCCTCGTTTCCCGCGGACCCCGTGACCTCATCGTGGGCCCCCGACCAACAACTCCCCCAGGCCTGTGCCGCATGGCCCCCCAGCTACCGCGCTGCCAAAGCCAGTTACTCTGCGGCCCCAGCCAGTTACTCTGCTGTCCCAGCCAGCTACTCAGCTGCCCCAGCCTGCCATTTCTGTGGCCAAAGCCAGCACCCGCGGCAGCACTGCCCAGCACGATCCGCGACCTGCAGCAGCTGCGGGAAGAAAGGCCACTATGCCAGAGTGTGCCTCGCGAAAAGGGCCCCAGTTTCTAACTCCCCAGTAGAGAGAACAAATCTCTCCCAGCACCAGTGGGCCCGCGGGGCCCGAAACGCTGCGGCCTACGCCCCGACTCCGCCCCCTCCCGCCATGTGCGATCCATGGGGGCCGCCACCTTGGCAAACCCCCACCATGCGGCCGGCCACGTGCGACTCATGGGGGCCGCCATCTTGGATGCCATCTTCCTCGCCGCTCACCACGTGCAATCCACGGGCCCCATCTGCATCTCCATGCTCAGATAGCTCATCAGAAGACTACGACTTCCCCGGGCACTCATCACGCGGCCTGCAACTCAGCGCAGCGATCCTGCATCAAGCTCGCCAGAACGTACCGGCATCTACTCGACCGGACCCCCACTCGGAAGACTACGACTTCCCGGGCACCCATCACGCGGCCCGCAACTCAACGCGGTCACCCTAGATCAATCCCGCCCCAAGCACCTACGGAGTTCGATGGCGGAGGTCCAGATCAACGGGTACAGCACGCCATGCCTCTTTGACTCTGGGAGCACCGAGAGCTTCATACACCCAGAGCTGGTAAGACGCTGTTCGCTTCCTATTTTTCCTGTGAGCCAAACTATCGCCCTCGCTTCGGCTCCCACTCAGTCCAAATCCAAGGACGCACCGTCGCTACGCTCACAATTCGAGGCGCTAGTTATTCGAAATTTAAACTTTATGTCCTGCCCGACCTCTGCGCGCCACTCTTATTAGGCCTGGATTTCCAGTGCAACCTCAAGAGCCTCACCCTCAGCTTCGGCGGGCCCCTGCCCCCACTCACTATCTGCAGCCTAGCCACGCTGCGCATCTCCCCCCCCTCCTCTCTTCGCCAATCTCACTCCAGATTGCAAACCAGTAGCTACTCGCAGCAGGCGATACAGCCTACAGGATAGGGTCTTTATCCGATCGGAGGTCCGATGACTGCTCAGTGAGGGGATCATAGAGGCCAGTAATAGTCCCTAGAGAGCTCAGGTGGTGGTCGTCAAGACCGGGGAAAAATTTCGCATGGTCGTCGACTATAGTCAGACCATAAATCGCTTTACGCTCCTAGACGCATATCCCCTCCCCAGAATTGCAGACATGGTTAACCAGATCACCCAATATCGGCTATTTTCCACGGTGGGTCTTTTGTCTGCATACCGACAGCTCCCAATCCGCCCGGAGGACCGCCACTACACGGCGTTCGAGGCCGATGGCCGCCTCTTCCATTTCCTCCGGGTTCCCTTCGGCGTCACTAACGGGGTTTCGGTGTTCCAATGAGCAATGGACCGAATGGTAGACCAGTACGGGCTGCGGGCCACGTTTCCATATCTGGACAATGTTACCATCTGTGGCTATGACCAGCAGGACCACGACGCCAACCTCCACCGTTTTCTCCAAACGGCACAGAAATTAAACCTCACTTATAACAAGGAGAAATGCGTTTTCCGCACAAACAAACTGGCCATCCTTGTCTACGTCGTGGAGAACGGAGTCCTGGGCCCAGACCCGGACCGCATGCACCCCCTCTTAGAACTCCCCCTCCCTCATTGCCCCAAGGCCCTCAAACGGTGCTTGGGGTTCTTTTCATACTACGCCCAGTGGGTCCCTCAATATGCGGACAAAGCCCCCCACTCTTTAAGGCCACACGATTTCCCCTGCCTGCTGAGGCGCGCCAGGCCTTCAGCTGCATCAAGGAGGACATCGCCAAAGCAGCCATGCGGGCGGTGGATGAATCCACTCCCTTTCAGGTTGAGAGCGACGCCTCAGAGTTAGCTCTAGCAGCCAATTTAAATCAGGCAGGGAGGCCCGTTGCATTTTTCTCCCGTACCCTATCCGCTTCAGAACTCCGACACTCCTCAGTCGAGAAGGAAGCACAAGCCATCGTGGAGGCTGTTCGTCACTGGAGGCACTACCTCACAGGTAGGAGGTTCACCCTCATCACCGACCAACGATCGGTTGCCTTTATGTTTGACAACTCGCAAAGGGGCAAAATAAAAAACGATAAAATCCTTCGATGGAGGATCGAACTCTCCACTTATAGTTACGATATTAAATATCGACTGGGGAAGCTCAACGAGCCCTCGGATGCCCTATCCCGCGGGACATGCGCCAGCGCGCAGATCAGCCGTCTGAAAGCGATCCACGATGACCTCTGCCATCCAGGGGTCACCCGGCTCGCCCACTACATCAGAGCCCGAAACCTGCCTTTCTCCAACAAGGAGGTAAAAGCGGTCACCAGGGACTGCCCGATCTGTGCAGAGTGCAAACCGCACTTCTATAGACCAGACAGGGCCCACCTGGTCAAGGCTTCAAGGCCCTTTGAACGCCTTGCGATCGATTTCAAAGGGCCACCCCTCCACTAACAAGAACATTTATTTCCTCAACATCATAGACAAGTTCTCCCGATTCCTTTTTGCCATCCCGTGCCCCGACATGACCTCCCACACAGTCATTAGGGCCCTGCATAGTGTCTTCACCCTGTTTGGTTTCCCCAGCTACGTGCATAGCGACCGGGGTTCGTCCTTTATGAGCGACAAGCTGCGTCAGTACCTGCTCGACAAGGGCATTGCCTCGAGCAGGACTACCAGCTACAACCCCAGGGGGAACGGGCAGGTGGAGAGGGAGAACGCAAAGGTCTGGAAGACCGTCCTGCTGACCCTCCGGTCTAGAAAACTCCAAGTCTCCCAGTGGCAAGAAGTCCTTCCAGATGTGCTCTACGCAATTAGATCCCTCCTCTGTACAGCGACCAATCAAACCCCTCACGAGCGGCTCTTATTTTTTCTAGGGGCACTACCACCGGGGTCTCACTTCCGGCGTGGCTGAGGACACCAGGCCCGGTTCTCCTGAGGAAGCACGTCAGGGGGCACAAAACCGACCCCCTTGTTGAAAAGGTGCGCCTCCTCCATTCCAACCCCCAATACGCATTTGTGGAGTTCCCGGACGGGACCTGGCACCCGCTGCATCCAGCCCCCCACCCACCCCCGCTGAGGAACCCCTTACCCTGTTCCCTATGCTGCTGCCCCCTTGCGCCCCCGATTCCGCACGTTTGCCCCACCGGTTCCACGCGCCAGAACCAGCCCGCCCCCAGCGACCCCAGTCTCCGGTCGAGCCAGAGGTGTATGAAGTTTGGACGAGACCCGCCCCGGAGTCTGCCATCGTACCCCAGCTCTCAACACCCACCCAGCCACCGCAAGAGGGTGCAACCCCGGTGCTCCGCAGATCGCAACGAACAATTCATCCACCGGACAGACTAACTCTGTGAGCCACCACCCCCGCCGGACTTGATTTTTTCACAGTGGGTGAATGTGGTGAATGAGATTCACATGGTATTATAAGTTACCAATGTCACTCTGTTCCCATTGTATATATGTACCGATATTGTAAGTGCAGTTGCACTACCTGACCACCAGGGGTAGTAGCTCTGGGAGTACTCGAGAGTTTGTACTGGGCTCCCCCCTTGGCTCCGCCCAGAACTCCTCCCCCTGGAGCTGCTGTATAAAGATCAGTGCCACAGAGCCAGCCGGCCAGTTCATTGAAAGTTCAACGGCGAACAGGCTGGCTCTGTTGTAAGTATATTAAAACCGCTATTCTAATCCTACAAGCACGTGTCCGTAGAATTGATGGTTCCATCAACAGGCAAAAAAAATTTTTTTAAAATGGGTCTACATAAGGTGCACATGGGAACAGCAGAATCATCAATGTGTGTTAAGTGGATTGGCCATGCTAAATTGCCCGTAGTGTCCTAAAATGTAAGGTTAAGGGGGGGGGGGGGTTGTTGGGTTACGGGTATAGGGTGGATATGTGGGTTTGAGTAGGGTGATCATGGCTCGGCACAACATTGAGGGCCGAAGGGCCTGTTCTGTGCTGTACTGTTCTATGTTCTATGTCATTGTGGAGTGCAGACTGTAAAGTGCCCAGTCGGAATAGATGTGGTGCTGTTCCTCCAGCTTATGTTGGGCTCATTGAAATCGTGATGAAAGCCAAGGCTAGAGAGCTGCAAGTGGAAATGGGGTGGAAAGTTAAAGGGACAGGCTACCGAAAGCTCAGGGTTATTCCTGTGGACTGAACGGAGGTGTTCCGCAAAGTGGCCATCCAGTCTCCATTGGGTCGCCTTCATGTAGAGGAGGTCGTGCCAAGTACAGGGACTACCTGCTGTTCCCTTTCAGCATTCCAGAGGGACCTTTCCCTCCACGACACCCTGGTCAACCCCTCAAAAACTCCCAACACCCCTCTCCCCTTCCATACAAGCACAGGAGATGCAACATCTGCCCTATTCTTCCCACCAACCGGAGTCCTAAAGATTCCCTCTCGGTGAAACAACAATTTACCCGTACTTCTTTCAATTCAATGCCTTGTATCCGCTGTTAACGGCCCATTCAATCTGGCAGTGCACCCCAGATTGTAACAACTTGCTGTGTAGAAAGAAGAATCCTCCTCTGACTTTTGCCAATCGTCTAAACTGTCTACGCCATGATTACTGACTCTCCCATCAGTGGAAAGAATTTGTCCCAGTCTAGCGATACCCCTCAAAGATTTGAACATGTAAAGCCCTCGGGCAGGATTCTCCGGTCGGCGACGCTGAAATCGCGTTCGGCGATCGGCCGGAGAATCAAAGGTCCTGACCAAATCGCGATGCTCCGCCCCCTCCAAAGTGGCGTACTCAGAGAGTAGGCTGCACACCGTATCGACGGCCTCAGGACGTTGCCTGAGTCCCGCCCCCCCCGATGCTCCGCCCCCGACCGGCCGCGTTCCCGACGCCGTCGCTCGTATACGGTATCATCCGTCGGGAACTCGGCGTGCGGCTGTGGACTCAGTCCATCGCCGCCACAGTTGGGGAAGGGCAGATCCGCGGGCAGGGAGGGGACTATATTAGGGACTAGGGGCACTGTGAGGGGGTGGTCCAGGGTGCGCGAGCCGGCCGAAGGGGGGTACTATTTCGCGGGCCGGGTCTGCGAGCGGCCTCCGCCATGTAGCACATTGCGGCCACAGACCCGACAATTCTCTGGGGAGTATCGGCAGTTAGAGCCGGGTACTCTATGCTGCCAGCATGCTAGCCCCCAGCAAAACATAGCCCCAGAATCGGAAAATCCAGCCACTTTGTTTTTCATATTTTATAAGTGAAAATATTATAATTTGTTCACTTGTTTATTAAGCACTCTTGCAATGAACAGAAACGGCAACCACAAGATTTTATGGCGAATACTATTTAGCATTTCAGCCACTTTTGATTGAAAGGTACATTGTTTCGGTAAGGTGCACCATCCCTGCGATATCCAAGTGATATGATTTCTCTGTGACACTCTGTGAGATGAATGTCCACAATGTTGCAACAGGCAGCTGAACACTGCAGTATGAGTCACTCAGACAAAACTGAAGGTGGTAGTTATCAGGCAGAACCTCCCTTGCATTTTCAGCAGACACTCAACACTGTAGATTAAGAATAACATGTTTGGGTTCAAATGGCACCATTGCTGTGACACTACCCCAGAATGTACAGGGCAGCTAAGCCCTACTCAATGTAATCATACAGTGGCGATGCCTAAATGTAACTAATGCTGGAACATATGTTACCAAAAATAAAGATTGTAGACTGTATATTTTGCGATGGTTCCTATCCGCCCCTTATTATCTATGAAACACAGTGAGAGCCTCGCGTCTTTTTTTCATATTGCCATTTGTTTAGTTCAAATTATGAGAGAGGAGCACCTCAACGCAGGCAGTGAAATGTGAGTGATATATTTATAGGCAATGTTTAACTCTCCTGCAGCATGCAACCTGTGTTATACTCCCTTCAAGACCAAGAGGCCAACACAAAGGAACCTGAGAGTGCATGCTTCCAGCTGCTGACCTTGGGCTGGATTCTCCCTTTCTGAGGCTAAGCGGCGGCGCCAACGGAGAATCCGTGGTGTTCCATGACGGGAAGATTGGCGTGAAACCCTCATCGATTCCGTTACCGGTGGGGGGCCAGCACCGGCGCTGCGTGGAACACCCACAGAATGCACGGAAAACAGCTGGAGAATCGCTGAGTCCTGAGCCACGCATGTGCAGGGCTGACAACCTGCAGCCTCGCACGCCTGCACCCCCACCCCCACACTGGTCGCACCGGAAAGAATGGCGCTGGTATTGATGGACCTGGTACCCGCCCAATCTGACCCCATGGGCCACCCCCTAGCACTCCCCCCAGCCCTGGCAGAAGCCCCCTGGGCAGCAGCACCAATCTCGGCCGAGTGTGGCGGTGCTGGACAATGTCTGCAGCCGGCACGCCAGGCTGACGACCGCTGGGACTACACGTGGCCCTCGCCGTCAGGAGCTTGGCCCATCAGAGGCGGAGCATCGCGGGTGGGCCGGCTGATGATGCTCCAATGGCGTTGCTACTGCGTGCAGCGTGCATCCCGATGACACCGATTTGGAGTGGGCGGAAAATTGCCAACCGGCGTCAAACCAGCACCTGCCCCGATTTTGGTATCGGGAACCATTCTCCGCCTAATCGCCATTCTTGATTTCGGCGTCGGGCTACGGAGAATCCCTGCTCCTTATCTCTCCCTCAATTCGAGGATGGCATTTACTCAGGGTTTTGGGTTTCCGCCGCTGTTCCCCGCGTGACAGAACTGGTTCATTTTGGACCGGCGGATCTTTGGGCACATTGAGGCAGGACGTCCCACCCATCCCAGGCCGAGACTCGCCGGGGGGAGGGGGGGGCCGTAGAGCGGCCCCCGACCAGCTCCGCGCTGACCACACCAGCGCCAATGGCACAAATTCTCCGCCCTGCCCCAGGCTGAGAGAATCCCACCCTTTGTCTCAAAGCGTGAGGCAGCTTGATGTACAGGTTGTCACCATTCAGAGCGATTGGTAGCTAGCTCCTGCCAGCCATTAAGGTCAATGTTGCTGCACATCAAGAAGAGATTCAGGGGGTATTTGAAGCATTTTCTTTGCCAGTATGATATACTGATTTACATTTGTAAAGGTTCCATATTGATTCGTGTAGAGTTGGCACTCGTATTCTGTTGGTGCAGTTCTGCTGATTATTGCCAAATTACAACCATTGATCCCAGGAGCCGCTGGTGCTCTTCCAGGAAGTCACTGTCTCGATGAGTATCGGCAAACGGTTCGAGTAGAGAGGTGGACAGCATGACCGATCCTGGTTCTGGCCACACCAGGCTGCCACTCACTCACGTTTTAGTAGTAATGGAGGGTAGTAACCCCGGGATACCAAGACCGATTTGACCTCTTCACCTGAAGGCAGCTCTGGCTTTGAGTCAGACGTTTGTAGGTCCATCGCAAACGTCACGTCTGGTATTCCAGTGCAGCAGTGAGGAAACCTGAGAACCAATATGCGCACAGAAAGATCCCGTGGACAGTAATGCGACAATGACCCAGGTAATCCATTATGTGATGCGAGTTGAGGGTTTAAATCCTGCTGAGGTCACCAGGAACATCACCCCCACCCCCCTTCCCCCCCGCTCTTCTTCAATGAGGTTTAGTCTTCCGGGTCAAACGTTAAAGTGAAGCCCCTTCTCAGGTGAATGTAAAAAGTTGCTTGGAGCCAGATTGACCAAATGCAATGGAGATACCTCTGGTATCCTGACCAGTATTAAACCCTCAACCAATATCACTTCATGGATTATCCGGTCATTACTATGTTACTACTTGTGGGATCTTACTGTGAGCAAATTGGCTGCCATTTGTCCACATTCGAACACCACCTATGCACTTGAAGAGTACTTTATTGGCCGCAAAGTACTTTAGAACAGACTGAGGTCTTGTACGAATACAAGTGCTTGATTTTTATTTTGCTAGCCGAGGCCAACTGAGTGCGCAGAGCAAGAACGTGCCCTTCATCTCTGTCACGTTGCAGAGGTCTGTTCTTTCTGTGGTTTCGCATTACCAGTTTCGCATTCCATCTGCAAAATCCCTCTTCAACATTTGTATGTTTTCATTTCCAGCTGTCGAACGGCACACTTTTTTAAAAAAGCTGCCTGTTGTGCAAGGCTTATTTGCTATAGGTTGTTTTTTAACTAGTTCAGCACAAATTAGCACCGCCCAGGGAACACTGACATTTTTCAACATGTGGAGACAATTTAGAACTTCAGTTTCGATGAGATTTTTCAAAGAGACACGCACAAAAGGGCAAGGGGAATGGAAGCGTAAAGTCACGTATCACTGCATGTATTGCGACCCCGAAAGGCTGATAGAGTTAGCTCAGTGTGTCTGGAGTCCACACCCATCTAAACTGATGTAACTGAAACCAGGCGTGCAAGTCTGTTGGACTTGCAACAAGTTGACATGGAATTAATTGCCTTGGGGAACACAGCAAGTTCTGTGCAGCAACAGAGAGGCATGAGGGTATGACCTCCTCATACTCTGTCTTGATCTCCTAATGCCATCTGTCACATGTATGTGAGCAGCCTGCTAGCTGGCCATCCGTCCAACCTCTGTTCATGTTTATGAGTCCAACCACTTGAAATACCTACTCCCCATGTTTGTCACTTCATTGTTAATTGTGCTTTAATGGTGTTTAATTGTTTGCAGATGGCGGACATCAACCGGGGATTCACTTGCGTTCCCATAAATCGAAACAGATTGAAACTGTGGTGGTTGGATTAGGAGGCGCATGCTTGTAATATGTATCCCTGCAAATAAATGCTCATAGAAGTGTGTAAAGATGAGGCCCCAGTGCTATCCCTCACCATCAGGCTTTCCGCAATAGAACATTCATCGTGTAAAACTCATGAGAACTGGCATGGTAAGTCAGTACTTTAGTGTTAACCCAGTGTAGTACTGATTCTCAGTCAGAAAGTGAGGATCTTTAAAAGCCTTGAATTAAAATTTGCTGGGAAAAGTTGAGCCCAGCCCCATAGTCAGAATTCCATCTATAATCTGCACAACATCTATGTTAACAGGCATGGTACACATATTAGTCCCTATTTGTTCTGACTCACACTTCACATCATCTCTCCCTATTCCTGATTTGGAAGAAACAAGGGATGCAATATTCGCAAAATTGCCCAAGAGTGCTGGATTAGGCGAGAAAAGCTGTGGAGAATTTCTCAGTTTCACATACCCGTTTTCTCAGTTGATTTGACGACATTCTGTGCAATTTGAGGGTCACACAGCTGGTGGGTGGGGTGGGGGGGGGGGGTGAAACATGCTGGCAAAGCCGGGATTCGGTGATCTTTTTAAAGGGTGCCCTGATCTCAATGTTGCATTTAAGGCCACCCCCTTCCCCTTCCCCCCAAGCATCCCCCCCCCAACAACAACAGCATTGATGCGACCCTCTCCCCTTTCTACCACACAATAGGGGAGGCCCCCCAATAGAGGAGGTGCACCCCCATCCACGCCAGCTTCCCCTTGACACTTCCTCCTTCATGTGCTCCCTTCCTCCAGGAGGCTCTTCCAGGGGGTGCTGCTAGGGTTCCAGGGGGGGGGGGGTAACCGAGCCTTATCCCTCAACCCCTGGGGCCTATAGGCACCTCCCTGCTCCCAGCATGGTCATCAAAACTGGTTTTCGCTTGTAAAAGCCAGTAGTGGCATGATGTCACACCGGGGGGGGGGGGGGGGGGGGGGGGGGGGGAGGAGGAATCTGTCGTGGGTGGACCCTATGGCAGAAAGCCTATTAATTATATTAAATTGTCTTTCCCTCTTTCTCCCTTTCTCTCTTTCTTTCTCTCATTCTCTCTTTCTTTTTATTTATAGACTGAAGAAAACCTCTGACCTGAAGACATCCATCTGAAACAGAGACTTTGATCCTTTTACTTTTAGTATTATTTTTACACTCCTCTTTCCCCTCTGTGTGTGTCTGCCCCGTGTGTGCGTGTGTGTGTATGTGTGGAGGGTGGAGTGAGTTAAAGCTGTGGGGTGGGGGGCAATTAGAAATTAGATAATAATTTTTTAAAAATAAATTTAGAGTACCCAATTATTTTTTGTTCCAATTAAGGGGCAATTTAACGTGACCAATCCACCTATCCTGCACATCTTTTTTGGGTTGTGGGGGCGAAACCCACGCTGACACGGGGAGAATGTGCAAACTCTGCACGGATAGTGACCCAGGGCCGGGATTCAAACCTGGGTCCTCAGCGCCGTAGGCAGCAATGCTAACCACTGTGCCACCGTGCTGCCCCAAAATTAGATAATAATTAACCAGTTGCATTTGCTGCTTATTTGTTTATAGTTATTGACAAAAGTTAATTGTGTTTACATTTACAAACCTAGTGACTGTAGTTATTGGGCAGCCAAGAGCCAAAGACTTTTGGCATTTTTAAAATGGAGAATTAATTTCAATTGTGTTGTGACTCTGGGGCAAGTGGGGCTGGAATTGACCGTGCACTAGCCCAGGGTGTCGGAACTATGTATTCGCAGCAAATGCAGATGACCTAATTGTGTTTTAAAAGTGATATGACACCGAAGTACATTTTCAAATAGACTTGGTGCTATGGCCTAATTGATCCAAGACGTGGCGATGCCGGTGTTGGACTGGGGTGAGCACAGTAAGAAGTCTTACAACACCAGTAGATTATTCTTTTGTCTACTATGAACGTACTGTGTACGTTCCCTCGGCCGCAGAAAAATACTTTTCACTGTACTTCCGTACATGTGACAATAAATCAAATCAAAATCAGTTTAAGTCCGACAGGGTTGTTTCGAATCACTAGCCTTCGGAACACAGCTCCTTCTTCCGGTGATTCACCTGAGGAAGGAGCAATGCTCCGAAAGCTAGTGATTCGAAACAAACCTGTTGGACTGTAACCTGGTGTTGTAAGACTTTTTACTAATTGATCCCGGCATATTATGATGAAGATACAGAGGGCCATATCTATTGGCAGCAGTGAAACTTGGTCCAGGTTTGTGCTCGCGAAATAAATTAGTATTTGATATTAAGCTGTGCCACTAGCCATGTGCTCCCCCTTGAACAAGTGGAATTTTAGTGGAACCTCATGTCACGCTTGTTGAACTAGTTCATTAATGTTCTTTTGGCAAGGAAATCTGCCAACCTGACCCAGTCTGGCCTACCTACATGTGACTCCGGACCCATCGCAATGTAGTTGACTCTTAACCGCCCTCTGAAATGGCCGGGCATGCCAATCAGTTCAAGGGCATTGAGGGACTTGGCATCAAATGCTGGCCTTGCCAGCGATACCCACATCCCACGAAAGAATAAACAAATGTATAGTAACAGTGTCACAATAAGCGCAGCCTACTGGGGTGGAATGTGGTCCTCTAATGTTTGGCCAAGCATGGAATGGGAGATCAGGGGGACAGCAAAAATCCTTAAATAAATGGTACATCCAACATCGGGACACATTATTGGACCTCGAGTCTCATTTATATGACTTGCGGAACAATTGATCCTTAGAGTGGTCCTGAGAGGGGTTGGGGTGGTGGGGGGGGGGGGGGGGGGGGGGATGATTGGAAGGGAAGGGGAGGGCATTGGCAGTGAAAATGGGACAAAAGTGACAGTAAAGGGGCATGAAATCAAGGCGACTATGGTTTTTGATATTTCAATGGATCAGGGAGGAACACTGTGGTAAGGTGCTTTTAAAGGATAGCAACATGACATCCCTAGAAGGCAAGTGTGTGTCATCTGATCCAGTATCAGTTTCACTTTTGTTGTTGAGTAGACCACACACACACACACACACCTCTGCTCCTGATGCCTTCAAGCTTTTGACCTATGTAGAAATGTTTCCATTTCTAAATAAATGACCCCACAATGTGTTCCCACAATCCCTTACAAGTGACAGGTATTTATATAATTACCAAAAAAAACAACAAACACTCCTGTTCCAACTGGCTCCACTAAGGCAGCGAGATGCTGGTGAACAGGATCATCTCGATCTCACATCAGACTGAGACGGTATTCAATGGTCAGCCATGAATGTTACTCTGAGTTACCAGCACATGACACACACAGGGACACTGAGGAAAAGTAACAGCCCTGACGTTGAGAGGATGTAGTGAGCGTAGTTAGAGATTAAATTAGAAAAAAGATTACGCAAATTGCGTCATGCGTGCTGCGATGGGTAACACTGATTGTGTGGATTCTCAATCCCCAGTGCACTTATGCACAGAGATGAAACATTCAGAGGACGGGAGTGACAGCAAGGAACAGGTGGTGAGGGCCCATGACTATCTCGCTTGATAGGACTACGCTCATTTATTCAGCAAGTAGAATTTAGAGGTGACGAGGACAGAGTGGAGGTTGGAGGATTGGAACAGGCCTACTGGAAGGGTGCGTACTGTACAAATTCCAAAAATACATAAAGATCATTAGACCTAGATCGTATCGCCAATTTCATAAAGATTTTCCTTTTCACAAAGTTCTGCTTTTAGTACCAAAAAGCGGGAGAAAAAGTGACCGCCCAAAATGGGTAAATTTATAGTTATTGATGATGTTATGGGCCAGGGTTTAGAGAACCCCAAAGTATATTGTGGAGTTCACCTGATCCACAATTTTGTGGTATGGGGAGCACACAGCCCACTCTACAGGTGTGGTACAGCAGGAATGGAAAAGTATTTTTAAAGCAAAACAATGTTTATTCTATGAACTCAAGTTAACCTTTTTTAAAACATACAGTGAACATCTTGGCAACCATTAATTCAAATACAACCCCCAAAGAATACAACACAAAGTAATCCTTAATAACTTCCCAAACAACATCCAGAAGACAAAAGAAACACCATTTAACAGAAACGCATCAGGTTTACATTCACTACTGAGAACATTTATAATTCTGAATTCACCAAATGATCAAGAGATAGTCTTTTCATGGCAGAGAGAACAGCAGTGCAGCTGCTTCGTCTGGCTTCAGCTCCAACACAGAAAACGAAACCAAAAAGACACAGACACACCCAAGCTTGTCTCAAAGTGAAACTAAAAAGCAGTGCCAGAGCTCAGCTCCACCCACACTCTGACATCACTGCAGTAACATGAGCAGCCAAACATTTCTTTAAATGACATTCTCATGACAATGACAATAATTGACTTCCATTGAGTTTTTTTTTAATTGCTGAATTTATGAACTATTAAATATATGAGATGAATGGTACTTTTCATTCTGCTCCAGGTTGTGACATCAAGTCAATTAAGCTAAAGTATAAAACCCAAAAGCGGTCCATAGAACCACAGAATCCCTACAGTGCAGAAGGAGGCCATTCGGCCCATCGAGTCTGCAGCGACCCTCTGAAAGAGCACCCTACATAGGCCCATTCCCACCCCCATAACCTCACTTAACTGCACATCTTTGGACTGTGGGAGGAAACCGGAGCACCCGGACAAAAGCCATGCAGACACGGGGAGAAAGTGCAAACTCCACACGGACAGTAACCCAAGGCTGGAATTGAACCCGGGACCCTGGCGCTGTGAGACAGCAGTGCTAACCACTGTGTCACCATGAAAAAAATGGTTCTTTTCTTTTGCAGAACGAACCATTCGGCCCATCTAGTCTGCACCAACGCTCTGAAAGTTCACCCTGCCTGGGCCCACGTCCCCACCCTATCCCCGTAACCGAGTAACCCCACCAACCTTTTGGACACTAAGGGGCAATTCATCATGGCTAATCCACCTAACCTGCACATCTTTGGACTGTGGGAGGAAACCGGAGCACCCGGAGGAAACCCAGGCAGACACGGGGGAGAATGTGCAGACTCTGCACGGACAGTCACACAAGGTGGAATCGAACCCGGGTCCTTGGTGTTGTGAGGCGGCAGTGCTATCCACTGTGCCACTGTGCCGCCCGTAAAAATATGTTTCTTTTCTTTTTGCAGAACGAGCCATTCGGCCCATCTAGTCTGCACCAACGCTCTGAAGTTTCGGGCTTGAATCTGAAGGCATGCTGGGAATGCGCATCAGAAGCTGTAGGCCCAAGCCTCACCCAAAATTGAGCCTCGGCCTTCATTGGGTATGTTGCCAGCTGACTGCAGGCATAACTTAAGGAGGGAGTTGGACTGGCTTGTCTCTCGCTGGCTAGGGCCCTTGAGTTGATCCTGGGTGGTGGGTGTGAAGGCATCAGAAGGGTGCTGGAGGTGGGGGAGGACCTATTGTCTGGGGTAATGCCAGCTGTACCACTTGACCACCTGTGTTAGCCTGTCCGCACACTGCTATATAACCCATACAATTAGCTCCTCTGCATATTCATTTTACTGCTATGGTGTCCAGATCACTAAAATTCAGGTCCAACCACAGGACTGAGATAATAACATTTTCAATTTGAATGTAGAATGCGTTGCCCTACATTGATCTTGAGCAGGGAGAAGCCCTACTTCCCTCTCCCTCTCTTTTTTATTAGCCTTTTACAGGCTAACTTTGGAGTGGTGTGAATCTTCAGATCGAAGCTAAATTCTGGTCAATTGTCCAGTGGCGCATCCTCCTGAGTTTTCATAACTCGTGATTTTTTTTTTAATGCTAATTTACGGAACGCGGGAATAGTGGGCCCACAGGTCAAGAAACTCCGAAAATAGCATCCAGTGTAATTTAACATTTGAATAACCTTTTGCCTAATTTTAGTTGCCGGGAATTCATGGGCATCATCACCCGGGATTCTGATGCGGGCTTCTAGGTTGCCAACTTTGAATTTATACCTGGAGACTTCATCACGTCACCAAAGGCCCTGCCCAGTCAGGCAAACCTTTTTCTTTCTTGTATCTGCAATATTTCTCCCAATCTCACAAATCAACAAAAGGTGTTCAATGAAAACGTGATAAATCACAACTATATGTTCAATGCCCCCTGTGATGTTTTGTCTGGTTTGCACACGGCAATGTCCAGCAGATTAATCTGTAATTCCTGGAGACTCCAGGCGGATCCTGGAGAGTTGGCGACTCTATGTACTACACCCCCCGCCCCCCACCCCCTCAGTGGTATTGTGTACTCGGTAATTGTTGTCTACCAAACCAGGCAGTACGAAAACTGCTGGAGACCTGCCAGATTTCTAGCACCCTAATATGATTCTACAGTGAAGGAAATCTCTGCAGGGGTCTCGAGGACTCCTTCCTTCCACCCCCTCGAGCGTTTTTTTTTATTTTTTGAAAAAGAAAATCTGCGGAAAAGGTGACAGGCAGACCAGGCAGCTTCTTCAAATCTTCAAATGAAAGAGACCCGAGGAGTCCTGGTATGCTCAAAGCTTAACATGTACCAAGTATGACCCAGCAGCAGTCCGATCCACCGTGTTGAACATTCAGAGTTGGATTGCAATCTATTTTGAGACCAATCTGACAACTCATGCAGTAAACACGAATGAAATTTGAATGAAATCAATGCATACAGCATTGGAGCCCCTGGTCGAATGGCTCTTTAAATTCTCCCTTCCCCCAACTGGGTTGTGATCTGAAATATTGTGCAGTGGGGTTAGACCCTGGTAAACACACACAATACAATAAACAATGCTGCAATTGTCCTTTGGCAGCAGATGGAATGTGAGCATTTTCAAGTATTGCAAACAGATCTGTTCTAGGTTGCATTGTTGGGTTAGAAAATGCGGGCATTGTAGAGGCAAGGCGTGAGCAGAATCCCAGAACATCTAGAAAGTGACCCGTCGCCTGTGATTCAATTCACATTGACACTGTTGTTCAAACAAAACACAGCAACAAAGGACTGCTGTATTACCGTGGTACGTGAGCCATTGTGACATGCATTGCGTGCGCCTCCCCTGCCCCCGGTGTGTGAAATACAGCAAAATAGCAAAAGAATAGAGGGAAATTGGCACCTCCAGGAATACCACAGGAATGGGAATTTTCTGACCGAGAATTTCTAAACACATTTGAAGCCAAAAAACAATGATCAAATCCACAGAGAGGTATATAAAATGCAGTGTGGCATCGAAGAGTGTGCATCTAAAAAGGGCAATGGACAGGCGGGAGTGAATGATGTGTGGCAGCGGATTGGCATTGGCAGCCCGGCTTACATCTCTCTCCATGTTTCATTCAATCTGCCTTAAAGTAAAAATCGGGAGAGAGGTGAAGAAGGCTCTTTGGGAAAGCTGAGACAGGAGGGAGTCAGACATCGGACTAGTTAGGCCAACTAGCCTAATCTGTCATTTGGGACAATGTTGGCATCCATAACTAAGGAGGTAGTAGCAGGACATTTAGAAAGTCAGTCAGGTCAAGTCAACGTGGGTTGGTGGAAGGGAGATTTCGACCTGGGTCTCTGGATTACTAGCCCGGTGACAATACCACTATGCCACTGCCTCCCATCTAGTACTCATAGAATCATATAATTTACAGCGCAGAAGGAGGCCATTTGGCCCATCGAGTCTGCACTGACCCTTGGGAAGAGCACCCTACCCAAGCCCACACCCTTTCCCCGTAACCCAGTAACCCCACCCAACCTTCTTGGACACTAAGGGCAATCTATCAGGGCCAATCCACCTAACCCGCACATCTTTGGACTGTGGGAGGAAACCGGAGCACCCGGAGGAAACCCACGCAGACACGGGGAGAACGTGCGGACTCCGCACAGACAGTGACCCAAGCGGAGAATCAAAACTGGGACCTGGGAGCTGTGAAGCAACAGTGCTAATCACTTGTGCTACCCCGTACTAGGGAACACAGTTTTAAAAAAAGGATCTTCCATTTAAGATGGAGATGAGAGGGAATTTATTTTCTCAGTCAGTCATTAACCTCTGGAATTCTCTATCCCGGGGACAATGGAGGCTGGGCCAGCCAATATATTCAAGGTGAAGTTGATATATTTTGATCTACAAGGGAGTCAGGGGTTGTGGTGACAGACAGGGAAGTAGGTGTTTGGCCACAATTCGATCCACCCAATTCTTGGGTTCTTGTGATGTCACCCATTTGGCACTGCTGCGTAAAGTCAAAATTACCTCTAAGCTGTCGTGACATGGCCCAAAATAAATATCAGCTGCTGATTATAAGTTTAGTGGTTGTAAATGCTAAAAGTGACTGTGTGCTAGAGCAGTGAATAAAACGAGATGTGATCTGCTACAGATGTAAGTTATTCATTAGCAATTTGCTGCTGGAGAATGTTTAAATACCTTCGCCTTAACCCAAAATAACTCAGTGCCAAGCCTATATTTAAGCAGTTACATGTGCAGCATAAGGGGCGGCACGGTGGTACAGTGGTTAGCACTGCTGCCTCACAATGCCAGGGACCTGGGTTCAATTCGGGGCCTCGGGTGACTGTCTGTGTGGAGTTTGCACATGCTCCCCGTATCTGTGTGGGTTTCCTCCGGGTGCTCCGGTTTCCTCCCACATTCCAAAGGTGGGCAGTTTAGGTGGATTGGTCATGCTAGATTGTCCCGTGGTGTCCAAAAGGTTAGGTGAGGTTACAGGGATAGGGTGGGGTGGGGTTGTGGGTTGGGGGGGGGGGGGGGGGAGCAGGCTTAGGTAGGATGTTCTTTCCAAGGGTTAATGCAGGCCCGAAGGGCCAAATGGCCTCTTTTTGCACTGTAGAGATTCTATGATTGTATGATAGGGTCTGGCACATATAGGGTTAACATGGGACTGAGTACAGTGATGTCAGAGAACACATGATCTGCACTAGGGGTCAGTCTAGTGTTGGACAGAGCCATGTGCGCAAGAAAGCACGGAAACAGCTCCTAGGTTGAATTCTTTACTGTACATAGTTCAAATGGTTAATAAATACAAACAGCTAACCTACTTAAGACTACGAAGACTTCATTAAGACCTATTGAATGGTATCCAACATCTTTCAACATAATGACAGCAAATGGAAAAACCTAAACCTCGCAAAAGCTGCAGGGAAAAACTGAAATCCTGCAAGGACTAAAGAAAAATTTGAAGTCGCATTCTGAACTGAAGAAATCTCTAAAAAGCAGGTATGCAGGGGAAAACTACCAGGGAAAAGCTCCAAAGAAAGGCTTGGAAGCTGAAGGCACGCAATAAAAAATTCTCACTGCAGCAGAAGACTCCATAAGATCTCTTGGAAGTCCAGCTTCAATTCCCAGAGTCAGCAGACAGGGTGAGCTGAACCTTTGAAATTCCAGGCTAAAGCCAGTCCTGAGAAACTTTTAAATAGTTCAGCGGTCAGAAACTTTTTTGCTTGAAAGCCCTGTCCAAAAAAATCAGATTCCTAAGATGTCTCCTGAATATGCGGTGTCCGAACCCGCTCGAAAAGGAAAATAAGATTAATTAATTAAATTGGAAGTGTCAGTGACCATGGATGAAAGATTCTGAAAAGAACCAAATGCCCAGGTGAAGTTTTAAAATTAATATAAGAGCTGCGCAGATCACTCTGAGAAAAAGCTGAGCTTACCACAGTTGCCGTGAGCTGAATGAAAAGACTTGTTAGCTCAAAAAACAACAGGGAAAGTAGAAAATAATTGGACAATTTGGCTAAAATTGTAAAACAAATGGGAATGAAGGTTCCATTATTGAAACATAAACTTCCATACGTGGCATTACGAACCACACGGTGAAAGAAGAGGAAAAATAAAGTTTGGAGATGAGCAAAGCATTCATCCACAATGGCTAAATCGACAGCTACCAATCACCAGAACTGTTGAACTAACAAAGAGCGGCTCAATACCAAGGAATGGAAAAAGAGGATGAAAAGATACCCAGGTGCTAGACTCAGAGACTTGAAGGGGGGAGACGGGAGAGTAATAATGATGTAAATACATGGGGTGAACTAGAATGAAGACGTCGGGGAGGCGTAGTATAAGGGGCTAACATGGACCGAGTAATGCAAAGTCCACACAGTGATGTCAAAGAACAAATGGCTCCATCCAGAGATCAATCTATTGTTGGATAGAGCTGTGTGTACAAGCAAGTATGGAGACAGCTCCTTGCTTGAACTCGTCACTGTACATATACAAAGGCTTCATTAAGAGAAACCAGTTTCCAACATCCTCTAACAACATACACAACCCGATCTCAGTAAGTATCAGCATTGTCCGACTGTTCAAGATAATGTTTGGGGGATCTACTTGATTCTATGCAGCATATCTTCGAATGTGTGCAGAACACGGCAGCCATTACAATAACCAGCCAAGCATCAAGCGGTTCCTCCTCACAAGTAATGAAATGCAAAACCTCCCTCCCACTTTACAATCCAGTCAGTTTTAATATATTGGTTGTCATTACTACTGTATTTATTTTAAAAAGAAATTTAGAGTACCCAATTCATTTTTTCCAATTAAGGGGCAATTTAGCGTAGCCAATCCACCTGCCCTGCACATCTCTGGGTTGTGGGGGCGAAACCCACGCAAACACGGGGGGAATGTGCAAACTCCACACGGACAGTGACCCAGGGCCGGGATCGAACCTGGGACCTCAGCGCCGTGAGGCAACAGGGCTAACCCACTGCGCCACCATGCTGCCCCATTACTATGTTATTAATGATTTTACTCTTTGGCAACTAGGATGAATGCTTCAGAACAGTCATTATACACCTTGGAAATAGCCCAGGACTGGTTAGGGGTTCAGATTGCGAGGATTGAGATCTATTCATAAAAATACATTTCTCTGAATTCTTTGTAAACCCTCCAGAGCAGAAAAATATCATTTTAAAAAAATAATGTTTGACGGATTTGGACAACCAAAACGCTCTCCTCCATATTCAATAATCAGTTTGATATTAACCAACGCACAGGGGTGGTTGGTGTAAGATCGACCTGTGATCGATCGAGGTCACAGTCCCTTAATTTGCTCCCCCAAATGTTGATGTCGGCTGGTCTCCTTGCAGTGTTGTGAATGGGGAGACAGCACCAGGGTCACAGCCAGGTCAGAAAGGAGAGGGAAAGATTGGAGCCCAAGAAATGTTGGGAATGAAGATGGAGAGGAATATATTCCTGGCTTGGAAATGGAGCAGCAACTCAAGGCCCAAGCAGCAGTGAAAGGAATGGCATGGAAAAATTGTGGGGATTTCAGTGGGACCTGTGTAAACAGTCGCAGAAGAGGGGGGAGAAAGCAAAATGGAAGGAAGATTTCGAGTGGAAGGAGAGAAAAGCTCTCCCTAAATAAAAACCGCTGAACGTACATAATAAATTAAAATTATGAACAGAATTCCTGTGGTATTGAGTGTGCCTTTTATGGCTGTCTGCGAGAGATTACTAGGCAGCAATCTCATCAAAGGGTTCACATCATATTATAAATCCTGGCATTAGATTGCAGCCTCAAAATCGCTTCCTGTCGTCCACTTCCTTCTAATTTTATGTGAAGGTTTTATTCAGTTTGTGCAGGCAGCAGCTGCCAATACTAATGCAAATTGCTAGTGTGGCCCACACGATTAATTCGTGATGATGCTCACACTGTCAGATCAAAAGTTTGATCGCTGAAAATGTATCAACTATTAATAAGCGGTTGATTAATCATGACATACTCTGGCCAGCACGCACTGCAATACACGCCCAGCTAGGTGATGATCTGTAATGAGCACTGTTGCTTTACATGACTGTATCGTTTTTAATTCCAATATGTTCCAGAGAACCTCTCCTCCATTCAAAAGGTCTGTCAAATGTTTTTTTATTTAATGCACTGCTGTAAATGTTCCTGCCAAACATTGCCACCCTCAGGCCTGGAGGGTTGATGTGATAAATCATAGAATCATAGAATCCCTACAGTGCAGAAGGGGGCCATTCGGCCCATCGAGTCTGTGCCAGCCCTTGCACCCTACTGACGCCCATGCCTCCACCCTATCCCCGTGACCCTACCCAACCTTTGGACACTAATGGGCAATTTAGCGTGGCAAATGTGGTTATGCATTTCTTCTCTTCAGTCTCACGTGGCAGGGTTGGCACCTCTGGAAGGTGGGCAGGATTAGTAAATGGCGGGAATTTCTGATTCCGGCCGTCGCAGGAATTGTCGTGGGCGGGACGGAAAATTGATGGACCAGTAGAGGTTCCGTTGGCTCCAGGCGACGCCACCCTGTCTGCCAGCCCCTGGGGGCTGGGAGACTGAGCTCAGTACTTTGCTGGTTGTGTGTGGTGCGTCCAGGAGCCAGCTTATAAATGTGGAAGCAAACTGGGGGTTCGTTTGCAAAAATAAATGTAAAAAACAAAATAATTCCAAAAGAGGCCTGTTGAAACACCTACTCAATTTCTCTTCTGTCAACTTCCATGAAAAGAAACTTGGGGAAAGTTGTGTGTAAAAGGCAAGTGACCTGCCCTGCTGCCCAGCTAAAGATTACCCCACAATTATATTGGTGGGCTCCCGCCGGGTGGGAGAATCGCCGGGGGTTGGCATGTATCCCGCCCCCGCCGACCTCCTAATTCTCCCGGCTCCCAAAATTGCCCCGGCGTGAGTTGCGCCGCCCGCCTTGGAGAATGGCGGAGTCCAGCGCGACTCAGTGGGCCCAGGGGCTGACCGAATTCTCCAGCCCGCGATGGGCCGAAATCCCGCTGATTCTTTGCCAGTCCCACCGGCGTAAATTGGAGTAGGCCCCTTACCGGCGGGACCTGGCGGCGTGGGCGGGCTCCGGGGTTCTTGGCCCTGGGAGGTGCCCCCACGGTGGCCTGGCCCGTGGTCGGGGCCCACCGATCCGCGGGTGGGCCTGTGCCGTGGGGGCACTCTATCCTTCCGCACCGGAGGCTGTGGTCCTCCGCCATTCCCGGTGCGGAAGCGAATCCCTCTGCGCATGCGCAGGGATGATGACAGTACGCGCTGGCACTCCCGCGCATGCGCCGACTTGCAACGGCCGGCGAAGGCCCTTCTGCTCTGGTTGGCATGGCACCAAGCCCCTACCCCGCCGGCCGGCGGGGCGCCAACCACTCCGGGACGGTCCTAGCCCCTGAAGGTGCGGAGGATTCCACACCTTTGGGGTGGCCCGACGCCAGAGTGGTTCACGCCACTCGCCCCGTCGGGACCCCCCGCCCCGCCGGGTAGGGGTGAATCCCACCCGGTGTGTCTAAAAGCTGCGTTTTTGTACGGAGCATGGTGAAAGCAGTGGAATTTTATAAATGAATTCTGTGGGTGTACCTACACAACACGAACTGCAGCAGTTCGAGAATGCAGCTCACCACCAATGTAAAACTAATAACTGCTCTCAATATTGAATTTAAACCTGATCTTTGTGTTTTAAAGTCTTATGACTGTTAAAAGGAAAGCTTAAAGGATTACTTAGTGTTGTATTCTTTGGGGGTTATATTTGAATTGATGGTTGCTAAGTTGTTTACTGTATGTTTTAAAAAGGTTAACTTGAGTTCATAGAGTAAACATTGTTTTGCTTTAAAAAATACTTTTCCATTTCTGCTGTACCACAGCTGTGGAGTGGGCCGTGTGCTCCCCAAACCACAATCTATGAAAAGTTGTGGGTCAGGTGAACTCCATGATACACTTTGGGGTTCTCTAAACCCTGGCCCATAACAACCCACAGTGCTGTTATGGAGGGAGTTCCAGGATTTTGACATGGCAACAATGAAGGAACGGCCGTCAAATTTCCAAGTCAGGGAGTTACTGGGGGGGGGGGGGGGGGGGGGGGATCTATAGGTGGTAGGGTTTCCATGTGTCTGCTGCCCTTGTCCTTCTAGGTAGTAATGGTTGTGGGTTTGGAAGGTGCTGCCTAAGGAGCCTTCGTGACTTGCTGGAGTGCATCTTGTGGATGGTGCACATGTCTGCCACTGTGCGCCGGTGGTGGAGGGAGTGAATGTTTATGGATGGGGTGCTAATCAAGTAGGGCTGCTTTATTCTGGATGGTGTCGAGCTTCTTGAGTGTTGTTGGAGCTGCACTCATCCAGGCAAGCGGAGAGTATTCCATAATACTCCTGACTTGTGTCTTGTAGATGATGGATAGGTTTTGGGCAGTCAGGAGGCAAGTTACTCACCGCAGGCACCCCAGCTTCTGACCTGCTCATCTAGTCACAGTATCTATCTGGCTAGTCCAGTGAGTTTCTGGTCAATGGTAACACAGAGAATATTGATAGCGGGTGATTCAGTGATGGTAATGGCATTGAATGTGAAGGGGAGATTATTAGATTCTCTGTTGTTGGAAATAGAAACGTAGAAAATAAGAGCAAGAATAGACCATTCAGCCTTTTGAACATACTCAGTCATTCAATATGATCATGGTTGATCCTCTATCTGAACATTATACTCCAGTCCTCTCCCCACACTACTTGACTGTTTTAGAGTCAAGAAATCTATCTATTTTCTTCTTAAATCTATTAAATGATTGGGCCTCCACAGCCGTATGTGGAAAGGAATTCCACATATCCTGACCCTTTGTTCTAGACCCCCCCCCCAGCCAGAGGAAACAACATCCCTGAACCCAGCCTGTCTAACCCTGTCAGAAATGTATACGTTTCAATTAGATCCCCTCTCATTCTTCTAAATTCCAGGGAATACAGGCTCAGTTCACCAGTTCGGGTACACAGGCGTCTGTTCGGGTACACAGAGGGAGAATTCAGAATGTCCAATTCAACTGACAAGCACGTCTTTCGGGACTTGTGAGAGGAAATCGGAGCATCCGGAGGAAACCCACGCAGACACGGGGAGAACGTGCAGACACCGCACAGTGACCTAAGCCTGGAATCAAACAAGGGTCCCTGGCTCTGTGAAGCAACAGTGCTAACCACTGTGCTACCGTGCCGGCTGCAAATATGATCTGACCAGCTGACCAGTATGAAAACAAGACGAAAGAGTGGGAAAAAGAAGTCCATAGTTAATATCACCACTGATTACTATTGGTTGCATAATTGATTAACTTCTAGACGATCACCTAACACCTGGGTGTTAAATATAGGTCCACAAAATAGCTTCTAAACATTCAAGGCAGGCTTAATCCGGGTCCGTTTAAAATCAAGAGCAGGGCAGAAATAAAATGCAGTTGCAAACTGTAGTGTTTGCAGGCCTGCAGGGGGGTAGCACACATGTCAGGTAGCTGGTGGAATGAAACGGGAGAGCAGGTCAAAGCTGTCGCTGCTTCTGATTAACTGAAATGCTGTGTGACCCTCGCCTCTCGGGTGACTCTGATCACTGTCCACTCTGCAGGTCAGGGCTGTGCAAACCCAACTTCAAAACTAAACTGTCTGGCTGACAACTGCAGATTCCAAATTCCTCTGATCTGCAAGTCTGTCTCTAAATAATCTGTCAAACTGCGTGTATCTACCATGGAATGGCCTTTAATACTTTAACTTCCAGTGATCTTGGCTTATTTTCATTAAAATAAGTTTGGAGTATCGATTTTTTTTTCCAATTAAGGGGCAATTCAGCATGGCCAATCCACCTACCCTGCACATCTTTTTTGGGTTGTGGGGGTGCGACCCACGCAGACACGGGGAGAATGTGCAAACTCCACACAGACTGTGACCCAGGACTGGGATCGAACCTGGGACCTCGGCGCCGCGAGGCAGCAATGCTGACCACTGCGCCACCGTGCTGCCCCGTGATCTTGGTTTCTATACACAAATATATGTTAGTGATGAGATTTTGGATGGTCTCTCCATCTGGCCGCCTGGGTCATATGGTACGGCACGGTAGCACAGTGGTTAGCACAGTTGCTTCACAGCTCCGTTGCTTCACAGCTCCAGGGACCCGGGTTCGATTCCCAGCTTGGGTCACTGTATATGCAGAGTCTGCACATTCTCCCTGTGTCTGCGTGGGTTTCCTCCGGGTGCTCCGGTTTCCTTCCACAAGTCCCGAAAGATGTGCTTGCTAAGTGAATTAGACATTCTGAATTCTCCCTCCGTGTACCTGAACAGGCGCCGGAGTGTGGCGACTAGGGGATTTTCACAGTAACTTCATTGCAGTGTTAATGTAAGCCTACCTGTGACACTAATAAAGATTACTAGTATGAGTAAGATGTATTTTGGTAATGCCATTCACAGAAAGGATTCCTGTGATAGTGTGC
Source organism: Scyliorhinus canicula (assembly GCF_902713615.1). NCBI lineage: Eukaryota > Metazoa > Chordata > Chondrichthyes > Carcharhiniformes > Scyliorhinidae > Scyliorhinus > Scyliorhinus canicula. Next base: position 13,503,124 of record NC_052160.1, on the reverse strand, counting down.
AGGGTTTATCAGCAGGGATTGTGCAGCAATGGAGAGATTAGCTCTGCATTCACAAACCTCTCTTGCCCATTTCCATTTCCAGGTCTACTTTGCTTCTGATTATTTAATTGGCTTTGTGCTAATTTGAATATTCAATCAGATAGCCAGATTAACCTCACCACCAGCTGTAGGAGAGATTGCTACAGGGTATGAATATTGCAAATGTATCATACAATTTACAGTGCAGAAGGAGGCCATTCGGCCCATCGAGTCTGCACCGGCTCTTAGAAAGAGCACCCTACCCAAGGTCAACACCTCCACCCTATCCCCATAACCCAGTAACCTCACCCAACACTAAGGGCAATTTTGGACACTAAGGGCAATTTAGCATGGTCAATCCACCTAACCTGCACATCTTTGGACTGTGGGAGGAAACCGGAGCACCCGGAGGAAACCCACGCACACATAGAGAGGACGTGCAGACTCCGCACAGACAGTGACCCAAGCCGGAATCGAACCTGAGACCCTGGAGCTGTGAAGCAATTGTGCTAACCACAATGCTACCGTGCGTGCTCATTTGGGAATGATAATTCCCTCAGCTGTTCTTCCTTCCAGTGTAGCACTGCCTGGGAAGACAGTGGTTCGCTGGACAAGTAATCCCAGGTTAATGCTCTGGGGAAGTGAGTTCAAAACCCACCACGGCGGCTGATGGAATTCAAACTCAATCGATAAATCTGGAATTGAAAGCTAGTCTCACTCGTGGTGACCATGACAACTATTATCGATTGTTGTAAAAATTAATCTTGGCTGTTTGTACCCCACCAGGGCAGAGGGTGAGACTTGAATTCAATAGAAATCTGGAATTAAAAGTCTAATGATGATCATGAAAGTATTGTCGTATCTGCCGTCCTTACCTGGTCTGACTTACATGTGACTCCAGATCCACGGCAATGTGGTTGACTCTTAAATGCCCTCTGAAATGGCCGAGCAAGACACTCAGTTCAAGGGCAATTAGGGATGTAGGCCTTGCCAGCGACGCGCACATCCTTTGAAAGAGTAAAGAAAAAGAATAGAAACATGGGAGCAAACATGAAAGAGACAAAACAGAACCATAGAACAAAGTAGAATCCCTACAGTGCAAAAGGAGGCCATTCGGCCCATCGGGTCTGCACCGACCCTCTGAAAGAGCGCCCCATCCAGGTCCGCTCCCCCATCCTATCCCCATAACCTCACCTAACTTGCACATCTTTGGGACATCTAAGGGACAACTTAGCATGGCCAGTCCGCCTAACAAGCACATCTTTGGACTGTGGGAGGAAACCGGAGCACCCGGAGGAAACCCACGCAGACATGGGGAGAACGTGCAAACTCCTCATAGTTGCCCGAGGCCAGAATCGAACCTGGGTCCCTGGCGCTGTGAGGCAGCAGTGCTAATCACTGTTCCATCCTAGCAGTGCTAACCACTGTGCCACCCAGAGATCGGATGGTTGAGCCCACTACGAGAGATGCAAGGGAAGAGACAGTCTGTGGACTCAGGGAACCTCGGACAGACAGATTAGACAGTGTTGAAAGACTTGTGGGACCAATAATGGGGCAGCACGGTAGCATGGTGGTTAGCATAACTGCTTCACAGCTCCAGGGTCCCAGGTTCGGTTCCCGGCTGGGTCACTGTCTGTGCGGAGTCTGCACGTCCTCCCCGTGTGTGTGTGGGTTTCCTCCGGGTGCTCCGGTTTCCTCCCACAGTCCAAAGATGTGCAGGTTAGGTGGATTGGCCATGCTAAATTGCCCATAGTGTTCTAAAAAATAAGGTTAAGGGGGGGTTGTTGGGTTACGGGTATAGGGTAGATACGTGGGTTTGAGTAGGGTGATCATTGCTCGGCACAACATCGAGGGCCAAAGGGCCTGTTCTGTGCTGTACTGTTCTATGTTCTATAATAATGCTCAAATATGAGTGAATATTCAGTGTATCGGTTAGTAAGATGATAAGAAAATACAAAATAAAACATAACAATCGGTTTACCCCCCACATTTTCGAGGCAACATATATTCCAGTGATGCCTGCTCTATTTTTTCAAGCGATATGAATCACTTCAGAAGCATTGCATGACAGGTCAGTCATTGGATTTAGCACAAAAGGGTTTGGTTTTTAATAAAGAAAAAAGCACAGTATGTGTTCGAAGTGCGTCATACGAAGACAATGTCCTCTAAGAATTTCTGAAATAGCAGGTTTATTTTAGGTTTACTTGATAGTTTGGGAAGAAAGCTCAGCTTTTCTTAGAATATTTAATACAATCTGGTGAAAAAAAGCTGGTTTGTTAACAGAGAATTAGCCACTCACCAGTTTTCACCCAGTGCTCTCTGACCATGGGCTGGATTCTCTGATTTTGAGGCTATGTCCGGAGGAAGTGTCTAGTTGTACGATGAAAAAATCGGCGAGGGCCCAGCACTGACCCTCCGACCAGTGAGGGGGCGAGCAGCCGCGCCATGTAAAACGCCCGGCCTTCTCGAAATAAACGGCTGAAGAACTGCCGGGTCCATGGCCGCGTATGCGCACACTGACGACCTGTAGTGGTCACACCATACAACATGGCGCCAGCCAGGCACGCGGACCCGACCTGCCAGGTGGTGCGTCCCTGGACAACCCCTCGCCACCCCCGGACCACCCCCACCAGTTCCCCCCAGCCCTCGCCGAAGCCCCCCGGCCATGCAGACTCCGCACAGACAGTCACCCAAGCCAGGAATTGAACCTGGTACCCTGGAGCTGTGAAGCAACAGTGCTAATCACTGTGCTACCGTGCCACCCATAAATAAATCAGGAGAAGGTGACTGTCGTGTGGAGTCTGCACGTTCTCCCCATGTCCTCCGGGTGCTCCGGTTTCCTCCCACAGTCCAAAGACGTGCAGATTAGATGGATTGGCCATGCTGAATTGCCCTTAGTGTCCAAAGACGTGCAGATTAGATGGATTGGCCATGCTGAATTGCCCTTAGTGTCCAAAGACGTGCAGGTTAGATGGATTGGCCATGCTGAATTGCCCTTAGTGTCCAAAGACGTGCAGATTAGATGGATTGGCCATGCTGAATTGCCCTTAGTGTCCAAAGACGTGCAGATTAGATGGATTGGCCATGCTGAATTGCCCTTAGTGTCCAAAGATGTGCAGGTTAGGTGGGGTTATGGGGTTAGGGTGGGGGAAATGGGCCTGGGTGGGGTGCTCTTTCAAAGGGTTGGGTGCAGACTCATTGGGCCGAATGCCCTCCTTCTGCTCTGTAGGGATTCTATTTTATTCTATGTTTCGGTTTTGCCTCTTTCATGTTTGTAGCATCTGTAGAGAGGGAAGCTGAGCTCTGACCTTCTGTCAATGGGTTATTGACCTGAAATGTTAGCAGTTGAAGCAGTTATCATTGATATAAGCCATCAAAGAAACTGACTTGTTTCCATCAGAGGCTGGGAATTCTGCAGCGAGTAACTCACCTCCTGACTCCCCAAAGCCTGTCCACCATCTACAAGGCACAAGCCAGGAGTGTGATGAATACTCTCCACTTGCCTGGATGAGTGCAGCTCCAACAACACTCAAGAAGCTCAACACCATCCAGGACAAAGCAGCCCCATGGCTCATCATCGCCACCTTCTTTATCACCTCCTCTACCACTGATGCACAGGAGCAGCACTGTGTGCCATCTCCAAGGTACACTGCAATGACTCCTTTGACAGCTTCTTCCAAACCTAAGAGCCATCCAGAAGGACGAGGACAGCAGATGCACGGGATCGCAATTAACTGCAAGTTACCCTCCAAGCCACACACCATCCTGGCTTGGAAATATATCGGCCGTTCCTTCAATATCGTCGGTCAAAATCCTGGAACTCCCTCCCTGACAGCACTGTGGGTGTACCTATGGCACATGGACTGCAGCGGTTCAACAAGGCCACCTTCTCAAGGGGCAATTAGGGATGGGCAACAAATGTAGGACTGGCCATGTCCCATGAAAGAATCATTTTTAAAGAACATGTCGGAGTGTAACTTGAACTCCCTCCGATCCATCTATTTATATCATCAGTGCAGAGGGGGCACTGCGTTGTCAGAAAGAGTTCCATCAAGGATGAGACCTGAAACTGAGGCCCTACCTACCTGATCAGGTGGATGCAAAAGGTTCCGGTGCACGGTTTCAATGAAGGGCAGGAACGTCGTCCCTGATGTTCTGGCCAATATTTATCCCTCAAGTCAACCTCATTATAACATTGTTGTGAGAGATTGCTGTGGGCACATTGGCTAGCCGCATTTCATACATTGCAGCAGTGACCACTTGTGGTGATTGTTCCTTTAGGGGTAACACAGCAGAGTAAGGGTCACCTGGCCTGGGTGACCAATCGGGGCTCAGAGTAAGGAATCACCCCAGGGGGAAGGAGCTTTCTTAGGCAAGAGGCAATTCCAGAGCTCGCAGCAAACATGCGGCTTCTCTTGTAGATCCTGGTAAATAAATCCTGTCTCGTGTAACACAGAAAAAATGACCACCACAGGGTTGCTTACGGGCTTCCAGGGGGATATTTTGTTCAGAGGCACTCGAAAGGTGAGATACCTGAGGGCCACTGGTCCCCTGCTTTGGTAGCCATGAGGAGAAAATTGGTGTTTTACCAAAAGGAGCAAAACCATTTTAAAAGCAGAAAAAAGGGAACGGTTCTTGATTGGGAAGAGTTCAAAAAGCTGTTGGGTTTACCGAGCTAGCTTAGTGCAGATCAAATTCCAGATCTTATTAATGCTGCGTCAAGTATGTACAATTATGATCCCTATTTATTTATATCCTGGATGATTCAGCAGCTGCTGTAGCTCTTCTGGGAGTGATAAGAATGAGAATGCATTGTGACGTAAGTAAAGGAGAGATATTGATCATCTCCCTGACAAAATAGAGCTGCCAGCTTTTTTCATTGTAGAGGCCTTGCATTTTCTGAGCTTGTATATTATTGCTGGAAACAAGTGAGCGCTGAGTGCATTTTCCTGTTTGAGAATGAGAGGGGGTGCTGTAAAAACTCTGAAGGTGTTTGCGTTGCTAAAGGCAGACCCCATGCCACAAGTTACTGGAGATTTAACTACCAGCAAGGGGGAGATTTCTTCTGCTTGCTGTTTATAGCAGATTGTAAAAGCAGCTGTAAAATATACATTTACAATTGTGCCACAATTAGCTTGGGATGGTATCACCCTTACTACAAATATCACTCCTATATTTTCGAAAGAAGATCCCAAGGTAGGACAGAGTGATTCCCCCCCCCCTCTCATAATTGAAAAATACATTCTCGGCTTGGGAATTGTAAACTGTGCCGTGGTGCTTGCACATTTTTTTCAATTAAAAAGAAAACACCTTTGGGTAACAGGATAAATCCAATCCTGCTGCGTGCAATGTTTAAGCCTGCCACGTGTGACAGATTTCGGCTGGTTGCCTTGGAGAAGTGTTTGTAGCAGAATGGAGCTAATACCGCAGCTGCTTACGGGATTATCAGCAACGGGAAACCGGCCTCCTGAATCAAATAAAATCCTGTTTGTAATTTGTTTGAAATGAACATTAAAATCTCTGTGCCTGTCATGCCGCGACTGATTTGAATGCTCACCTGCTCATATGGAAGCGCCTGAATATAAACTGACGGTCACGCACCTTGATGCATCTACCTGGACCGATTCGAAAGGAGGATGATACTCAAACCTTTACAGTCGAATCAATATCTTCACACCGGGATTATAACTTGATTGCCGAGTCTCCTGTGAACTTGTTCCAAACCTCTTGGGAACGAAACCTGCCATCCTCACCTGGTGTTTGAAGAAACACTGAGGGTAGCAAGCATTGTATTTCCATGTTTGCTCAATACAAATGTACCAATCTCCCACAGGGCTGGTCAACTTAAATGTAGGTTCATTTTACTTGAAGAGGTAGCACAGGTTGCTCACTAAACAGGTTTACTATAAAGATTCAACAGCTATTGTTAACAGGAAAGTACAATTGTAATTCCTTCATACCACTGTTATGGGCCAAGGCTTAGAAACTCCAAAGTGTATTATGAAGTCCACCTGACCTACAACCTTTATGTTGAATTTGGGCCCGGATGAGCACAAAAGCCTTCACTGCAGGTGTGATTCATCAGACTTCCCAACACTTTAATTAAAACCAGCTTTATTCTAAGAACTTACTTTTTATTTTTTAATAAATTTAGAGTACCCAATTATTTTTTCCAATTAAGGGGCAATTTAGCATGGCCAATCTGCCTACCCTGCACATCTTTGGGTTGTGGGCGTGAAACCCACGTAGGGGAGAATGTGCAAACTCCACATGGACAGTGACCCAGGGCCGGGATTCAAACTCAGTTCCTCAGTGCCGTAGGCAGCAATGCTAACCACTGTGCCACCGTGCTGCCCTTTCTAAGAACTTACTTAACATATATATATATACAAAACCACACAGCAAGAATTTTTATCAATTACAAACATTAAGACACAGTAACTTATGTATAACACTTGATGAATTCCCCCTTAACTGTTCCAATTCAAAAACAAAATCCCATGAACCAAAAAAACCCTTTTCAAGGGCGTGGCCCGGCACATTGCATTCTCACTTGAATAAGACTGGCTTTCCCTGACCCTGTTTCACCAGGTTTAAACCCTTCCGGAAAGCAAACTATATATCTTTTATGTTACCAAAGCATGTAGCTATAATCAATGTGGATTTTTTTCCTGGAACAGATATTTAAAATGAAAATAGAGAGAAACAGGCCAAAACACATATTTTCTCTGTGTCGTCCACAGCAGTCAAAACTGAAAACAAAAGCTCGCACAGCCACAGCTCAGCTCCACCCACAAAATGACATCACTGAAGCCATGTGATAAGACAAAAACTTTTCTTAAAGGGACACTCACGTGACACCACATACTGCTAGCTGAACTGAAAGCTCCGCTGAATAATGTCTGCTGACCACATGGTTTACATCCTGACCAATTACTCATTAGTATATTCTGTCTTAAAGTGATATCATGACTGCAAGGACACCGTACATACTCTGAGTAGTGAATTCAACATTCATCACAAGAAATGGTTTGGTAACTGTTAGTGGCCACGTTGGTCGAGTTCCAGCCTTGATGTGGTCTGCATTCACTCTTTGGCATTTCCAGGTAAAGACAGTAAGTTTCCTTCCCTCAAGGGCAATAGAGAACCAATTAACATTTTACAGTAACTTCATGGTCACTGTTACTGATATTAGAATGTGGTGACTAGGGGATTTTCACAGTAACTGAATTGCAGTGTTAATGTAAACCTACCTGTGACAATAAAGATTATTAGCATTATTATTAGTTTTCATTTCCAAATGTACTTAATTAACTAAATTTGAATCCCCAATCAGCCATGGTGGAATTTGAACTCACATTTCTGAATTATTAGTAATAGCATCTGTATTACGAGGATAATATATTCAATATAATCATGTAAGTGATGGGTAAATCACAATTGTTGATCTAATAACATTAAATGTGTTGAATTTTCATCGACTGTAAGGCCTGGGATTGTATGACGAAAGGTTGGATATGTTGTGTCTCAGTGATGGGGAGTTTGAGACTCATGTTTAAACATGAACCCTTTATTGTGAGTCTTTAACTATTTCCAGATCCCAGGTTACTGTCTTGCTTGGTGCTGCTCAGGGGGGCTCAGTAGCACAGTGGTTAGCACTGCTGCCTCACAGCGCCAGGGACCCAGCTTCAATTTCGGCCTCGGGTGACTGTCGATGTGGAGTTTGCACTTTCTCCCCGTGCCTGCGCAGTATTCCTCCGGGTGCTCCCGTTTCCTCCCACAGTCTAAATAAGTGCAGGGTAGGTGGATTGGCCATGCTAAATTGCCTCTTAGGGTCCGAAAGGAGAGGTAGATTTACTGGGTTATGGGGATAGGGTGGAGGCGTGGGCCTAGACAGGGTGCTCTTTTCAAAGGCTGGTGCAGACTCGATGGGCTGAATGGCCTCCTTCTGCACTCTAGGAATTCTATGATTCTATGCTCACCACGCAGGTAGCTGCTCCCAGAATGTTCTCTCCAGACTGTTCTATCAGTCTATTACGATGTGACTCTGTGCATCATACGATGGGCTGTGCTCTTCTCCAGTCCCACATTAACTCTGCCGAACACCTTTGCATTATAATGGCATGCAGGACATAATATTACAGAACAGGATGGATCTCTATCCATTGGAGTTTAGAAGATCTTATTGAAACATGTAAGATCCTGAGAGGACTTGACAGAGTCAATACTGAAAGGATATTTCCCCTTGTGGGAGAGACTAGAGCTAGGGGACACAGTTTAAAAATAAGGGGCGCGATTCTCCGCTCCCCAGGCCGGGTGGGAGAATCACGGGAAGGCCGCTCTGGCACCCCCCGTGATTCTCCCACCCCCCCAAAATGGCGTGTCGCGTTTTGCGACACGCCGTTCGGAGAATCACGGGTCGCTGTGATTCTCCGGCCCAGATGGGCCGAGCGACCTGCCGTTCCCGACCTGTTCACGCCGGCAGCAACCACACCTGGTCGCTGCCGGCATGAACAGCGCGCCAAAGGTGAGTTTGGGGCTTGTGGGGGGCGGAGAGGGGATTGAGCACCATGCCGTGCTCGGGATGGGACTGGCCCGCGTTCAGTGCCCACCGATCGTCGGGCCGGTGTCTCCAAGAGACGCACTGTTTCCCCTCCGCCGCCCCGCAAGATCAAGCAGCCACAGCTTGCGGGGCAGCGGAGGGGAAGACGGCAACTGCGCATGAGCGGGTGACGTCATTAGGTGCCGCCGGCTGCGTCATTCTCGGTGGCCGAGTTCCCCGCAACGCCGCTCCTAGCCCATCGGGGGGGGGGAAGAATAGGGGACGAGGAGCAGCCTCCGACGCCGTTGTGAAACACTCCGGGTTTCACGTCGCCGTCGGCCTTTGCGGAGAATTCCGCCCAAGGGCTCTCCCATTTAAGATGGTGATGAGGAGACATTTTCTTCTCTCAGAAGCTTGCAAATCTTTGGAACTTTCTTTCCCAGAGAGCGATGGAGGCAGGTCATTGAATATTTTTAATGCCGAGGTAAATGGATTCTGGACATTAAAGGGTGTCAAAGGTCATTGGGGTAGGTAGAATGAGGAGTTGAGGCCACATTCAGATCTACCGTGATCCTAGTGAATGGCGGAGCAGGTTGAAGGGGCAGGACATTCATTCCTGTCTCAGGAACTACATACACTAAAACAGGCCCTTCGGCCCATTCAGTCCATGCTGATGTTTATGTTCTACACAAACAGTGTTCCTAATCCCATATATCTGCTTCCACCACCCCCCCCCCCACCCCCCACACCCCCCCCCCCCCCCACCCCCACCACGCTGACCAGCACTTTCTTACTCGCATTTGCTATTATACATCAGTCTGTATGGGTTACAGAATTTGAGGGACCTGTTGTTAGGGCAAGGTCGTTCTGGGTGAGTGTGCTTAACACTCGATTTGGCTCTGTTTCGTTACTTAGCTCTGGAGTCGCCAGGTATCGTTAAGATACCGCCACAAGTTTCAAGGCCAAGTTCAAAGCAATAAAACCATACCCCAATTAGTAAGTTCAAACAACTGAGTTTATTATAATACAATTATAATACTACCCATGCACACGCTAAGATTACTAAACTATTCCTACCACTAAATAAACCAATACTTATCTCAAAGGGAACTGCCGGATCAGGGGACAAGGCCTCTTGCTCTGCTCTGGTCTGCAGACTTCAGGTTGGTACGGGTTAAAAAGGGGTCAGGAGTGTCTATCTCTGGTAGCGATCGTTGTGAGACACTTACTTGCTGGCGGCTGCTGTTCCAAACCTCTCCTCTCTCTCGTTCAAGGTCTTCTTTGGCAAAAGCTGGTCGAGATGCTGGTCCAGAGAGGAGGGCTGGTTAAGAAGAACGAACTAAGTGTGGGACCTGTCTTTTATAGGTCCTAGGGCTTCGCGCCCTTTTGGGCGGACCCTCTATCTGCTGGGGATCGATTGGGTCTCTTCCCAATCGATTTGTTTGAATCCCCCCAATACTGAGGCTGTTTCTCGGCTACTGGGCGGGCCTTCAGGTGCTTTGTTTTCGAACCCCGCTGGTGCCGGGGTGTCTGGTTTCCCATACACTGTTGCAATCACTTCTCTATTTGTGTCCATTGTCCCTGGGATTGTTCCATTACTATGTTAACTATCCCGGAGATTGCCTCATTAGTATGCAGAATGTTTGTTTCGGTGCTGTCTGCTCCCTTAGCAGACAGAATACACATTGGCTTGGTGCAGCCTGCTTGTGCTGCAAACTTGTCCATTTTAACCTGCAAGCTTTGCGTTCCTCCATTTTGTATTGAGGGAATGGCCAACTTCGGTGGCTACAAGGTGTATAACTGACTTTTCTCCTTCTCGACAGGGAGAGGGTCTTCTATGTCTAAAAGGTAAAAAATTATAAGTGAGCGGCATAAATCGATGACCAGACAAATGATCTGAAAAATGTAGAGACTGTAAATACAGGATAAAAACGTGATCAAAGAGCTTTGCAATCTTCTGAAGTCTGTCTTGGTTTTGTATTTTGGATGTCCCGAGATTAGGAAAGACGCTGAATAAATGCAGTTTTACCCGTTTTACACGTTATATTAGGAAGAGGTGAAGTCTGACATGGCGATAGAAGAATTCTGATCTTCACGTTAAGCGTACCATGTTCATAGTACGATGGCATATTGTGTCGGTACAAAGCTTACACACCCCACTTTAGTGAAACAATAGTTTTGGCCACTTTGGGAGACTGTCCAAGGCTTAGGTAAGGAACAGACCTGTCATAATTACATCAGCAATGACAACTGAACAACGACGCTTCCCAAGATTCTTTGCAGAGACACGAAAATGGACATCGTACCAAAGGTAGGAGACATTAGAAGGGGTGAACAAAACATTGGTCAAAAAGATGTGGGTTATGAAGGGCCTGGAAGAAAGAGAAGGAGGCAAAGGGGATTACAGGAGGGAAATCCAGAACACAGTGGATGTGTGTGTGGAGGAGGGGGGGGGGGGGGGGATTAGAGGGCTGAAGGTCTGGGTGTTAAGGTGAAGGGTTTGACCACTGTCCTGAGGAGGCAGTAGTTGGGGAAGGGGCACCCTGGAGGTCAGAACCCCGAGGAACCGGGAGCTCTGGGCAGAACTGAGGGTAAAATAGCTTTGGAGCCGAAAAGGTGAAAGCAAATGAGAGGCTTGCAAGCTCAGCTGTTAAGGAAAGGCACATTTTGCTTTCGAGGGCCAAGTTTCAATTACACTGGCACCTGGGCAAGAAGTGAGTTAATAGTGGGCAGTGGGAAAGTAGTTAAACAGAAGAAAGTGATTACGTTTTCGGCTCTCCAGCTGAAATGAAATCAATCATTGGCATTTGTTCCTTCGCTATTACAACCAGGAGACTGCAGTTTTAAATTAGATAAATCTGCTGTTCAAACTTTCACATTTATTACATTCAGTGCCTTTTAAGGAACAATCTCTCGGGGTGAGAGACATGATTGTTCTTGTTTCAATAAAATATGCTTGTCAACCACATCCTGGCTGCATTCGAACCTGCCTAAGAGCGCCGATAAAGTGCTCTGCTCGTTTTGTTTTGGTGAAGAATGGGACGATTGGAGTGGACTACATAAACGATCCAGGCAGGAGGCCTCGGACGATGAATGGCTCAGAAAGTGACAAAACGCCTGAATCGTTTCATGAAGGCTCTGTTCCTTTGACAGGTGTGAAAGATAAGGGGCCTTCTTTTTTAGGAGGGGTTCATGGGTTACGGGGATAGGGTGGCGACGTGGGCCTAAGTAGGGTGCTCTTTCCAAGAGCCGGTGCAGACTCGATGGGCCGAATGGCCTCCTTCTGCACTATAAATTCTATGTTCTATGTAAACCAGTATAATTATGGATATTTTTTAACCGGTTGGTTTTGCCATTGAATCCATCTGATTTCTACTACATCTCCGGTCCAGAAGGTGATTAAGATGAATGGGGTGGCCAAATTCTCCAGAAGCTGCTCACTCCATTTACACTGGAGGACTTGGAGCCTCCAATAGAGGCTGCCCGTCCACTCTCTCCTCTCCGCCATCAGGTGCAATGGATGGTCACCAGACTAATTCCCTAGGATGAAGGGAGGAGGGGTTGAGGAACCTGGGCCTGGGTTCTCTCGCGTTTTGAACAATGAGAGGTGATCCCATTGAAACTTAGAAAGTCCTTACCGGAGGGTAACAGGGTAGAGGTCGATGAGGTGGTTTCCCCTGGTTTGTGACTAGAACCAGGGTGCACAGTATCAGGGCCATTTAAAACTGAGCTGAGGAGGAATTCCTTCAACCGCAGAGTGGCGAACCGTCTCTACCTCAGAGGGCTGTGGAAGCTCAATCACTGAGCATTTCTCAAGAGGGAGATCGACACATTTCCGGATAAAAATGGGGGTAGCACCAGAAATGATTCACTTTCAGAGACTCCATTAGTGAACAAGGCAAAGATTTATTAACGAGAAATGGACAGCCGCCATAATGGCTGCAGCTAGCTCCAAAATGCCTCTTTGCCGAAGAGGACTCTTCCCCCGGGATGATTTCCTACTCTGAGTCCCCATTGGTCACCCAGGTCACGTGACCCTTACTCTGCTGTGTTGCCCTTAAACGGACAATCGCCACAACACGGGAAAGTGGCACCGAGGTAGATGATCTACCCCTGCTCCTATGTTCCTGCCTGAACCCTGCCGGTCTTTCATTTCAAAGTTGGGGTGATGTGGGTTTTGAAAAGGTCAGCCAACGACGCTGCCTAAAATTTACACCAGTTACTGGATCCTGCAGGTGGCATCTTCATATGCTGGTGGGCAGAGCTTGTACTGTGCCTTCTCCACCCATTGGCACTAGGTGTGAATGGTCCAAACAGTTCTTAAAGGGACCACTCCAAAAGTGGTCCTAAAACATTTTTTGTTGACTTCCTGGCCCGATATGAATCTATTACTACTTGCAGCTACTAAAGAGTTGCCACACACACACACACACACACACACACACTGCCAACCACAATTAAATACTGACACTGTCAGGCCAAAGGAGCTGCTTCTGAAAGAAGTAAAATTTTCACTGCTGCCTAGGCCAGTGTTTTTCAAACTTTTTTTCCCAGGACCCACTTTTGCCAACCGGTCGACTTTCATGACCCACATCCAGTTTCCTCCCACAGTCCAATGATGTGCAGGTTAGGTGGATTGGCCATGATCAATTGCCGCTTAGTGTCCAAAAAGGTTAGGTGGGGTTGCTGGGTCATGGGGGTTTGGTGGAGGTGTGGCCTTAAGTGGGGTGCTCTTTCCAAAGGCCGGTGCAGACTCGATGGGCCGAATGGCCTCCTTCTGCACTGTAGATTCTATAATCACAAGATTCAAACTGCTTTATAGCTCTATCTTTTCTATGATCAGCCCACCTTCACGTGCCACGCTTGCTTACCTTTAATGAGAAAGGGGAGCCTGCTTGGTCCTCAAGGTCTTACTTGAATCAGATTAACATGCGCAAATCAGGGATAGACTTCAGCCAGTTCCTTTGTGCGTCTTCATCTTTGTGAAAACAGAAGATCCAACTTTGCACATGTAGGTCGTCGTGAAGGGCACTAGCAACAAAATGCTTGTTTTACTCAGATACTCCTGGGAGTTGTTACTCCAAAATGCTGACAGCTTCATGGGGTTTTGCCGTGTTTTTAATGTGCTATTACAGGTCAGGTACACCAGCATAGTCTTTTCATTTGGAGTCAGCTGTATGCTAATAACTGATTCTGGGGTCCAAACCTCAAAAGAAATGTTTCACCCACCACTTCTTTTTCAAAATCTGAAACTTCTCTCATTTGCCAGTACTTCCCTGCATATAACACACATGGGCTTTGCATCCTTATTTGCACTGGCACAATTGGCGCAATCATACCTCAAGAAATCATCTTTACACTGCTTTGATCCCAAGTTAAGTTTATTCTTCATAGGCTGTTAACCAGAGGCACTGGAGCTCTGTACAGATCACACTAGCACTGCTCTGTCCTGCCCTGGACTCTCCTGCGCAGCTCTCTCCAACAGATTCAATTGTGAGGTCTTAGCCAATAGGTACACTGCCTATTTGTGTCTCTGGCCGTCCCTTTCTTATAAGAAACCGATTTATCTTCACAGACGTCTTGCCTTGCTTGCCAGCAGCTAGAAAATGGAAGAAACGGTCCTCCGTGATTGGGCACCAAAAGCACGTAGAGGGCGCTTGACATCAAGTGTACGTGCAGGACGTGTGCTCACTACTGCCGCTTCTGGCCGGAAGACTGCACACACCCTCATTTCCTTCTTATTTAACAGGTGGTAGCGGCCGCCATTCTCAACTTAAATGCCATTGACGGCTGTTGGGCGCTTCTCCCGCGGTCGGGACCACCGGGGGAACACCGTGACCGATTGCTCCGTAACTCTCCTGACACCCGCCCGTGACCCATCCGCGGGTCGCCATCCACACTTTGAAAAACCCTGGGCCAGAGAATTGGCTGCAAAATATGGTCTGTAAGTATTTGATCTGCACATGTACATTCACTTACATAAAACCCTTTCCCCCTGGCTAACGACTGCATTGATCTGATGCCATGAAGTGGCACAGTGTTAGCTGCAAAAATGGAAACTCAAGCTGCCAATTGGCCACCTGGTGCTCACATTCTTCTAACAGGTGCTGGCTTTACTCTTTGACAGTGGCTTTCAATACCCAAATACTCGGTCCAGTGGCTGACACACAGTCAGCTTCACTTTAACATTAATAAGTGGAGCACACACTCTGATCCTTCTGATAATGCCTGGAAAGCTGCTGATGTACTGCAAGTCCTCACAAACACAGAATATGGGACTATTTTACTAAATTATAACTTGTTTTAACATTGATATCCGTTTCTACCGCGAGCCTATCACACAAGAGTTTCCAGGTTGGCACAGGCAGGGACCTGGAAACCCAGGGTACTTTAGTTAGCAAAGCAAACGACAACTCATTGGGCACCCGTTTCCTGAGCTTATGCGCTCCACAGGGGCTGTTTTAGCTCACTGGGCTAAATCGCTGGCTTTTAAAGCAGACCAAGCAGGCCAGCAGCACAGTTCGATTCCCGTACCAGCCTCCCCGGACAGGCGCCGGAATGTGGTGACTAGGGGCTTTTCACAGTAACTTTGTTGAAGCCTACTCGTGACAATAAGCGATTTTCATTTTCATTTTCATTTCATATTCAATTTCATTTCATAGAACCGAACATTGGGCATATTCTACAACAACAACTTGCATTCATGTAGTGCCTTTAACATAGCAAAATGAGGGCAGCACGGTGGCCTAGTGGTTAGCACAACCGCCTCACGGCGCTGAGGTCCCAGGTTCGATCCCGGCTCTGGGTCACTGTCCGTGTGGAGTTTGCACATTCTCCCCGTGTCTGCGTGGGTTTCGCCCCCACAACCCAAAAAAAATGTGCAGAGTAGGTGGATTGGCCACGCTAAATTGCCCCTTAATTAGAAAAAATAATTGGCTAATCTAAATTTATAAAAAAAAACATAGCAAAATGTCCAAAGGAACTTCACAGGGGTATTATCAAACAAACATTTGGGCAGGTAGAGACATACAAATTAGGAGGCAGAGGTGGCCATTTGGCCCTTCAAGCCTGCTACATTGTTCAATATAGCCATGGTCTATCCTCTATCTCAATGCCATACTCCCAAGCTCTCCCTATAGCCCTTGACACATTTAGAGTCTGGGAACCTATCTCTCCTTGGTTAAAGGAATAGGTGTTAGGGAGAGCGCCAATATGAAGGAACATGTGGCAAAGAGAGAGAGCGATTTCCCGGGGGAATTTCAGAGCTAAGGATCCTGGGAACGGAAGGCTTGGTTGCCAATGATGGTTGCTGAAAAAGCAGGAAGTGGAGGAGCGGGGAGGATAACTCAGAATTGCAGCCATTGAACAGGTTGGGTTGGGTTGGGGATGGGGAGGTGGGGTTGGTGAGGCCCGGAGGGATTTGAAAACAAGTTGGGAATGCTGAAATGGAATTGTTGCCGGGATCCATCATAGGTCCGAGAGCAGTGGAGCGATGGGTGAACGGGAATTGGTGTGAGTTAGAACACGGACAGCAGGATTGTGGAGCGTCCCAAGCCGCTGGAGGGGAGAAAGTGGGAGACTGGCTTTGAAATGACAAAGATTGGGATTTTCACCCCTCCCCCCATGGTAGGGATCCAGTGGCGGAGGAAGCCCGACATTGGCTGCTGGTGGGACCTTCCACAATTGAGGTCTAACGCCTGTGCGGATCACCGGCCAGAAGCTCATCCTGCAGTCAGATATGACACCAAAGTTGGTCCAGCCAAACTTTCAGATCAGTCTGGCTCAATCTCAGTTGCTAGAGAAAGGGGTGGAGTTAGTGGCTAGATGATTGAGTTTGTGGTGGGGAAAGAAGTCAATGGCTTTGATCTTCCCAATATTAACAACTTGCATATATATCTAGAGTCTTTAATGTGGTAAAATAAGACCATAAGACGTAGTAGCCGAAGTAGACCATTCAGACAATCGGGTCTCCTCTGTCATTCAATGAGATTATGACTAATGTGATAATCCTCTACTCCACTTTCTTGCCTTATCCCCCTTGATTCCCTGACTGATTAAAAATATGTCTTAAATGGGTGACCCCTTACTCTGAGATTCTGTCCTCTGGTCCTAAGACTCGCCCACATGAGGAAACAACTTCTCAGCACCTACCCTGTCAGGCCCCCTGAGAATATGCCTCTCGTTCTTCTGAACTCCAGTGAGTACAGGCCCAACCTACTCAACCTCTCCTCATAAGAAGATCCCTCCATACCCAGGATCAACTTAGTGAACCTTCTCTGGACTGCCTCCAATGCCAGGATATCTTTCCATAGATAAGGGAACCAAAACAGTTCGCAGTATTCTAGGTGCGGTCTAACTGGTGCATTTTTACCAGGATGTTGCCTGGTATGGAGGGCATTAGCTATGAGGCGAGGTTGAATAAACTCGGTTTGTTTTCACTGGAATGACGGAGGTTGAGAGGCGACCTGATAGAGGTCTACAAAATTATGAGGGGCATAGACAGAGTGGACAGTCAGAGACTTTTCCCCAGGGTAGAGGGGTCAATTACTAGGGGGCATAGGTTTAAGATGCAAGGGGCAAGGTTTAGAGGAGATGTCCGAGGCAAGTTTTTACACAGAGGGTAGTGGGTGCCTGGAACTCGCTGCTGGAGGAGGTGGTGGAAGCAGGGACGATAGTGACGTTTAAGGGGCATCTTGACAAATACATGAATAGGATGGGAATAGAGGGATACGGACCCCGGAAGTGTAGAAGATTTTAGTTTAGACGGGCAGCAAGGTTGGCACAGACTTGGAGGGCAGAAGGGCCTGTTCCTGTGCTGTAGTTTCTTTGTTCTTTGTATAGTTTTAGCAGGACTTCCCTATATTTATACTTCATTCCCTTTGAAATAAAGGCCAACATCCCATTTTCCCTATTACCTGCTGAATTTCCTTGCTAGCTTTTTGTGATTTATGCACCCCTCACGCACACTCCCTCTCTTCCTCTCCACTTCTCACACACACCCCCTCTTGTCTCACTCAGCAATCAAACACGGAAAGAATAGATACCGATTAAGACCGCAATTATAAAAATGGAATTTTATAACTCAGCCTCTATAATTGCGAATTGAGCCGGGACGTAAGTTTGTAAAGGGGAGTTACAATGTTTCCCTTTAAACTCTCCGAGCTGTCCTGTTCACCCCACCACCCCCACCTTTTTTTTGAACCCTTGGGGGTTCAGATGTGTCTCTGTTGGATTTGCTTTCTTCAGAATATTTTAAATGGCAGACCCTGAAAGATAGTTTCAGTCACATGACGGCTTCTTGTGTCCAGACCCAACAATGGCCATTCACTCTGGCCTCTGTCCCTGGATGAGCTCAAATACTCTCCTTTCCTCGGGCTGGCACTCCCAGACTAACCGTCCAGGGATTGCATATTTCGCAAACACTGGTTCATCCTGAAGCAATGAGATGTTTAAATTCACAGGCAACTGCCAAAGTACCATTATTCAGGCCCATGTTCAACCAAATATTGGTGTCAGAAACAAACCCTCGACTTGTTTAAATGCCTTCAGCCGCATGTTGAGTTGCAGCCACCCTAACAGAGTTTGTGACCATTTTCACTAAGTATGTCGGAACTGGACCTGTAAGAAGTCTTCCAGCACCAGGTTAAAGTCCAACAGGTTTGTTTCAAACACGAGCTTGCGGAGCACTGCTCCTTCCTCAGGTGAATGGAGAGGTATGTTCCAGAAACATTTATATAGACAAAGTCAGAGATGCCAGACAATGCTTGGAATGCGAGCATTTACGTGTAATCGAATCTTTACAGATTCAGAGATAGGGGTTGATCCCAGGTTAAAGAGGAACTGAGCCTGACACCAAGCCTCCGATTCTGTGTCTCCTCCTTGGGCTGTCAATTTTTGCCTCATTACGCTCTTGTGAAGCTCCCGTGGGACATTTTTCCCATGGGGGGGGGGAGGTGCTAGATAAATGCAAGTTGTTGTTGTCAGTAACTGTTCCGCAAGAACATCAAAAGCTGGGGCTGAGAGCACCCTGCACCTCTGTCGCTATATTACCTGATTATGATTCACGATATTGCTTTTCTTCTTTAAAAAGAAAACAGCCCTTGAAGAATTATTGCAAATTGAGCCGGGACGCAAGTTTGAAAAGGGGAGTTACAATGTTTCCCTTTAAACTCTTTGAGCTCTCCTGCACACCCCACCACCCCCACCTTTATTTTCAACAGGCACACAAAGCAGATCATTTCCAGATATATCTCAGCCAAATATCACCCCAGATACTGGTGTTCTGATGTAATCAAACTGTGCACCTTCTGGCTACGCAAGTGAGCCAGCATTCCCCCTCCCCCCCCCCCCCCCCCCCGCCCCCCCCAGCTGATTGGTAAATAATGTAGGAGGACGCTTAATTTCCATGCATCCTTGTGATATTTTTACATCTGGGAAAATGATGTTTAGACAGCAACGAGGATTAAAATGATGACTATCTGTATGCGACTGCCACTCATTTGCTTGAGTCATGTGCTCTGGGGCCAGCCACTGTTCTAAATATAACAATGTGCCAATCTCTGTTAATTTTGTTTTCACGAAAGTCTATTATAAGACACAGGAGGAACATTTTCCCTTCCCTCCCCTCGTTGGCTTGTTCTGAGGCACGGTTCCACCAGCTCACTCAGTCAATGGTTCCTCCTGCACGCGGACGGGCCATGTAGTAACAGCAGGCTATTTGACTGCGGCAGCATCACAGCAGAGCAATTCTCCCCCCCCTCCCCCCCCCCCCCCCCCCCGCCATCCAGGGACTTTCATTTTGCAATCGGAACGTGATGAGGATAGGAATCTTTCCACCTGGGAGGGGGTGGTTGTTTCGGTGCGGGGTCTTTGGTTGCGGCTGAGAAAAATTGTGGTCTCGAAGACTGGGTCGTTTGGTATACAGTCTGAAGGAATCCTGCGTTGCGGCACAGCGTTCCTCTCCTGTCATTGCTGATTCGCTTGGGGCTCCCGAGCAGGCATGCGGTTGGGCAGCTCGGTAGCCCAAGTGGATAGCATTGTGGCTTCACAGCTCCAGGGTCCAAGGTTCGATGCCCCGGTGGGTCACTGTCTGTGCGGAGTCTGCACGTTCTCCCCGTGTCTGCGTGGGGTTTCCTCCGGGTGCTCCGGTTTCCTCCCACAGTCCAAAAGACATGCAGGTTAGGTGGATTGGCCATTATACATTACCCTTAGTGACCAAAAGATTAGGAGGGGATATTGGGTTACGAGGATTAGGTGGAAGTGAGGGGTTAAGTGGGTCGGTGCAGACTCGATGGGCCGAATGGCCTCCTTCTGCACTGTATGTTCTATGTTCTAACTTGCCCGATGGGCGGTCAAACACTTCTCTAAACCCCGCCATCATCAGGTTTTCAATGGGATCCTTCCCCTCAACAGCGCAGCGTGATTCCAGGCAAAGGGAAAGCCAATCATTCCGTCACTGCTAAATAGGGAAAGAAGATTGTGCAATGTTTTTTGTTTAACGAAAAGACTGAAGTGACATTTTGGCACGGGGCCACATTAGCCGTCTCAAGGGGTTGTGATATCTGAGAGTATTGTAGTGGTTGGGATTGTTTGTACTCGGGGATCAATGCAGTTCACACTATCCCTTTCACTGTTGGAACATGGGCTACTGTCCAATTTGCTGAAAGAGCCAGCTCGCTGGGTTGCACATGTCCTTTGTGGAATGAGCTTTGGCAATGTCTCAATCCTGCTCCTGTAGATATGCGGCACAAAAAACATCCAGCGACCATCAGCAAAAAAATCAAAGACGCCCAAGGAATAGCCAACGTGGGATGTAGATAAGTCTACACTGGTGCAGTTGGAAATATTCCTCTGATATCACAATGGAAACACACGGGTCAGTATTGAGTAACAAATCCCCGTGCTGTAACTGGACTGTGTTAATCCACCTGACCCGTAACTCCTTCTGCACCGGTTTTCACAGGGGTAAATTCACTTGACATAAAAAAACACAACGCAGGAATTAGGAGTAGGAGTGGGCTATTCGAGCCTGCTCCATCATTCGATAAGATCATGGCTGATCTGATTTGTGCCCGCAACTCCATTTTCCTGCCTGTCCCCATAGAAACTTATAAAATTCCAACAATATTAGACGGGGCAGATTCAGAAATAATGTTCCCGATGGTGGGGGGAGTCCAGAACTAGGGGCCATAGTTTGAGGATAAGAGGTAAACCCGTTAGGACTGAGGTGAGGAGAAGTTTCTTCGACCAGAGAGTGGTGAATGTGTGGAATTCGCTACCACAGAATGTAGCTGCGGCCATTGCGTAATTTCAAGAAGGGATTAGATATAACTCTTGGGGTTAATGGGGTTGAGGGATATGGGGGGAGGGGAGTCGGTGTTATACCGTCAATTCACTGTGAGACCATGAGAACGAGTGGCTTTATTATCCATGAACTCGCCTACCAGAGTCGGCTGTACAAATGAGTGCCACCCACAGGTGGCCAGACTATATATGGCCCCGGTGAGGGCGGAGCCAGAGGCGGAGCCCACCGGGGTTCCAGTACAGTATCTGGAAGTAGCCCATATCATCACTTCCAGGTCATGGGTCACATCATTATACAGACAGTACAGACAGCTCAGGCATTAGGTGAAATACATTCACCACAGTCGGGTTCAGGGTATTGAACTCGATGATCAGCCATGATCATAATGAATATGGAGCAGGCTCAAAGGGCCAAATGGCCTCCTCCTGCTTCTATTTTCTATCTGTGTTTCAATGTAACCCTTGATCAAAAATCTAGACCTCAGCCCCGAATATATGCAACAATCCAGCCTGCAAGGGCAGCACGGTGGCGCACTGGGTTAGCCCTGCTGCCTCATGGCGCCGAGGTCCCAGGTTCGATCCCGGCTCTGGATCGCTGTCCGTGTGGAGTTTGCACATTCTCCCCGTGTTTGCGTGAGTTTCGCCCCCACAACCCAAAGATGTGCAGGGTATGTGGATTGGCCACGCTAAATTGCCCCTTAAATGGAAAAGTGAATTGGGTACTCTAAATTTATTTTAAAAAGAGAAAAAAAAATCCAGCCTGCAGCGCTCTCTGTGCTGGAGACTCGGCAGATGAATGGCCCTCTGACATTTGCCTCTTCTCTGTCTTAAGTGTGAGACCCCCTAACTTTTAAACAGTGCCCTCGGGTTCTAAACTTCCCCACGAGAGGGAAACTTCCTCCCAGCACCCACCCTGTCAAGTCCCCTCAGGATGTTTCATTCAGACCATCTCTGTTAAACTCCAATGGGCATGGGGTCCAACCTGTTTCAACCATTCCTCATTCCATAACCCCTTCAGCTCAGAAATCATTCGAGTGAACCCTCTAACGCAATTGTATGCTTTCTTCAGCGGCTCAATGATATCTGGATCAAAGCCCACAGTCCCCTACAGCTATGTCTTGCAATTATAACAACCTTTTCTTTTTAAAAAAAGACATCATTGGATAGAATTTAGAGTGCAGAAGAAGGCCATACAGCCCATCGTGTCTGCACCTAGCCCTTGGAAAGAGCACCCTACTTAAGCCCATGCCTCCACCCTCTCCCCGTAACCCAGTAACCCCAGTTAACCTTTTGGACACGAGGGGTAATTTAGCATGGCCAATCCACCTAACCTGCACATCTTTGGGCTGTGGGAGGAAACCGGAACACCCGGAGGAAACCCACGCAGAAACAGGGAGAACATGCAGTCTCCGCACAGACAGTAACCCAAGCCAAGGAATCGAACCTGGGACCCTGGAGCTGTGAAACAACTGTGCTACCTACTGTGCTACCGTGCTGCCATCTATAACTCAGCACTGAATATATTCAACAACCCGCCTGCATCACTTTCTGTGCTAGAGAACGTTTTTTGTCATGTGAGAGTACCTTTAAGAAATGGGTGTTTATCGAATGGCTGTAGTGGATGTACCTTTAAGAAATGGGTGTTTATCAAATAGCTGCAGTGATGTCAGAGTGTGGGTGGAGCTAGGCTGTCTGTCTGCTTTTACTTTCATTTTTGAGATGGCAGCTACAGTGTGTGTTTAGTTTCGTTTTCAGAGTTGGAGCTGCATCCAGCCAAACAAGGTATAATTTTGATTTTTCTCTGCATGAAAAGAATGTCTTCAGATCACTTGCTAATTTCAAAGTGATAACTGCTCTCAGTAGAGAATTTAAATCTGCTGTCTTTGTTAAAGAGGATATTTGCCTTATGGATGTTGCTAGGAAAGATTAAGGGTTACTTATAGAGTACTGTATTCTTTGAGGGGAGTATTTTAGTTGATAGTTAAGCTGTTTACTGTGGGTTTATAAAACGTTAACTGGATTCATAGAATAAACATTGTTTTGTTTTAAAAGTACTTTGGATCTCTGTTGCATCAGACCTGTAGAGTGGAGTGGTCCCGTGTGTTCCCCGTAACCAAAATCTATTAAAGGTTGTGGGTCAGGTGAACTCCATGATACACTTTGGGGTTCTCTCAACCCTGGCCCGTAATATTTTCAAGGCATCTTAAATGCTAAATAAATATAAGTTGTGGTTGTTCAGTGATGGTGAGGTATGGTGTGGATACGAGGCAGCACAGTGGCGCAGTGGTTAGCACTGCTGCCTCACCGTGCCAAGGACCCAGGTTCGATCCCGGCCCTGGGTCACTGTCCGTGTGGAGTTTACACATTCTCCCCATGCCTGCGTGGGTCTCACCCCCACAACCCAAGGGTGTGCAGGGTAGGTGAATTGGCCACGCTAATTTGCCTCTTAATTGGAAAAAGAAAATTGGATACTCAAAAAAAATTTAAAATAAGGGATATGGTGAGGATGCTCAGCCTTGTGCAGCTTTCTCACCTTCCCGCACCATGGAACTTCCCGTTCATATGAAGTTGCTTGTTTGATTCAGTGCTGCCGCTGCAGAACCATCTTTCGGCTGTTCTCGACTTCCAATCACAGTACTGTACCACAATTAATCAAGTCTGGCATTTAACCGAGGGCCTGAGGAAGTCAAGAACTCATCAAGCTTTCAAGAGAATAGAATCAAAATATCATTAATAACTATTTCATGCACCACTTCCTGATACACTGCCCTGAAGTTAAAATGCAAAATAAAATCTTTTGCCACTTAGACACGTTAATAATGCCTGACTGACCCAGTTATTAAGGCCAAACACAAACAGTCCTTTGTGCAAACCCCAGTTAAATTCATGGTCTATTATGGGATTGAATTCGGAAGTGAATACATTTTAATCAGGGTTGCGAAACCCACTGCTTAACCTCATTAAAATGCTTCACGGTTACAGTCAAATACAGCAGTTATTCATAGAATGATAGAATTTACAGTGCAGAAGGAGGCCATTCGGCCCATCAAGTCTGCACCGGCCCTTGGAAAGAACGCTTTGTTTAAGCCTACTTAAGCCCACTCCTCCACCCTATCCCTGTCGGGTCACCCTACCTACCCTTTTGGACACTAGGGGGCAATTTAGCACAGCCAATCCACCTAACCTGCACATCTTTAGACTGTGGGAGGAAACTGGAGCACCAGGAGAAAACCCACGCAGACACGGGGAGAACGTGAAGACTCCACACAGACAGTCACTCAAGGCCAGAAGTGAACCTGGGACGCTGGCGCTGTGAGGCAACAATGATAACCACTGTGCCACCGAAAAGAGTTCAGAGCATACAAACATATGAATTAGGAACAGGAGTAGGCCACTCGGCTCCTTGAATCTGCTCCGTCATTCAAGTAGACCATGGCTGGTCTGAATGACTGATTCGAAGGGCCGAGTGGCCTACTCCTGCTCCTAGTTTCTATGCATCCTCAACCCCTCATTCCAACCCACTATGTTAGTGTGATGTTATAGTGTGTGTAGCAGCTGATGCTAATGTATTTCTATCTCACTAAAGAGATTGTATGTTCTGTGTGCCTGGTAATGGTGCTGGGGCCTATTACCCACAGGCACAAAGACTTATGAACAGTTCAGTACCAAGGAGGTGGAAAAGAAAGTGAATGAAAAAAAGCCATCCAGACTGGCCTCAAAACTGTGCAACCGGCACAGTAGCACAGTAGTTAGCACTGTTGCTTCACAGCTCCAGTGTCCCAGGTTCAATTCCTGCTTGGGCGGAATCTGCACGTTCTCCCCACGTCTGCGTGGGTTTCCTCCGGGTGCTCCGGTTTCCTCCCACAAGTCCGAAGATATGCAGAACAGGTGGATTGGCCACGCTAAATTGCCCTTAGTGTCCCAAAAAGGTTAGGTTGGGTTATGAGGATAGGGTGGAGGTGTGGGCTTAGATAGGGTGCCCTTTCCAAGGGCCAGTGCAGACTCGATGGGCCAAATGGCCGTCTTCTGCACTGTAAATTCTTTGAAAAACCAATCATCTTTCTCACCCTTTTTAACGTTGTATCTGTGTGCGACTCAGTGATGCCTAGGTTACCATTTGTATGGGCAGACTTTGCCAATATCTTAGACTTGACCGGGAAAAGGTGGAAAATCCGTGACACAGGAGGCCATTCAGCCCATCTCCCCGTGTTCACCAATAAAGTTCTATCCAGCCTAATGCCTACCTTCTGGCTCTTGGCCCTAACCGTGTGGGTTACAGCACTTCAAGTTCATATCAATGTAGTTTGTTTAAATGGAATGAAGGTGGGAGTCATCATCATGCCGTAGATCAATGGAGAGTAACATTAGCTGGGGTGTAAAACGAGCATTCTACCTCAGCCTGTGTATTTCCCAAATGGCACATGAAGTTAAAACTACCCCAATATCTTAAAATTGGTTTGAAAGACACCCAGTAATTAAATCCAGGGAAGAGGTAGAGGGAAAACCAGATCTTCAGTGTTTCTAACCCACTCGTGGTTTGTCTGATACAGCAGTCATTCACTTCCATAATTCCAGGTGAGATCAATAGTGCTGCAAGTCAGTTTCTGGTATCAGGAAATTCACAAGATGCTGTCAGTGATTCCATGCGTTTCTCCATAGGTTGTGATGTCAAAGTCCCCGCAAACTGTAATCAATTAACAAGTACTGAACTAATGAGAGATTCCCTTTAAATGCTGTAATATCACTTTTGACCCCTCTCTCCTGAAGATGCTACCACTTGTCAATGAGGTGTAACTGTGTTTTTAGTAGCACAGTAAAGCTTTTTTTAAAAATAAATTTATATTACCCAATTCCCTTTTTTCCAATTAAGGGGAAGTTTAGCGTGGCCAAACCACCTACTCTGCACATCTTTGGATTGTAGGGGTGAGACCCACGCAGACTCGGGGAGAATGTGCAAACTCCACACGGACAGTGACCCGCCGCCGGGATCGAACCCCGGTCCTCAGCACCGTGTGGTAGCAGTGCTAAGCACTGCTCCACCGTGCCGTCCCATAGTGCAGTAAAGCTGAGCAACCTGGTCAACTAACTAACTGTGTATTTGTGCAGTGTCTAATTTTCCCATTACGATAGGTTTTTGAATATAACATTTTTAAACGTTTATCGTATTGCAACGTCCCATATGTATGTGCCTGTTGCCACAGCAACGGGGGATCCCTGAGTCAACTGCAACACACCACGACCACTATTGGTAGTTCCCGAGGGCTGGAGGCTGTTCTCCCCTTTTCAAAGAGAGCTGAGTGATGGAGATTTGACCTGTGGACAACCTCACAACACCTCAGACAAGGCCTTCATGGATAACCTCTGCCGGTACGGGGAATTGAACCCGCGCTGTTGGCATCGCTCCGCATCACGAACCAGCCGTCCAGCCAACTCAGCTAAACCCCCCCCCCCCCCCCCCCCCCCTCCACTATTAAAGAGGATGACACTATCGTTTTTCTTCCCTTTACAGATGCAGATTGGTGAGAGTGAACCGTCAAGCTCTCGGGGGTTTGTTTCGTTTCCCACCGGTCTGTATCTCGATTGAGAGTTGTTGGTGATTTCTCCTGACCGTCCCCCTCTTCAGCCACGCTGATGGCAGTACAACTAATATCCATCGAAAGTGCCTTTGCACATGGATGACTCAAGGATGGAAAAAACAAAATTAAATTCATCTACTTCAGAGTTCTTTGAATTACATGAGTCAGAAGATATTAAAAACCTGTCTCACTTTGCAGGGCATTATTTAAAGTACAGATGATAAAAGGGTTGAATCACTTTCTGCATGAACGCGCAACAATATGGTACCAGTTGGGAACCATGGGGAAATTCATTGGCCTGAACCTTGACGCGGAGGAATGGACTTGCCACTGGCCTCGAAGAAAGCTGTCTCACTAAGATCTAACAATCTCCGTGGCATCGATATTCTCTTTCCCCGGTGCTAGTTGAGGTTTGGCTCCAAGTCAAGGGGATCTCCAGGCGTCCAGCAACAGTGATGTCCTCAAGCAGGGCAAGCAGCCAATCACATTGAAGCATTCTCACAGACAGCAAACCAGGAAGTAGAAAGTGCAGATCGTCCTTCACTTTTTTGTACATTTGGTACAAACACATTGGAAGATGCCAGCTGAAAAATCGCAGCCTTCCAGCTTCGAGGGTCGGCCGCTTTTGATTGGGCAGGGACATTTTCTCCATGCCAATTAAGGGTGTGCCCCCGTCAAAATACCAGGTACGTGACTGTTGCCCTCCGCGGGGGTGGGTTCGGGCTCTGGAAACAGCCCCGTCTCCTCTTCTCTGCCCGCCGGGGCGAAAGTCCACTCCTTAATTCTTGGCTGCATTATCTTTCCACTCAGTCAATGGTAACTGTTACCACTTGCTCTCAATCGCCAGCAAAATATTTGCAAAGTGGTCAATCTAAATTCCAGACCCCGCTTGTCCGTGTGACATTAAATTCGCCCCAGTGGAGGGCGTGGGGAGGATTTTCCAGGGGGGATTTGTTGTGTTATAATTTAAAATGTAGTAGGAGTAAATGTTTGTATCGAAAAATTTCAATAAAAATTATTTAAAAAAAAAAAAAAATTCGCCCCAGTGAAACTCCACTAAAAATCCACCAGCCAATTAAACTGCGTGCTGCTAATGTGGCACACATTAAACAATATCCGTTTGCGGGTCTAAGTAACGACCAGCTGCAAGTGTGTAAATAGCGGATTACAGTATTCAAAACCATATATTATATTAGCTCCTGGGTGGGGCTACGGGGATAGGGGGGCAGCGCGGGCCCAGGTAGGGCGATCTATCGGTGGGTCGGCACAGACTCGACGGGCCGAATGTCCCCTTCTGCTCTGTACGGATTTTATGTCTAATATCTGAAGAGAAGCTGAATGAGGTAACTGCTCAAACACTATTTAAGCTGTCATTACGGCTCATTTGCAATTCAGCAAGATATTCATGGACCTGTCAACTGTTGCCAAAACTATCTTTTAATCAATGAGGTAAAACCAGTTGAGCTCTAATATTTGCATCACATTCAGAGCGAATATAAAAAGTGATTAGGGAAATAAGACACATCCGAAATGCTTCATACTTGGATTAATTCGTCATCATCATGATTCATGTTTGTAATAAAGACGTGACCAATTGCATTTCTGTGGCTTATGCATGGTATAAAATATTAAACCATAAGACGTAGGAGTAGAGATAGGCCACTTGGCCCATCGAGTTTGCCCAGGTGTTCAATGATCATGGTTGATCTGACATCCAGAAGGCGTTTCTTATTTATCTGTAATATAGCTAGGCAATGAAAGGGCAGTGAGACATCAGTGATGTAATTATTTATCTACATTTTCACGTCCTTCAACATGAAACAGGGTTACAAACCAGCAGATATATGGGAACACCACCACCTGGAGGTCCACCTCCGAGTCATTCACCATCCTGACTTGAAAACGTATTGCCTTTCTTTGGCTGTCGCCGAGTTAAAATCCTGGGGCTCCCTCTCTAACAGCAGGGTGCGTGTACCTACACCTGCAGCGGTTCAACAAGGCAGCTCACCATCACCTTCTCAAGGGCAATCAGGGATGGGCAATAAATGCTGGCACTATGGGCCTAGATTCTTGTCCTCTCCACGCTAAGCAAGCACCCATTGGGAATCCCAAACTAGAGGTAGATGGGGCCGCAATTCTAAACTTACCAGTTGATTCCTTACGGACAGGACTTTCCCCAGGATGGGAAACATGATGGGTTGAGACCTGATGCCTATGCAAAGTTGCTTCAGGGACACCATATGAACGCCTGGTACAAATGCAATTTTTCCTGATATTGGGAATTTTGACATTGTGAATGGGCTCCTGAAGGCAGGTAAGTCAGTTTGTTAACCTTGGGGGAAGCCTTCTGTAGAGTCCAGAACCTTTTTTTTTGTATCCTATAAATATTTTATTTTTGAACACAGACACAGATTCTCCCTTCCCGGCCGGGCGGGGGGTCCCGGTGGGACGGAGTGGTGTCAACCACTTCGGCGTCGGGCCGCCACAAAATCCTCCGCACCTTCAGGGGCTAGGCCTGCCCCGGAGTGGTTGGTGCCCCGCCGGCCGGCGGGATAGGGGCCTTGCGCCACACCAACCGCCGCTGAAGGGCCTCCGCCGGCCGGTGCGAGTCGGCGTATGTGCGGGAGTGCCAGAGCGTGCTGGCGTCATCCCTGCGCATGCGCAGGAGGGTTCGTCTCCGATGGCCGATGCGGAGTAATAGAATGCCCCCACGGCACAGGCCCGCCCGCGGATTGCTGGGCCCCGACCGCAGGCCAGGCCACTGTGGGGGCACCTCCCGGGGCAAGATCCGCCCGCGATCCCCCAGGAACCCCGGAGCCCGCCCGCGTCGCCAGGTCCCGCCGGTAGGGAACCTACTCTGCTTTACGCCGGCGGGACTGCCTCCAGGCGGGTGGTACTTTGGGCCATCGCAGGCCGGAGATTTCGGCCAGTCCTGGCAAATTCGGCCGATCCCGGCGCACATTGAGCCTCGCCGGACCCTGCCATTCTCCGAGGCGGGCGGCACGACTCACACCGGGCTGGTTTTTCAGTGGGCGGGAGAATTGGGAGGACGGCGGGGGCGGGATTCACGCCGACTCCTGGCGATTCTCCCACCCGGTTGGGGGGGCAGAGAATCCCGCCCCATGTTTGAGTCTAGAATCTTTTGACAGGCAAATTTAAACTTCTTATCAACTTCAAATGTTGGTACAGAGTAACTGGGGTGCAGAGAGGTAAGTGAACCCCCCCTTATTACTGCAGTAGCTGCTGTAAACGGGAGGTTTAAAAGGACAATTAATAGGGAGCAGGTAAATTATAACGTTTATGGAATGGGGGAGTCAGGTTGGACCTGCGGGGGGGGGGGGATGGGTTATGGATCAGTCGGACTCGGGTGTGGGGGAGAGGTGTTGGTCTTAACTGGGTGGGAGGGAGGGGCCGGGGTGGCCAGGTTTGGGGGAGGGCCAAAGTGGGGGGGGGGGGGGGGGGGGGGGGGAGGGGGGTTGGGTTTGGGGAATGTGTGGTATTTTCCCTGGGAGGTCGTGTTTGTGAGGAGTATCCTGTGCGAGGCTGCTTCTGGGTTTTTCAAATAGTTGATCTGGAGTTAGAAGTTCTTTTTACTTCTACCTCTTTCAGAATAACTTTCAGGGTAAAGCTGGCAGAAACATCGGAAGTTTAAATAGCTTCTGTCAGATGGTTCCCGGCCCAGTGCAATTGTCCAGAGGAGATTAGCATTTCTGGGCAATTGTCAGGTAAACCCTTACATGTGAACCTCCTCGAGGGATTTCCAGTGCATCACAGTGTACCCCTTAAATGCGACACTGAGGAACCCAGAGGTTATGAATCATCATCTAATAATGAATGATAATTTAATGTTTTCAATGCAGTGGATGATCATAGGACTCTGTTCCAAAGTTACATGACCATTAAACTGGCCAGCATTGTGTAAGTATTCACATGCATTAGTGTTCCTTATCCAGTGGATTGATGCTCTTTTGCATTCCACAGTAGTAAAGAATTCTGATTTAAATGGGTCATTCAGACAAAGTGTTTTTTATAGATTTATATTGATTTAAAATCTAGATAGCTTTTCAGATCTTGACAACAAGTGAACAGATGCCAGACTCTTTTGATTGAAACTCCATTGAACCTTTCAAACAAGAAGACACAGATGGCTGGAGATCTGGTCAGGTAAGTTCAAAGACTGTATGGTGTTGAGATGTTTATTCCGCTGTGCAATGTATTCCTATTATGAATGCTTGCCTGAGCTTCAAGTCCCCCCAAAAAGATTTAGCTCAACAGGAGTTGTGGCACAGCTATGGGCGGTCAAGCTTTGGTTGATTGACAACTTCATAAGCAGATAATAGAATAAAAAATTTTGAAGAATTAAAAAAAAAGTATATTTAGAGTACCCAATTATTTTTTCCAATTAAGAGACAGGTTAGCATGGCCACCCTACTTACCCTGCAATTCTTTGGGTTGAATGTGCAAACCCCACACAGACAGTGACCCAGGGCCGGGAACAAATCCGGGTCCTCAGAGCCGTGAGGCAGCAGTGCTAATCACTGTGGCACCATGCTTTTTAAGAGCTTTTTAAATGGTTGTTTGTTTACTTTACAGGTTAATGAACACTCGATATGAAAAAAGTTTCTCGAGGGCAGATTGAATGGTTGTGTGTTTGATTGGCAGTTTTATGAGCTTTCAAGGGGGGCAATATTTTTC
The DNA here is from genome assembly GCF_902713615.1 of Scyliorhinus canicula. Classification (NCBI taxonomy): domain Eukaryota; kingdom Metazoa; phylum Chordata; class Chondrichthyes; order Carcharhiniformes; family Scyliorhinidae; genus Scyliorhinus; species Scyliorhinus canicula. Next base: position 13,471,990 of record NC_052160.1, on the reverse strand, counting down.
AATTGGAGTTTGATCGGCTGATTTATTTTTAGTACATGAGCATTTCAAATACTTCCCACTCTTATTATATGACTCATGAGTGGAATAGTGGAATAGTTCATAGTGGAAACAGGATGAGTGGATATGGAGGGTGCTTTGGGAACATGGGAAATTAATGGAGCGTGGATGTTGGCATCGACTCGGCATGTATGAGGTACTGAGGTATGGAGGGACACATAAGGGTAAGGAGGGGATGAAGGGTGAGGGCTAGGGGCCTAATAACCATGTAGCGAACAGGGCCGATGTCCCTGTGAATGCAGGTTGGCCTTCTTAACTGCTGGCCTGGTCGGCCACCTGCCTCTCGTCCCACCTCCGGTCTGCTTCAGGGCGCAGCCACAACTTCAGCCCACTCCCAACTCTGGAAAATGAAAATTCCGGGCGAGACGGAGTTACGTTCAGAGTTCAGAAACACAGCGTCAAGAAATGGCCTTACTCATGCTTCCCGACTGGGAGGCGAACGTCCTGCCCCATGAGTTCCTGTGTCCTTAACTGGCCACTCAAGAGATCAGGAGTCCAATGGTTTGTCCCTCCCCCAGCTCTTCAAGTCTAGGGATTGGATAAAAGGTTTGCAAATCAACCCAGCTACCATTGCTCCTTGATGTAGGAGGCACCAATTCAGAGAGCTGTTTCAATCTGGATCTAATCTCCACCCGTCATGCACTTGCTGCTTCATCCTTACTGAGCTAAATTTCAACACAAGAGCAACATTTTGATATAGGTTGCATCAAAATACCTACAAGGGTGTGGCGATTATCCCTACAGGGCAACACAGCAGAGTAAGGGTCACATGGCCTGTGTTGCCCTGAAAGGCACAATCACCAGGGAGAGCAAAGAGTCAAAGTTCTCAAAATGGGTCTCCAACTGCACCAGAGATTTAAAAATAAATAAATTTAAAGTACCCAATTCATTTTTTCCAATTAAGGGGCAATTTAGCGCGGCCAATCCACCTAGCCTGCACATCTTTGGGTTGTGGAGGCGAAACCCACGCAGACACGGGGAGAATGTGCAAACTCCACACGGACAGTGACCCAGAGCCGGGATCGAACCCGGGACCTCGGCGCCGTGAAGCAGCAATGCTAACCACTGCGCCGCCGTGCTGCCCTCAACCGCACCAGAGATGGCCTTCTGGTTAAACCGCAGCCTGTCAAGGATTTCTCGCAGGAAAATATTCCAGTTGCTGGCTCTTAATAGTGCCCCCCTCCTGTGCTCCCAGCCCCCCCCCCCCCCGCCCATCTCTGTAATATCCTCCGGCCCTCTGTGCTCCGAGATTGTTGTGCCGACTCAATTCTGTCTTGTGGAAATTCATGGATTCCATTGATCCACGATTGACGCTGTGCCTTCAGTTGCTGAGGCCCCCATCACTGGAATTCGATACCTAAACTATTCCAACTCTCTTTCTCACCCCCTCCTTCAATATTGTTTTTTAAACTTGCTTCCTTTCACCTGGTCCCAATTCGTCCAGAGGTGGGTCAGTGCCAGGTTTTGTTTGATAACGTTGACGCGAAAGGCCTTACCCCCGTTTTCTTACATCGAAGGTGCTGCATAAATGCAGCTTGTTGCAGTGGTGGCGTTGCCTGCACCTACGCGGAATTTCAAATTGACATTCCGAGCAGGGGGCAGCTGAATACAACACAACAGAGCCGTGAGCGGTAAGCATCGAATTGAAGAGAAATGTCAGCCCCCGAGATGTCTGACGTGCAATAAATGGGTCGATTGGGTTGTGCAAATGCACAAGAGCCCTCACCGTTCACTTGTTGCGGTAACCCTCATCGCGTAACACTCCATGAAATGTGTATGGTTTCTCTTTCCCCCTGACCGAGTTACGCAGTCTGCACGGAAAAAAAAAAGGGAAAAATGATTGAGAGTCTTCCGGAGTTCCGCAGCCTGCTGGGCCTTCAGAGGCTATTTGTGGTTGGCTGAAAATGAATAATTAATGAGCAGCAGTATCTCAATCTGGCTGCCAGAAGGAATTAAATCTTTGTCAGCAAGATATCCATTTTAATTGTACAGCTGTTTTGTTTTTTTTGAAATGTCACCTTTTAAAATTTGCTGGGGGGAGGGGGTGGGAGGGAGAGGGACACAGGGAAAGGAAGAAGAGGGACCGCCGCACCTCTTTAAGTCTCTGATGCTGGCAAAGGATTTCAAAGCCCTCGTCTCCAGCTGCTCGAGGCAGATGCTCATCTCTTGCTCATTGTCAGCGATGGCGTCAGTGTAATGCTGTGTTCAAATATTTTATAACCTACTGCAAAAGGACATATTGCACACATCAAGCCACTGAATTAATTCAGATTAGCTCACTCGGCTAAATCGTTGGCATTTCTAGCAGACCAAGCAGGCCAGCAGCACGGTTCGATTCCCGTACCAGCCTCCCTGGACAGGCGCAGGAATGTGGCGACTAGGGGCTTTTCACAGTAACTTCATTGAAGCCTACTCGTGACAATAAGCGATTTTCATCTTTCATTTCATAGCATCTGGTGACTAAAGCTCTGGAGTCCCTCTAGCCAATGACAATTTAAATGCCGTGGGGGCGATGTTAACCTTGCCGGCTTGGTGACAGCTCCTGAAAGTCAGCAATGTGCGGAGGAGATTTACTAGGATGGGAGTGGGGATGAGCGGCTCCAGTTAACGTGGAGAAACCGGAGAATCTGGCACTGCTTTCCTCAGAGCAGGAAAGGTTAAGGAGAGATTTAAAAGAGGCATTCAAAACCACGAAGGGTTCGGACAGAGTTGGACTGCATTTGCATTTGATTTATTGTCACGTGAGGTACAGTGAAAAGTCTTGTTCTGCCTACAGTCCAGACTGATCGTTCCTCCATACATGAAAAAAACATAGGACGTACATGAATACATAATGTAAATATATAGGCACAGGCGTCGGGTGAAGCATACGGAGTGTAGTACTACTCAGTAGAGAAGATGTGTGGAGAGATCAGTTCAGTCCACAAGAGGGCCATTCAGGTAACAGCGGGGAAGAAGCTGTTTTGGACTTGTTAGTGCCTGTTCCCATACTTTTGTATCTCCTGTCTGATGGAAGGTGTTGGGAGAGAGAACAACCCGGGTGGGAGGGGTCTTTGATTATGATAAATAAGGAGAAACTGTTTCCGGGGTGCTCTGTATCTGGGAATACATTCCTGCTGGTTCTGCGTCACGTGATGTGCAATGACGTCAGCAGAGTGTTTGCGGGGGCTTTGAACAGATCGCCATCTTGATTGTACGAGCAACCCTTAATAAACCTCTCAATGTGTTTCACAAGAACCCAGAGTGTGGGCACCTCCATACCTTCTCTCTTTGCGGCAAAAAAGAAATATAATCGAGAGAAAACTGGCGACGAGGATTGAGGCAGGAACATTGCTGCAAAGGTGACAATCATCGATTAATTGTGGGACGGAATCGGGAGCAAATGGAAGATTGGGACCGGACTCGCACACACACACACACAGATGATGTGAAGATTTAACAAAGGTTTTTGACGGTAATTGTGAGTATGAAGACCAACTGTGGGGGAAGACCTGCTGGCCTTGAAGTGAGTGGGATCTGGGCTGCAGGGACTGCACATGTGGTGAAGCTGCACGGGCTGCGGGGAACCTGGTCTGCCGACTCTGCACGAGTCACTAATTGGCAGAAAAGCCAAAATATACTCTGCCAGAACAGGGGAGATAATTCCGAGTTGCTTGCTCGAGGGATTATTTGTGCCATACTTTCCAACACAGTCGGAAGGGAGGAAAAGTAGAGCATCGGAGATGGGATACAAAAATGGCGAGAAAACGGGCACCGTGGGCATGCTTGATGAAGATCATGAAACATCTAATTCATATGAGGAAAGATTCCAATCATTTTTTAGTCGCCGATCAGACACAGGAGGACCCAAAGGTCACAACATTGTTCAGCTGGTTGGCCGTAAATCTTGACCACCCAGCAACACCAGGAGACAAGCCCTTCATTGAGTAAATGAAAATCTTAAACCATTACTGATTGCAGAAATGTTCCCATTCCACCGCCGTAGTCAGGAAGAAGGTGAAGGTATTTTACAGTTTAAAGCATCTTTTAGACGATTAGCTAGGTATTGAGAATTTTGAAAATTTGTTATGGGGATGTGGCTGAGCCAGCGTCTACTGCCCATTCATAATTTCCCTTGAACTGAGTGCTAGGCCATTCCTGAGGGCACTCAAGAATCAATCACATTGCTGTGGGTCTGTAGCCACATGTAGGCCAGACCTAGTTGTTCCTTTAAGAAAGGTTTGGTCTTACCACATGACTTGCAGCACGGCTTCAGTGATGTCAATTGTGGGTGGAGCTGGGCTGTGGCTGTCAGGTTAAAGGGGGTTTAGGCTTTTGAGTTTCAGTTTCGGTTTGTTGGTTTGGACTGCAAAAGAGATGCAATGTTTTCCTGTTTTTATTTTAAAGCTGTTCCAGTGAACTGAAAGCACATTGGGTGTGGCAAACTGCCTTGGTAACTTTAAAGATAGAGTTGCTTTCTGGAAGGCAACTGCTGTTTGGAGGCTGGATCAGAATCTCAGGGAAAGGATCAGTCCCATTCAAGTGAGATTACAGTGTGCTGGGTCACGCCCTTGAAAGGGGTTTTGGTTTATTGGATTTTGTATTGAATTGGAACAGTTACTAAGGGGGATTCATTAAGGGTTATATACATAGATTACTGCAGCTGTTGTGTATTTTCTTTATGTTTGTAATTGATAACAAATTCTTGCTATTGATAACAAATTCTTGCTAAGTGTTTTATATATGTTAACTACATTCTTGTAATAAACTTTGTTTTGATAAAAGCGCCTAGGAAGTCCGATGAATCACACCTGAAGTGAAGTCTCCTGTGCTCGTCCGAGTCAAATTCAACATAGAAAGGTATAGGTCAGGTGAGCTTCATAATACACTTTGGAGTTTCTAAGCCCTGTCCCATAACAAGGTAAAGGTGGCAGGTTTCCTACTCCAAAGGACGTTAGTGAATCGGGTGGGTTTCTATGACAATCGACAACCATTAGACTTTTAATTCCAGATCTTTAAAATTGAATTCAAGTTTCACCACCTGTCATGGTTGCATTCGAACCCAGGTTCTCCTGAGCATTTGGGCAGCACAGTAGCATAGTGGTTAATACAATTGCTTCACAGCTCCAGGGTCCCAGGTTCAATTCCTGGCTTGGGCCACTGTCTGTGCGGAGTCTGCATATTCATCCCGTGTGTGCGTGGGTTTCCTCTGGGTGCTCTGGTTTCCTCCCACAGTCCAAAGATGTGCAGGTTAGGTGGATTGGCCATGCTAAATTGCCCTTAGCATCCAAAATTGTCCTTAGAGTTGGGTGGTTTTGCTGGGTTATGGGGATAGGGTGGAGGTGTGGGCTTGGGTAGGGTGCGCTTTCCAAGAGCCGGTGCAGACTGATGGGCCGAATGGCCTCCTTCTGCACTGTAAATTCTATGAAAAAGAGTTCTATGAATTACCCTGGATTACTAGTCCAGTGACAATACCACTATGCCACTGCCTCCCTATGATACAACACTTGGTGATACTCTTCGAGACAGTCTGGTTTGTGTCTTACGCAGTGGAGCAATTCAGAGGAAGCTGCTTAGTGTCAGTGATTTAACTCTGAAAGCTACTATGGAAGTTGCCACATCTATGGAGCTTGCAGTGAGAGAAGCTTCACAGTTAGGGGCTGAAGCAAAGATCTACTAAAAAGGATACCACAGGGAAGAAGGCTGCAAATGTGCAACTACGTCACCATTGTACGCAGGTTGGACACACAGTGGGGGAATTCTGGAGTAAATTGTATACATGCCAGAACAGAGTAAGAAGGGCCACATTGCCACAGCATGGTAGACTCAGAAAGCCTCTTCTACACCAAGGAAGTACAAGAAGAACAAAAAAGTAAACAATCTAGTTGCGTCTACAAATTAGTGAATGAAGCTCAATATCATTCAAAAAACAGCAACACCGAGCGACAGTAAGAGCTGAAACCAGGCGTTTTGTCAATGCAGGGAGATCAAAAACGTTTCTGGGCATGTCCAAAACTCAAAGGTCATGAAATTAAAATGGAAGTGGATATGGACGGAGCAGTATTGTTAATGCCTGCGACAATTCATCATCAAAAGCTGAAGCATCTGCCTTTAAAACCATCAAAAGTGATCCTAAGGATGTCCGCTGAAGAGGCTGTACCATTAAAAGGATGCATTATGGTGAAATAGAAGCAAATGGGTGAAGTTGCCTTTTCACGTCTCCTGCTCTACTTGGCAGAGTGTGGTTGGCTAAGGTTAGGGTTAACTGGGAAACAGTCAATCTATTTGTGGATTCAATTATAGGGGCAGCACGGTGGCACAGTGGTTAGCATTGCTGCCTACGGTGCTGAGGACCTGGGTTCGAATCCCAGCCCTGGGTCACTGTCCATGTGGAGTTTGCACATTCTCCCCGTGTCTGTGTGGGTTTCACCCCCACAATCCAAAAGATGTGCAGGGTAGGCGGATTGGTCACGCTAAATTGCCCCTTAATTGGAAAAAATAATTGGGTACACTAATTTAAAAAAAAAAGTTTTTAAAAAAAGGATTGGTTAATTATGGTAAATTTGTGCCAAATTCAGCAACACGATTTACAGACTTTGCTGTGTGCCACACAGGTATGACACTGGTCAGAAGAATGTGAGAATACAGTGAAGTGAAAGAAGCTTTACTGAACTTGGTTTATTATAATCTAAAAATCAAGCTTGCGATGCTTCACTCTGCGATGTTGGTTCAGTTGTTTCGCACATTATCCTTCAGGAGAGGAAGCATTTTCTTCACACGTTCTTTCTAGCGCAGAAATGAATCACGCTCAGCGAGAAAAAGACGTTTTGAGCATCATTTTTGGTGCAAGAAGATTCCACCATCACCTTTATGGGTGATATTTTGACGGATCATCGACCCTTGACTACAATCTTTGGGCCATGTAAAGGTAAAGCTGCTTTAGCAGCTAGTAGATTGCAAAGATGGCCATTGATATTATCAGGGTGTAACTACGATGTCCAGTATCGCAAATCAGAGCAGCATGCAAATGCTGATGCTTTTTCACGATTGCCGTTACAAGTCAAGCATGACCCAGCAGCAAATGTCAATATTTTGTATTTCTTGCTTGTGGATAGTACCTGTAACTTCATCTCAAGTTCAAAGATATACAAGAACTTATCCAGTGATGGGGAAGGTGGACTTGGTCCAAAAAGGAACGCTGTCAGACATTCATAAGAAAAATCCAGACCTCAAGCCCTACATCATATGAAGATTTGAGTTGACAGTGCAGAATGGAGTTCTATAATGGGGAATCTGCATGATTATTCCTCCATGCTTACATAGTAGAGTCCTTGAACAACTGGATAAAGGACATCTTGGTGTTGTGAGGATGAAGGAATAGGCACAGTTATTTTTGGTGGCCAGGATTAGATGCTCAAGTTGAAGAGAAAGTTGGGCAATGCCAATCTTGTGCAAAATTAAGGAACATTCCACCATTACAACCATTGCATCCTGGGAATGGCCGACACCTCCCTGGCAGAGAATGTACATCGATTATGCTGGTCCACTGGAGGGTCACATGTTCTTGGTGATTGGCACGCAGTTTACTTCAAAAGAGTTTGAGGACTACTTGAAGGGGAATGGTATGCACCATATCAGGTCATCTCCATACCATCCAGCAACAAATGGACAATTTTAAAACATTCTATTAAAGTATCGAAGGACCAGGGAACATTATCAAGAAGAGTAAACAAATTTCTAATATTTTATCGGAACACTGCACATTCTACCACGCAATGTTGGCCGGCAGTGCTGTTAGTCAAGAGGAAACGACTGAAGTTAAAACTCACCACTATTCTTAGAATTCCCCTTATACCAAAAAAAGGTTGATATTCTAAATGGTGAACAGGGATTCTCACTCCCTGACTCCAGTGCAGGCTTCTGTGAGTGCTATTCAGGTCAAACTATCTTTTCAAGTTATCCCCCGGTATAACCCATACCTTCACCGAAGAATTTTACCTACTTACCCCTTAATAGCATTGATGTCCTGGGTCCTGCGTTATTAAGGAAGTGAAGTAAGCTAATAACCACTTTTTCAGGTTAAGTTATTTTTATTATTATATTTTTTCTTTTAAAAGCTGCAAACACTTTCTTTACAGAAAGGAAAAAAGATCTTGCTTCTGGCTGCTTCAGGCCCACCTTGGCAATCGATCTTCTTAAAATCTGGTCTTCTTGAGTTGTATTCGCTGGTGAACTCGGTTGCTGTGTCCTGTTCTTCCCATGCACCGAGCTGTGAGAGCTGGCTCTGCTAGCTATCTCTAAGCTGACTCTGACTCCTGTTTAAATTCTAGTCTTCCTTAGATGTATAACTGTTTAAACTCGGCTGCTTGCCTTGTCTTTCCCATGACCGAGCTCTCTCTCTCTCTCTGAGTTCTCCTCCCCTTCTCTCCTGTTGCTGTTTTCTCTCTGCCCTGTCCTCTGTCCTTTGGGTTTATATTCTCTTTCTGAGAGTTATTAAGTTTTAACGACTTTATTGTAAATGGGCTTGTTTCACTTTGATAGTTTAAAGTATCTTTGATGTAAACATCTTACTACAACTAATTATTCATTTTGGGCATATCGTCTCCTCTCAGATCTGATTAAACAATGCTTTGGTTTCAATAGGTGTTACTTTTAATTCTGTGATTTCAAATCGTTTAATTTTCCAATTGTCCCCAGCTCATAACTTTGCCTTTGATTTTGACTTACATGATGTTTCTCGTAGACAGGTCGTCTCCAATTTTCTTTTAATTGTTTGATGTTCATAGAATTTTACACTTTGAATTTGACACCAAATTTGACTGAGTATCTTCCATCCTTTCCAGCTGTTTACTAAGAGAGTTTATTTCAATTAAGGTGTGAAACTTTGTTTTTAGCTGTATGCTAAAATTTAACTTGGTTATGACTTGAAAGACTTGCCTGTTTTAAACATTCGTCACTTAATGCAATTGAAACTCTCATCCATGCTTTTTCAGATGCTTCCTGAGATAGTTACATTCCATGAAGGTGTGAGCCATTGTTTTAGCTTACCACATGAGACTGGTGTGTTTGATTAGCCTGCTTGTGAGCAAGAATCTGCATTTTACAACCCTGCTCTTTGAAGCTGCTATGAAACTTTTGTGGGATCTTTCCCTGTACCCTCTCAAACCAGATATTGCCAGACTTCCATGTTTCAAATGACACATTTTTCTGTATTTTCAAGAACACGACGAACAGTTTGATTTGTTAACTGATACTTCAGAGATTGTCAAACAACAACATTAAGCACAAATTGCCCGTAAGGAGAAAATCTCTAAAATGCGAGTGTTCATCCAGGGAGAGAGAGTGTTAGCTAGGATCTGTGCCACCAGCGAGAATTAAGTGCCAGCTATGATCCTGGCAGAGACAGTCCAATATCACACACCGTACAGAAGGATGATGAACGAGCTTGGCGATGTTATGCTGATCAGTAACTTGCTGCACAAAGTTTGCAGAAACTTCCCAAGAGGTTCTACTTTTACAAGATCTGGAGATTTGGAACGGAGACCAGAGACAGTGACGAGTACAGATTCTGTGTCTGAGGACTTTTCAATGCCTCTAGTGACAGATACTGAAATAACTACTCAAGAAGTACCAACTACAGAAAGGAATGAGGACACTTCTGAGGTTGCAAGTAGCCACGTTCGAGAAGGCCAAATTCTACCAAAAGCGAATAGACGTCCACCGCAGAGACTGCCTTATTGAATAGTACATATGCATAAAAATAACATATCAGGGGATCTGTTGTATAAATGTTAATTGTTATCATTGCACTAATGAAATAAATCCCCAATGAGCCATATTGACACAATGGCTCGACCTAAAATAATGAGGGAACACAAACACCCATTCAGAAATCTGCTTTGAAAAGAAGTGCTCCTCTTACAACCTTATAAAAGTGTCCATCAGACAGAGCAATTCACATTATCAATCAGAGGAGCCTTTCCTTGATTCAGATCCCTTAATCTTGTCTAAACAAACATAGATATTGACCAAACAGGACAAAGAAAGGATTACTTATTATAACCTCATAAATAATCTTAATGTGACACATTTAAAGTGTCAGAACCGCTGTTAAGCTAAAGCATTAGTGGGTCTTGGAGCTCAGCCAAGCATTCAGAATTAGTTCATTTGGGAATTATATTAACAGAAGCAGATGGTCAAACATCTGTTTCTCTGGTTGGCCTCATTATGAATGCTTAGTTGAGACCATAGAATTCATTGTATCACATTGTGGTGAATCACAGTCCGTGTAATTATATATGATGTACTGTGTCTGTGTAAGCTCGGTATATGAGCAGTTGCGCGGCTCTGCCCCTAGGGGGAGATGAGGAGTTTGTACTGGGCTCCATCCTTGGCTCCGCCCATGGCTCCGTCCATGGCTCCTCCCACTAACCGGAAGTATAAAGCCTGGCAGTCTGAGCCTGCCAGTTCATCTCGGCACAGGCAGGCTCCATTGTAAGATCATTAAAACCACTTAACTTCCAACTACGTGTTGTGTGAATTGATGGTAACATCAATTTAATGATCTTAGGAAACAAGAAGAAATCGAAGAAACAACTCAAGAAGCAACCATAGAATCAGCCCTCAAACCTGACCGACTAGAACTCGACCCGCAGGCTGCAGAGGCAAGAGAAATCTTCCAGCACTGGCTCAGATGTTTTAAGGCCTACCTGGCTGAAGCAAGTACTCCAGAAACTACAGAGGAGCAGAAACTCAGTCTACTGCACGCAAGCGTGAGCCACCGTATCTCTACTCAACTAAATAGTACCAACTCGTATACGGTATGCTAGATCGAATGTACGTGAGGACCATCAACGAGGTCTACGCGCGCAATATTTTTACGACCCGCCGCCTGCGCCCCGTTGAGTCGTTGGAAGAATTCCTGCGGGAGTTAAAGGTTTTAGCTCGGGACTTTAATTATCAGGCGGTATCAGCTGAACAGCACATGGAACTTGCCGTTAGGGATGTGTATGTGGCAGGCCTCAGATCGAACTATGTGCGCCAGCGGTTGTTAGAAAAAGGGGCCCAGAACTTAGAGGACACGGTAGAACTAGCTACCACTATGGAGGTCTCATTCCGCAGCCTCACCTCGTTCCCCGCGGACCAAGCGACCTCATCCTGGGGCCCCGACCAGCGACTGCTCCAGGCCTGCGCCACGCGGCCACCCAGCCATCACGCAGCCCCAGTGTGCCACTTTTGTGGGCAGCCCCAGCACCCATGGCAGCACTGCCCGGCCCGCAACGTGACCTGCAGCAACTGCGGTTGCAAAGGACACTATGCCCGGGTCTGCCTGGTGAAGAAATCCCCCTCTCCAAACTCTCCCGCAGCCCAAAGCACTCGCTTCCAAAACTCACAGGCCCGCAGACCCTGAAATGCTGCAGCCTGTATGCCGACTCCGCCCCCACCCGACATGTGCGACTCATGGGGGCGACCATCTTGGGATCCATCCTCTTCAAACTTTGAAACTCACCTCGACGACTACGAACTCAGAGGGCAGTCATCACGGGGCCACTCCAGCACAGCTGATCGAGCCACCGACGACCCGCAACTCAGCGCGGTCACGTTGGACTAGTCGCGTCCAAAGCACCTCCGCAACTCAATGATGACCGTTAAAATCAATGGCTACAGTACACCGTGCCTCTTTGACTCCGGAGGCACCGAGAGCTTCGTACACCCAGATCTGTAAGACGCTGTTCGCTCCCTATTTTCCCTGCACGGCAAACTATCTCCCTCGCTTCGGGCTCACACTCCGTTCACCTCCAAGGGCGCACCGTCGCGACCCTAACAATCCAGGGCACCAGCTACTCAAACTTCCAGCTGTACGTGCTCCCTAAACTCTGCGCCCCACTCCTACTGGGACTTGATTTCCAGTGCAACCTGAAAAGCCTCACACTCAGCTTCGGCGGGCCCTTGCCCCCACTCACTATTTGCAGCCTCGCCACCCTAAAAATCAACCCCCCTCCACTCTTTGCCAATCTCACGCCGGACTGCAAACCCGTAGCCACTCGCAGCAGGCAATACAGCCTGCAGGACAGGGTATTTATCAGAACCGAGGTCCATAGGCTCCTACGTGAGGGGATCATAGAGGCCAGTAACAGTCCCTGGAGAGCTCAGATGGTGGTCGTCAAGACCGGGGAAAAATTCCGCATGGTCGTGGACTATAGCCAGACCATTAATCGGTTTACACTCCTCGATGCGTATCCCCTCCCCAGAATTGCAGACATGGTGAATCAGATCGCCCACTATAAAGTCTTTTCCACGGTGGATCTGAAGTCTGCACACCATCAGCTCCCAATCCGCCCGGAGGACCGCCACTTCACGGCGTTTGAGGCCGACGGCCGCCTCTTCCACTTCCTCCGGGTTCCCTTTGGCATCACTAATGGGGTCTCGGTGTTCCAACGAGCAATGGACTGAATGGTGGACCAGTACGGGCTGCGGGCCACGTTTCCGTACCTGGATAATGTCACCATCGGCGGCCACGACCAGCAGGACCACGATGCTAACCTCGATCGATTTCTCCAGACTGCCCAGAAACTCAACCTCACGTATAACACGGAGAAATGCGTTTTCCGCACGACCAGGCTAGCCATCCTCGGTAAGTCGTGGAGAATGGAGTCCTGGGCCCCGACCCGGACCGTATGCGCCCCCTCTTAGAATTCCCTCTCCCTGACTGTCCCAGGGCCCTCAAAAGGTGCCTGGGATTCTTCTCGTATTATGCCCAGTGGGTCCCTCAATATGCGGACAAAGCCCGCCCACTATTTAAGGCCACACTCTTCCCTATAGCGGATGAGGCTTGTCAGGCCTTCACTCGTATCAAGGAGGACATCGCCAAAGTGGCCATGCGGGCGGTGGATGAATCCGTCCCTTTCCGGGTAGAGAGCGATGCCTCAGAAGTCGCTCTCGCAGCCACATTAAATCAGGCTGGGAGACCAGTCGCCTTTTTCTCCCGAACCTTCTCCGCTTCGGAACTTCGACACTCCTCGGTCGAAAAGGAAGCACAAGCCATCGTGGAAGCGATACATCACTGGAGGCACTACCTCGCAGGTAGGAGGTTCACCCTCATCACCGACCAAAGATCGGTTGCCTTTATGTTTGACAACTCTCAAAGGGGCAAGATCAAAAATAATAAGACCTTATGGTGGAGGATCGATCATTCCACCTACAAGTACGATATTATGTACCAACCGGGGAAGGTCAACGAGCCCCCAGATGCCCTGTCCCCCGGCACTTGCGCCAGCGCGCAAGATGACCGCCTGAAAGCTATTCACGATGACCTCTGCCACCCGGGGGTCACCCGGCTCGCCCACTACGTCAAAGCCTGAAATCTGCCTTTCTCCACAGAAGAGGTGAAAGCCATCACCAGGGATTGCCCGATCTGTGCGGAGTGCAAACCGCACTTCTATAGACCAGACAGGGCCCAGCTGGTCAAGGCTTCTCGGCCCTTTGAACGCCTCGCTATCGATTTCAAAGGGCCACTCCCCTCGACCAATAGGAATGTGTACTTCCTGTACGTCATTGACGAGTTCTCTCGTTTTCCCTTTGCTATCCCGTGCCCCGATATGACCTCCCACACAGTCATTAGGGCCCTGCATAGTATCTTCATCCTGTTTGGTTTCCCCAGCTACGTACACAGCGACAGGGGTTCGTCCTTTATGAGCGACGAGCTGCGTCAGTACCTGCTCGACAAGGGCATCGCCTCGAGCAGGACTACCAGCTATAACCCCAGGGGGAACGGGCAGGTGGAGAGGGAGAACGCAACGGTCTGGAAGACCGTCCTACTGACCCTCCGGTCCAGGAAGCTCCCGACCTCCCATTGAAAGGAAGTCCTCCCCGACACGCTCTATGCTATTAGGTCCCTCCGGAAGCACATCCGGACTCACAAGACTGACCAACTCGTAGAGAGAGTGCTCCTGCTCCATTCAAACCCACACTACGCATTTGTAGAGTACCCTGACGGCCGTCAGGACACTGTTTCCCTCCGGGACCTGGCACCTGCAGGATCCAACTCCGACACTACCTCCGCTGAGATACCCCTCACACTATACCCCTCCCAATCCCCCGCGCCCTGCGCCCCCACGCCTGCAGATCCGCTGCCAGTGCTCCGCGCCCCCGCGCCATTGGGTTTCCGGCGCTCCCCGTCACCAGTTGGACCAGTCGGATACGAAGCTCTGGCCGAATCACCCCCGGAGTCCGCCATGGTTCCCTCGCCGACTGCCACCGCCCAGCCACCAGAAGAGGCTGCAACCCCGGTTCTTCGTCGATCCCAGAGGATGACTCGGCCTCCGGATCGACTTAACCTGTAATTTCTAACCTGTAAATTGTAACTTGTAACTTGTAATTCGCAATTGAGAATTGGTAGACACAGCACCCCCTGCTGGACTCAATTTTTACAGGGGGTGAATGTGGTGAATCACAGTCCGTGTAATTCACACTGTTATTATATATGATGTACTGTGTCTGTGTAAGCTCGGTATACGAGCAGTTGCGCGGCTCTGCCCCTAGGGGGAGATGAGGAGTTTGTACTGGGCTCCACCCTTGGCTCCGCCCATGGCTCCTCCCACTAACCGGAAGTATAAAGCCGGGCAGTCTGAGCCTGCCAGTTCGTCTCGGCACAGGTAGGCTCCGTTGTAAGATCATTAAAACCACTGTTTTGACCTTGAAGGCTCAGCAGCTGATCGGGCCTTGTTGAATTCTGATACTCGCACTAAACCCTTTCTGTCACTCTGGCTATGTGAGAATCAGCATGTGGCAGTGCCTGGGGACATCCTGATGACCTGAAAGATGCTATCTCACAACAGCAACCTACATTTAATGTAGCAACTTTAACACCATGAAACATCCCCAAAGTGCTCCACAGAGCTGTCAAAACAATATGGCGCCAAATCGCGTCAGGAAAAATTATGACCTTTTCAAAGTGACAGGTATGAAGAAACACCTCACAGCAGGAGAGAGAGATCAAGGCAGAGGGATATAGGGATATAGGGATGGAATTCCAGAGCTTTGGTCTGAGGCAGCTGGGGAAGGTACGGCTAGTAATGGTGGAATGATCAAAACTGGGGAATTGGGAGGGCGGACGTGTATCCTTGACAGTTTGCAGCTATACGACGTGACAGAAATGGGGAGGGACAAGGTCATGGGGAGGCTTTGAAAACAAACATGGATATTTTAAAATCGAGGTGTTGCTCAACTAGGAATCAGCAAGCACGGGTCGATGGATGAACGGGATTTGGAACAAGTTTGGAAAAGGGCAATAGAGTTTTCCATTAACTCAATTCTATTGCTGTTGGAAGATGGGATCCAGATGTGCATTTGAATATATAAACATCAGCCAGCTCATTGAGCAGAGGTTTCTATTTAATAGCAGCACCTGTTTAAAATAATTTAATTTATTGGACAAATCGTAGTCCATAGATTTGAAATATTACCAGCTACAATCACCAGCAGCAACCAGAATAATACGTCGAACTATTTTGAAACAGAAATGCCAAGATTGCAAAGTTAAATTACTACCGCAGCCAAATTGCAAATAGATTAACGACTTAATGATACAATTTATCTTGAAATTCCCCACCGTTATTTTGTCTGAATAATGCAGGTCTTCACACAATTAATCTGCTCTTGTGTCTTTGTTTCAGACCGCTGGGCGCATTCAGACTTCAAGGGGATTTGCCTCATGATGTGCAGACCAAGGAGACCGATATTAGTTTCAGTTCTTGGTATCAGAAGACCGGAACCGTAGCACGTGGTCAGAAAATGGTTCGTTTAAGTGTCAGACCGCGGAGATAATAGGCTGGATAATGGGACAGCGGGTGGACTGGAGGCCATGGGGGCCGTGTGGGCAGCCACCCGTCAGCGGGTAGAACAGTCAAGGTGGTGAAGCCGGCGGTGAGAAGGTGACAAAACCTGCCCGTTGGTCTTTTAAGTTTGATCAACTAATTACACTAAAAGAAACAAGCTCAGGGGCAAAGTGCGCCTGGTAGGGGCACTGCCCAAACACAACAAAGAACAATGGAAACTTGCCTAACATCAAAATGTCATTACGAGGGTCTATAAAGCACTCCAGCCTCTGCGGTGCCCACTGGGCAGGGAAGGCCTGAATGGTGCCCGTGGTCACTGCATACTCCCTCTGCAGGAACACCCAGCCTCAAACATAGCTGCGGAAGAGGGGCTTATCTAGATAGGCACATGAACAGATGGGATATAGGATACAGGCGGTTGGTCTAGATAGGACACGTGATCGGCGCAGGCTTGGAGGGTCGAAAGGCCTCCTCCTGTGCAGTATTGTTCTTTGTTCTCTGTTCTTTAGATAGTCCAGCCGGACGACTCAATCTCCTCTTAACCTTCTGTGCTTTGAGGAGAATAACGGCAGCTTCTCTAGATTTGCTGAAGTCCCTCATCCTTGATCTTACTGTGGTCAGTCTCCTCTGCACACTTCCCCATTTCTTCACATGCTCAGGTTCTTGTGGCACCTTTTGCCAAGTTCTGCAACACAAACCATTTTCTGTTTCCCTTCATCCGAAGACCACAGCGTGATTTTGCACAAAGAGCACATTTGGCAACCTGAGGCTTCCTTTGACGTTTTGGCGGTAGCTAGATAGTGAGGTCATCAACAAATGCAGACAAAATAATGCGATCAGAACCGTGAAATAAAATAGATCAGAATTCAGGATAGAAATCATCTCAGATATGTACATTTCGAGGAGGGCGCTGGGAGCAACATGAATTTGTTAAGGACAGCTGAAAAGGTCTTTCTGGTGACTCAGGTCTAGAATCTTGACACCACCTGTAACACTACTTCATCTACGTAGCGCCTTTCACAATTACAGGATGTCCCAAAGTGCTTTATAGCCAACTAAGTATTTTTTGGGCAGCGCGGTGGTGCAGTGGTTAGCACTGCTGCCTCATGGCACTGAGGACCCGGGTTCGATACCGGCCCGGGTCACTGTCTGTATGGAGTTTGCACGTTCTCCCCGTGTCTGCGTGGGTCTCACTCCCATTACCCAAAAAGATGTGCAGGGTAGGTGGATTGGCCACGCTAGATTTCCCTTTAATTGGAAAAAAAAGAATTGGATGCTCTAAATTTCATTAAAAAGTATTTCCGAAGTGCCGTCACCGCTGCTGCGTAGAAATAAAGAAGTCGGTCGATTCCAGGATAGATTTGTGCCCTCAACACCTGGATAATAATCTGGTGGAGTAAATTGCTCACACCTTTTAGACCCCCCCATCCCTCTCGCCCTCCGCCCTCCTCTCCTCCAATCTTCACTCCATTGCCATCAGCAGACTGAATATTGGGCAAGTTAATCATGAGCTCATCCAGGACCGAAGAGACCCTTCGGCCCATCAAGGTACTTGCCCCAGGCCCTTGAATGCTGTGGCATTTCAAGTGCCCGCCCACGTACTTTTTAAAGCATGTGAGGTTCCCGTCTCAACTCCCCTCCCAGGCAGTGCCTTCCAGATTCCCATCACCCTCTGGTGAAATTCCTTTTCCTCCAATCGCCTCTAAACCTCTGTAGAGGGTGTTTATCAAATGGAACAATAACAATGAACAGTAAAGGCAATGGGACAGGCCAAGGTGTCTGTGAATGTCATCTTTCTCTAGACAACGGGTGACCATGACTACAAAAGACAAATATGCTGGTTCATGTCGACTCCATAAGGTCAAGAATACGGAAGTTCAGCAGCAGTTCATCATTACAGGATCAAGGAATCGAACTGTATAATTTTCCTACGCCCTGCATTTCTTATAAATAAAGGACTGCGAGTATTTATTCACAGTAATTGTGAAGAATCCCAAAGTCGTGGTGAAACATCAGACCAGTGATCTCTCTCATCTTGAATACATCCCAAAACCTGCAGGAAAGGCAGAACAGGCAAAGGCAAGTAACTGGAAAATAGGTGATCTTTGGACAGAACGGAGGTAGGAGTCAAACCATCTGCTGGAGATATAAACATGGCCCCTTGCACCCTTCAGTACCATTAATTGTTCTACGTAACAAATGTTCATTATATCCTCTGAATGACCCTACTTAAATCTAGTGGAAAACAGTAAACAAAGGTCCGAGTCAATTTATATTTAACTGATGATTTGAGTCAACAATGGGTTTAGTTAATACATCTTGGCATCTCACTAAATGTGGAATTTCCTGACATCTGGTGTACGCATCAAACCAGAGGACATTTAAAATAACTCCAAACGCAAGGTCTAAGATTGGTTTCCAAGCACAAAGGCACATTTGTGTTGCAAACTTTCTCCCCCACCCTGTCGCTCTTAACGTTTGGAGGAACCGTCGCTCATGAAATAAGGTGGAGCTCAACTTGCAGAGTTGTAGAGCTGTTACGGTGCAGAGGGAGGGCCATTCGGCCCACCGTCTCTGTACCAGCTCTCTAAACTAGCATTATGCAAAATTGTTGTGTCCTAGCTCATAAAGTGTGAGGCAAAGGCACAAGGGGCGACCATGGGCAAAGGTTAACTGGGTAAGTAGGCTAAAAGGTTTGGTGGTAAATAAAGAGTGGGGATAATTTGAAGGGACAATTGAAAATGCTCAACATTCCATTAAAAAAAAACAAAATCTCAGCAAGGCATCCACCGGTGGCTGACTTGGGAAGTTAAGGATGGTACTAAGCAAAAAGAAGAGGCTAACAATGTGGCAAAAAATAGTAGTAAGTTGATAAAAATGGAAACTAAAATAGAATATTTATTCATGAGATCGCTCGCTGGGCAGCATTTATTGCCTATCCCTAACTTCCCTTGAACCAAGTGGCTTACTGGGCCATTTTTTAAAGAGTCAACCACATTGTTGTGGGTCTCGGGTCACATGTAGGGCAGAGGACCAGCAGATTTTCCCAAGTGAGGACAGCAGATTTTCTTCTCTAAAGGATATTGGTGAATCAGATGGGTTTTTGCGACAACAGTTTCTTGGTCGTGGCCAGATTTTTATTGAATCCGACAAGGTAATAGGGTTCAAGTCGCCTCTCAGTCTTTTTTCTTCAAGGACAAGAAGCCCAACCTCTCCAATTACTCCTCTAAAGTACAGGTTGTTTTTGAAGGAATTCTATTATATATTTTTAATTAATTTAGAGTACCCAATTATTTTTTTCCAATGAAGGGGCAATTTAGCGTGGCTAATCCACCTAACCTGCACACAGCGGCGTGCAGAGGGGGGGGCCGACGGGGCGCTGGCCCCGGGCAGCGACTGGATGGGGGCAGCACCGCGGTCGGCCCGAGCGCGCCTGCGCACCGCGGTCGGCCCGAGCGCGCCTGCGCACCGCGGTCGGCCCGAGCGCGCCTGCGCACCGCGGTCGGCGCGAGCGCGCCTGCGCACCGCGGTCGCCGCGGTCGGCCCGAGCGCGCCTGCGCACCGCGGTCGGCCCGAGCGCGCCTGCGCACCGCGGTCGGCCCGAGCGCGCCTGCGCACCGCGGTCGGCCCGAGCGCGCCTGCGCACCGCGGTCGGCCCGAGCGCGCCTGCGCACTGCAGAGGCTGGAGAGGGAGCAGAAAGGGCGCGAATTTTCCAGAATGGACGGCATTGCCACCATGGGTGAGTTTTATTTATTCATTTATTTATTTTATTTATTTGATCTATTTTAAAACTCTTCTCTGCACCCTCTCTGTAGCTGTCAACTTTTAAACTGTCGTGCCCAGAATTTGACATTTGGGCCAGGGGCACCCATTTGGGACAGAACCAGTATTTTATAAAAATTCATCACGGCCTCTTAACTTTTGCCCTCTTACCCTTTATACTTAAAGCCCAGGGTCAGCAGGGTGCAGGGGAGATTCTCAGAGACTTGACTGCAAGCTGCTGGAGCTCGGATCTTGAACAGAGCTTTTATATCTGGATTTGGGGACCCTTTATGCACTGGCATAGTGCACAAACAGGCCCCACATGACCAGGGTTTTGTGAAGAAGAAGGGATCTGGAAATGTGTTGACTGTGAAAATTATATTTGTGGAAATTGGGTGAAGTAGTTTGATGAGACTTGGTGCTAAAGCTTTAGAGAAATGAAGATGGAATTTGATTTGAAGAAGTTCAACGTTTTGAAGGATATTGTGGCTGAAATGAAAGCGATACGTGCTGAATGAGCTGACCGAAATGTGTGAGATATGTCTTTGTATCTGCTATGTGTAATTTATCGGTCATATTATTGCAATTTTCCTGTTAATTCATGTTTAATTTACGTTGATTTTGGTGTGATTGCTAATATAAAAGTGAAGTCTTGTATATTGGTCTTAGTTGGGTTGTTTGTAGTTGTTTCCACAAGGGTCATAACAGTATTTCCATGACGTTCTGCTCATATCCTTCTCCATGGGGGTTGCAGAGGAGGGAGGCGCAACTTTTGAGACATAACATCTCACCCATTGATTTAGATTTAGAACAGTACAGCACAGAGCAGGCCCTTCGGCCCTCGATGTTGTGCCGAGCAATGATCACCCTACTCAAACTCACGTATCCACCCTATACCCGTAACCCAACAACTCCCCCTTAACCTTACTTTTTAGGACACTACGGGCAATTTAGTATGGCCAATCCACCTAACCCGCACATCTTTGGACTGTGGGAGGAAACCGGAGCACCCGGAGGAAACCCACGCACACACGAGGAGGACGTGCAGACTCCGCACAGACAGTGACCCAGCTGGGAACCAAACCTGGGACCCTGGAGCTGTGAAGCATTGATGCTAACCACTATGCTACCGTGTTGCAAAGCAAAATGACTGAAGAAGAGAACAATATCCCTAGAATTCCAGCGCTAAGGGGAAATTGACTAACTTACAGCGCAATTTAACCTCAGGCAGCCGTCCTATACCTTAGAGATGGCAAAGATAAAGAGGTCAGTGAATAGCTCTAGAATGGGTGCAACTACGTTTTTTATAGGTTTTTTGGTGATATTTAATGAAATATTTACGTGGGATGTAGTAAGAGTGAAGCCTGGATGATCAGAGGACTGCTATGGCATTTAATCTCGGAATAGGAGACATTTATTCCTTAACATGCTAATATTTGAATACAGATACCACTAATTTGCAAGTCTATGATATAAATTGCACAAAATTATCAGTGGAGATGAACAAGAAAGAGATAAATTAAAAAAGGAATGTTCAGACTTTGCAAATTATTATGACAATGATGTGGTTGCAATTCAGTTATACGACGAAATTATTGATTTTGTGATGCTCCTTCGAGCTGGAGGGACTAGAGTTCCCCCTGATCCTAAAGATGCTCTGGAGTCTTTACTGCAGTATGGGAGGGATGTCTTTCCGACGCTGTGTGTTTCATACAGATTACTGCTTACAATTGCATTTTCAGTCGCAAGCTGTGAAAGGTCATTTTCAAAACTGAAATTAATAAAAACATATCTGAGGTCTTCTATGTCACAGGAGCGACTGACCAACCTGGCTTTAATAAGCATTGAAAAAGAATTTCTCACAGCTGATGTAAAAAATGAAGTAGTTCAGGTGTTTTGTGACAGGAGGTATCATTTGGGGAAAAGAACTTAATAAATTTGATTGATTAATATTAAAATCGAATAAATCAGGGTAGCATGGTGGTTAGCATAAATGCTTCACAGCTCCAGGGTCCCAGGTTCGATTCCCGGCTGGGTCACTGTCTGTGCGGAGTCTGCACGTCCTCCCCGTGTGTGCGTGGGTTTCCTCCGGGTGCTCCGGTTTCCTCCCACAGTCCAAAGATGTGCGGGTTAGGTGGATTGGCCATGCTAAATTGCCCGTAGTGTCCTAATAAAAGTAAGGTTAAGGGGGGGGGTTGTTGGGTTACGGGTATAGGGTGGATACGTGGGTTTGAGTAGGGTGATCATGGCTCAGCACAACATTGAGGGCCGAAGGGCCTGTTCTGTGCTGTACTGTTCTATGTTTAAAGCGTTTATTTCATGTTTCATCTGTGTTTATATATTCAAAATGTTTTCCTTTCTCATAATATTTCTCAGTATATTAGGCCTTATACTTGAGTCTTTGGGGGCATATAATCAAGATTTGCCCCGGGCATCACCAGACCTCTGCACGCCGCTGCCTGCACATCTTTGGGTTGTGGGGGTGAAACCCACGCCGACACAGGGAGAATGTGCAAACTCCCCCTCCCCGAGTTTGGCGATGCTGGATGGTGTGATCAAACTGGAGTCAGAGACAGACCAACCCCCCCCCCCCCCCCACCCAATGCCATTTCAGAATTGGTCGCCAACCCTCCAGAATTTCCCTGGAGTCTCCAAGAATTAAAGATGAATCTCTGAGAAATGACTGCAAACTCCATAGAAAACAATCGTGTGGGCTTGACCTAAAGCTTTAAACATTTTTGTTTAATAGATATAAAAATATTGGAGATGGGAAAGAATATATGAAATTGGTAAAAATGTTCTGTTTTGGGAGAGAGAGAGTAGTGGGAATTGTTCACTATGTAATATGGATGACCAAGTGTGTGAGGGTTTAAATGATGCTGGGAGATTTGCCTTGCTTTAGCTACCGATCTCCAATTTGTCATTCACCATGAAAGTCAGTTTGATGAGTTGTCAATTTGAAAAGGAATAAGTGAGCCGAGGGTAGAACAAAGTATTTACTTAATGGACAAACCAAAGTTTGAGAGAGGAGGAAGATCTTTAAATTTTAAATAGGGGGTCTTTTCTGCAGTCTAGAGTATTATGTGTCTAATGAAATATTGTTTGGTCAATGTTACTTTTATTTTGTTTGTACAGTAAAAAGCTTAAAACTTGAAATCTTGTCATGTGACTTTTAGCCACTGGAAGCTCAAATTTCTTTTTAAAATCTATTGATTTTTTAAAGTGATTGTAACAAAAGGCTGGGGAGTTGGAGGTCATGTGATGAAATCACCAGGAATATGTGTAATCAGAGTTGTCAACACTCTTTCAGACCATTGCTGTTTATTGTATTAACGTCACTGATGGATAGTTCCTCCAGCAAGGCTAGCTTCCTGATAGTAACGCAAGACATTATTCTACACAAAATAGAAGTAATTTATTAGATTTAATTTGCTTCGCTCAGTGTAAAGCCATTATTTCATACAATTGAGATTCCCTCATCCAGTGCAGCATGTGATTTGGCTGTCATCATCCACAT
This sequence comes from Scyliorhinus canicula, assembly GCF_902713615.1. Taxonomy (NCBI): domain Eukaryota; kingdom Metazoa; phylum Chordata; class Chondrichthyes; order Carcharhiniformes; family Scyliorhinidae; genus Scyliorhinus; species Scyliorhinus canicula. The sequence goes on along the minus strand of NC_052160.1, from coordinate 13,448,838 downwards.
TTCAGTCTTTTTTTTCTATGTAGAGCTTTGAGATTGAACCGAGTCACAAAAAAAACTGGGTCAGGACCAAGCCTGGGAGAATATGTCTGGAGGCACATTTCAACGGTTTTACCTCAGGATTGCACGTTTGCAAATCAAATTGTGTCATGTGGTGTTAGCAGATAAATGCATTAAAGCGTTTATGTACAAAAAATTCATACCGAGCCATTTGCTCATTTATCTTAAATAAGCAGATTAATTCCTTCATTAAAATTGTGGCCAGTGAAATTTCATCCAAAAACATTCATACATATTTTGCAATAACGTGCTTTAATCTCAAATGTAATGAGAATTGGGCCTCGTTATTCGTAGAACAAATCATTGCAGAACAATCACTAATCTCCCATCATAACGGGGAGGGTAAGATTAAATGGCTGAAGCAAAATCAGAAAGCACGTCTTCAAATCTGCAAAGTGAATCACTTTCCAAACTTCCTGATGATCTGCTATGTTTGCAATCTGATCATTCCGAATATTCAGCCGACACAACCAGAATGGCTGTAATGGGAATCAGGATGTCTAGTAGCCCTGGTCCCTGCATCTCCCGCTGCTCCCCCCCACCCCGGCTCCGCAGCACCACCATCAACCTTCCCATCTTCTCCCCCCGCCCCCTCCAACACCACCATTAACCTTGCCATCCTCCTCGCCCCCCCACCCTGGCCCCCCAGCGCCACCACCAGCCTTCCCACCCTCCCCCCCCCCCCCCGCCCTCCAACACCACCATTAACCTTGCCATCCTCCTCGCCCTCCACCCTGGCCCCCCAGCGCCACCACCAGCCTTCCCACCCCCCGCCCTCCAACACCACCATTAACCTTGCCAACTCCCATCCACCCCACCCCATCCCCAGCACCATTATCCAAACTGCCCTGTGAGGACCCCGAATTTGTGCCAATTTGAATGTTCAAGACTGAGGGTCAAACAGGGTCGTGAATAAATATAAATCACATGTGGACACATGGAGCTCCTGACATGGATCATGTGTGGACACATGGAGCTCCTGACATGGATCATGTGTGGACACATGGAGCTCCTGACATGGATCACATGTAGACACATGGAGCTCCTGTAAGCGTTGCCAATCGTAGCATTTCTCTGGGGTTTCTGTTGGTCTAGTGCCGGAGTTACAGCGAGACACCAGAGGTTACTCCATGGGATCTCGCAGCCAAACCCCCTCAGCTGAGCAGACAACCAACTTACTCTCAATTGTGAAAAATCATGCCCAGTTCTTTCAGGATGATTTAGACACTGATCAAATAGAACGAATAAGAGTTTGTGACAAACATGTGTCTTAGTCTTATAGCACACTTGTTTCTCCTACCCGATCAGTTTATTAATTGAGATATTCATCCCCAAGTGAGTCAATGGCTGATCTTCTGTAACTTCTGTACCCCATTCACATTCTCCGAGCGGAATTTTCCCTTTGTTATGCAGTGTGGTGGCGAGCGGGAAGCTGCTGGGCCCAACGGCAGCTTTCTTCATCATGTTGTTAGGGAAAGGGACGGTTGCCATGACATGACGCTCTGATTGAGCACACCATGCCAGCACACTGATGCACTCACCTGGGTGCCTCTGCCTCATGACTGATGCACTCACCTGGGAGCCTTCAGGGGGGGGTATGCTTGCCAGGACCCACCCTGGGGGAACAGTCATAATTCACACCGCCATAAACGGACAATCTAAGGGAGGTGGCGATGGTCAGGTGTAGAGACCTGGTAATTAGATTCACATTTTTTTTAATGGGGTTGATTTCCATTACACCACTGGCAGGGACAAATGCTGCAAGACTTGGCGCAAACCGACAGAGTCTAGTTTCATTCATATAGGGGCTAGTTGAATGCATAGAATTAATGAGCAAAATATTAAGTGTCTCGACTGTGGGAACCCAGGCAGCACGATAGCACAGTGGTTAGCACGGTTGCTTCACAGCGCTAGGGTCCCAGGTTAGATTCCTGGCTTGGGTGACTGTCTGTGCGGAGTCTGCACGGAGTCTGCACGTTCTCCCCGTGTCTGCGTGGGTTTCCTCTGGGTGCTCCGGTTTCCTCCCACAGTCCAAAGATGTGGTTAGGTGGATTGGCTACGCTAAACTTCCCCATAGTGTCCAAATGTTAGGTGGAGGTGGGGTTACGAGGATCAGTTGAAGTGTGGGCTTTGATAGGGTGCTCTTTTCAAGCACCAGTGTAGACTCGATGAGCTGCACGGTCTCCTTCTGCACTGTAAGTTCTATGGCCCATACTTTCCTCTGTGTAATCAATGAATCAATTTTAGTTAGGGCTCTGCCAAGCTATGACACATGGCAATGTATGAGAAAACATATCCAGTATTTTTCCTAAGATGGCGCATGCAATCCTAAGGTAGTTTTGATAGGCACCAGTCAATCTTAAGTAACGTCCAATGTTTGATCAACAAGTTATCCTCCAGGGCAGCATGGTGGTGCAGTGGTTAGGACTGCTGCCTCACAACCCGAGGTCCCAGGTGCGATCCCGGCCCTAGCGAGAGCTCACTGTATGTAGTTTGCACATTCTCCCGGTGTTCGAGTGGGTTTTACCCCCACAACCCAAAGATGCGCAGGGTAGGTGGATTGGCTATGCTAAATTGCCCCTTAATTAGAAAAAAATGAATTAGGTACTCTAAAATAAAAAAAACGAAATCCTCTAAGTAACAGACATTCATTTGAACAAACCGGGAGTCCCAGCTGAGACTTACAAGCCAATTATCGCAAGTGAGGGGTTAAACCAGAGATAAGAATTTCCTTAAAAGTGGGACCTCGTGGTTCAGGTTCATTGTTGCTGAATTCTTGAATCATCCATTTGTGTGTGTTTCAATGATTTATTTTCTGCTTATGCTTTTGACATGAGCTTGACTTTATGTATCGTTAGATATTTCGTTTCCAAGTTTTATTCGGTTCCTGTTCCAGTGTTTACCAGTAACTAACAATAAAGTTGTATTTTTGATACCTCCAATAATCAAACTACTGATTCTTGTTAGAAGAGAAAAATAAGAGGCCCCATACTAACGTAAAACACAATGTGGCCTCTCAAGATTTTCTCCTCATCACCATCCACGTCCGAAAAGAAAAATAAGAGGCCCCACATCTTTTCCGTTTAGTTTTTCAGCATGTTTTTTTCAAAAAACATTCTTTTTATTGGGTTTTTGTAAAAAGCATGTCACTTTGTTAACATTTTCGTATAATTTTAAAAGTGCTTTTGTGGAATTGTCAGCCATTCATGTTAATGGTCAGCCATGTTGCTGTGGGTCTGGAGTCACATGTAGGCCAGAACAAGTAAGGAAGACAGAATCCCTTCCCTAAAGGGGCATTCGTGAACCAGATGGGTTTTTACAAGAATCAATGATAGTCCCACGGGCACCATTACTCTACTGAGGCTAACTTTTGCTCCATCTTGAGTTCAGAGTAGAGGGGGAGGAATGCAGAGTCTAGGAGATTTCTTAAGGGTTTGCCAATTGCCCGAAGAATGCTAGCAGACTTATTTGTGCACAAACCGTGCTTATCTACAGACCTATATACATCCCAGTACCCTTAATGTAATACTTCTGTTGGTGCATGCAGGAGTTCCACAATGTCTTCATTCTTCTATCTTAGTACTGCCAAGTGTTTGCCTATTACTTTTTTGGACCTTGCAACTGGATGGAGGATGGTTTGTAACATGACATTTTAAGCTCTTTTACTGGAACAGATAGTACAGAAACATCTGCCCCAGTATCCAATTGTGGGATGAAAAACAACTTCTAATTCAATTCTCCAACTTTCTTTAACTAGGAAGGTTCTTTGTTTCTTTTTTGGCTCCAATTGTTATTTTTTCTTCTTCCGCTGAGCTGCCAGAACATTGAATCTGCAGACGATTTTAGAATGTTCCAATTTGCCAGTTGCGTCACTTAGCTCCCCCTACTGGGCATTGTTCCTGCTCCCACCAAACCGAGACCAACTCAAGATGCCGATTGGTGGACTTTTGCTTCACTGTGCTCTGTTTTGTCTGACATCTTTAATGGTGCCACTCGTACCGCTGCCCCCCCCCCCCCCCCCCCCCCCCTCAGGAAAGTGAGAACCTGGAAGATTTAATTTCCAGACTTAAAAAAATTAATTTAATTTAAATTCCACCAGCGGCCATGGTGGAATTTGATCCAATTCTCAAGAGCATCATTAAAAAAAAGGAAAATGTGCTTATTTCATAGTCACGGCCACAAAGAACAAGAACAAAGAAAATTACAACACAGGAATAGGCCCTTCGGCCCTCCCAGCCTGCGCCGATCCAGATCCTTTATCTAAATCTGTCGCCTATTTTCCAAGGATCTACTTCCCTCTCTTCCCCGCCCATTCATATATCTGTCCAGATGCATCTTAAATGATGCTATCGTGCCCACCTCTACCACCTCCGCTGGCAAAGCGTTCCAGGCACCCACCACCCTCTGCGTAAAAAACTTTCCACGCACATCTCCCTTAAACTTTCCCCCTCTCACCTTGGAATCGTGACCCCTTGCAATTGACACCCCCACTCTTGGAAAAAGCTTGTTGCTATCCACACCTCAATTTTGTAGACCTCAATCAGGTCCCCCAGACTCCTCTGAATTTATCACTCCAGGTCTTGCTGTAACAGGGTTCAGTTGTGTGAATTTAACAGGCATGTGCTTTACCAGTACTGCAGGTGCCTCAACAATTCTTCACAATCTGAATGCATAAGTAATCAGACATGTTTTCTGAGTTTAAAATCAAAGAACAAGACGTTTATTGACCACTTCCAGAGTTTAAAAACCAGGCAAATCAAAACTCTCATTTCCTCAGCTCACTTCACACGAGTACAGACGATAAAATGCATTTTTTTTTCAAACAGTTAGAGAAGAAAATAAACAAAGAAATAGTGAAAGTCAACTCTCCTTTGAGATGTGGCGATTCCAGGCTGTAGCGATTCCAGGCTGTAGCTGTTGTGTTCAGTGGTCTTTCCAGGGTGCTGCTGTGGAGCAGATTTCAACATGTTGTCCCCAGTACACTGCAATACCAGTGCACAATACTTCTGAAATGGAGACCCAGCTCTTGCAGACTTTGTTTATCTCGCCGATCTCTGCTCTGACTTGGCAAAAAACAGGTCTTCGAGTACCTTGCTGGCTGTATCGTCCAGAAGAATTCCATCAGGATGTCTGCTGCAGTCAGTGCTGCAGAACAGGTACATTATATTTTTTGACATCTCACCTTAGAAACCATTGAGAAGTAATGGTGTTAAAAGTCACCCTCTGGGGTGGTGGAAGAAGGGGGTGGGGGTATTGAGGAGTGTTTTTATCCCACTTTGGGGGTGGAATGCAAGTTGTACGTGCAGCAGCCCTGCAGCCTTGGACCTCGAGATTGCAAAATGGGTGCCTAAGCTTCCAATGTGATGCACGAGGCTTGTGCAGATTACAAGTTGTACTGCACTGCTCACCTAGCAGTACAGACAGACAGACGTGCACTAGGCCCAGTAGCCTGCTCAAGGTCCAATCTGTAATGTTGCGTTGCCCCAGTCAGTACCAACGCATCACATAATTCCAGAGCGGAGGTGGAATGACCCACAACGGCAGTTTCTCCCCACACCCCACTAAAATAAACCTTAGCAACACTGAAGAACCTCAATGGATAGGATTACCTTTCCATCCCCCATCCCACCACTTTGAAATCCTTCAGCCAGATCAAAGAAAAACTTTCCCCAATTGATTGTGACTATAAATTTTTTCAGAATCAGATAGCCCGATCGATTTTTTCCTAAACTTTCAGTTCGGAGAAAGTATCGAGTTTAAAAAAAAAAAAATTTACTTTTCTCTTTGCAGAAGCATTCCTGCATTTTCTGTTTTCACGCTACACACAGACAAATGAATCATAGAATTTACAGTGCAGGACGAGGCTATTCGGCCCATCGAGTCTGCACTGGCCCTTGGAAAGAGCACCCTACCTCAGCCCACACCCCCACTATCCCCGTAACCCCACCAAACCTTTTTTGGACAAGGGCAATTTAGAATGGCCAATCCACCTAACCTGCACATCTTTGGACTGTGGGAGGAAACCCACGCAGACACGGGGAGAACTGCGCAGAGACCCAAGCCGGGAATTGAACCTGGGACGCTGGAGCTGTGAAGCAACTGTGCTACGGTGCTGCCCAAATGGTCCCATTGCACCAGATCCTCCTCTTATAGATGATCAGTCTTTCAAATTGCAATCCCCTTTATTAATGTTCTAATTGAAATGAGGATATAATAGAATCTCTGGAGATACCTTGGTAAAATAGATTGTTGCAGATGAAAAATATAAATCTATGATAATTTCATCAGCATTTGGAGATGCGGAACGCTAGATTGGCACAAATCTAGCATTTTGCTGCAAACATTCTGCCTGGTATTTTTGATGCATAGTGATGTCTTGTTGGAACAGTGCTTAATACAATAGAAATTTATAGTACCTGATATAGTTTGGGAATGACATTTAAAGAGATTGAAAACACATGGGAAGTAATCTGTGGTGTCGCCCATTGGGGGATTTGAGGTTTGTAGTGTAGTGAGAGGTTATGCATATTTCTGCCGAGGGGATTTCTAAGGATGCGAGGGAAAAAATTTGCTCAATAAATGCTCATGGTTCCTGGAATACCATGACTAACGTGGCCAATCCACCAACCCTGCACATGTTGGCTTGTGGGGGTGAGACCCACGCAGACACTGGGAGAATGTGCAAACTCCACACGGACACTGACCCGGGGCCAGGATCAGATCCTCAGTGCCTTGAGGCAACAGTGCTAACCACTGTGCCACCTTGCCACCCTTGCTGTTTGTATTTTCGACAGTGAGGATACTTAAATAAATTTTTAATAGCCTTTTGGGTATATAGTTAGAAATCTGGTTGAATCTTTTTTTATTCGTTCATGTGATGTACTGAGCCAGCATTTGTCACCCATTTTTTAAATTGCCCTTGAACTGAGTGGCTTTGCTAAACCATTTCACAGGGTAGTTAAGAGTCAACCACGTTGCTGTGTCTGGCATCACATGTAGGCCAGACCAGGTATGGGTGGCAGATTTCCTTCTTTAAGGACAAAATTTCGGCACAACATAGTGGGCCGAAGGGCCTGTTCTGTGCTGTATTTTTCTATGTTCTAATTGGTGGGTTTTCTCCAAAATTCCCATTACAACACCAGCAGCAAGCAAATGGAAACACCCTGAAATTGTCAATTATTAAAAATGATTAATAACACCTCTGTTGACTATGGTTACACTGATCATTCGCTAAAGCGATGGTGGGAAACTGGGGAAAACCCTCAGAAGTTTCATTGATCCTCATTTGGGAAAGGAAATGTATTCACTTCACCTCCCACTGTTCCTTCCACTATTTGAAAAAAGTGGTTTTCTTGCCATTTTTGATGATCTCCCATTGATACACAGCAGAGGAAGAGGCAGGACTCGAAACCGCAAATCCTACTGCATCATGCAACACACTTGATAAGCACCGAGCGTTGCTGGGAGTTATGGACACACATTACAATTGCCCATTTTAGGACACCTCTTGAGTAAATGAATGGGCAATCAGGTAAACAAATTTAAAACAGGAATTGATCCCATGCTGTTGGTGTTGCTCTGCATCACGAACCAGCCGTCCAGCCAACTGAGCTGACATCCCAAATCATTACATAGGAGTCTGGTGAATGCTCTGTGCAGTTGTCTATTTAAAGGCTAACTCATGGGGTGAAGCACTTTGAGCTACTACAACATGAATGACACTTTATAACTACTGTAATTGTTTCTCTGGCACCCAAATGTATATATACCTCCCCAGTGCTTCACCCACCCACCCGCCCACCCCACAAACATGTGCCTACTTATGTATTAAATGCAATATTGCTAATTGTAGAGTTGCTGTTTTTAAGCTGGTGTATGATACACTACCAGGTTTTCTTTATATATATATTTCAATCTGTGTACATAATTGTAAATATACTGTGTTCAAAAAGCCAATAAAAACATTTATATTAAAAAAATGAATGACACTTCATAAATACATGTATTAAGGTTCAATTTTTCACTTACATACTGGTACATGCACTCTTTGTTCCTTCTTCACAATACTGTGCTTAACTAGTTATAATTTCTTTCCAAATAGCTCTGAAGGGTGGAAAAAACACAACTTAGCACATTGAATGCTTACCTCACGATACATTTAAAAAAGAAACCCTCTTTCAGCAAAAATAGCCCATTTGTGTGAAAATGATGGGAGCTGACATCAAGATAACAGGACAATAGCTACATTGAGATGCCTAGACAGTTGCATCACACAGAAAATCCACAAAGCAACGGAGAGAAAATGTGCGAGTGCTGGCGAAGGAGGTTGCTGTGCAAAAACTCATCTTCTCCGAATGTAACCACCGTTTAAAGAAAGAACTGGCATTCGTGTAGCATTTCGTTTTACTGTTTTAATGGAGCAATTTGCACAACACTACCATGTGGTAATGACCACATCTTGTAGCAATATTGACAGGGAGATGTTTTGGCCAGGGCACCTGGAAGAACTCTCTTCTTCGAAATAATGCAATGGTATCATGTTCACTCACCCGAGGGTTCAGACGAAAACACTTGGCTGTTGGAGCTTCATTGCTCGTTGAAAAGCCAACAGGTGGGATTCTCCATAGCCGACGCAGAAATCGGGAAAAGAGAATAGCTTGAGACGTCAAAATTGCAGCAAGCGCCGATTTGACGCCAAATCACGATTCTCAGTTACCTCGAAAACAGCGTCAGTGCGTTCCACTCCGCACGTACAGTAGGCATTGTTTGGATATCATTAGCGGGCCTGACCTGGTATTCTCCAGGGCCTCCATGATTCTCCACCTCCGATGGGCCGAGTTCCTGATGCCGTGGTTCACTTGCGCTTTGAAAAAAATCGTGAAACCGACGTGGCGGCTGCTGAGGGAGTGTACGGAAAGTGCCCAACACGGCCAGTTTGCTGAGTTGCGCCGCTGGCTGTGGGGTAGGGTGGACGGACATGGAACACCATTGCCACAGCCAGCAAGGCAGCCATGCAGCCGCGCGCACCGTTAACAGCCCACTGTGAACTTAGTGCTACGGGTCATATTGGTGTCCCCCAGGGTGTCCTCTGGCCGCAGACGACTCACCAGCTGTGTTGGCACACTTTGGCTCAACCAGTGCCATCATTTTGGCTGCGATGTGTGTGTAGAAGGGTACTGTGTATGTGGGGCTGCAGCTTGTCAGCTTCCAGAGTGTCAATCATGGACCCGGCGTACCCTGCACCATTTCCCGGTGGAATCAAATATGTTCCACTCAGCACCGGTGCTCGCCCCTCAATGATATCAGAATTGGTCCAGGTGCGGAACCAGTTTTTCTGTCGCAAATGTCCACGGATTCGCTGTTCGCGTCAACACTTCGTCTCAGAAACGCCCAACATTTTGAAAGCCTCCCCTCTGTCCCTCAGATGCTGGGGCTGATGAGTTAGTATCTGATCTTTTTGTTGGTGCTACGGATATAAAGTCTATCCAGAGCTATGGAAGTAGTGTTGGGAAAGCATTGAACATCCTTGCATGTTAGAATATCAAACATTACAGCGCAGTACAGGCCCTTCGGCCCTCGATGTTGCGCCGACCTGTGAAACCACTGAAGCCCATCTACACTATTCCCTTATTATCCATACGTTTATCCAATGACTATTTAAATGCCCTTAATGTCAGCGAGTCCACTACTGTTGCAGGCAGGGCATTCCACGCCCTTACTGCTCTGAGTAAAGAACCTGACATCTGTCCTATATCTATCTCCCCTTGTGCTAGACATCACCATCCGAGGAAAAAGGCTCTCACTGTCCACCCTATCTAATCCTCTGATCATTGTGTATACCTCAATTAAGTCACCTCTTAACCTTCTTCTAACGAAAACAGCCTCAAGTCCCTCAGCCTTTCCTCATAAGATCGTCCCTCCATACCAGGCAACATCCTGGTAAATCTCCTCTGCACCTTTTCCAATGCTTCCACATCTTTCCTATAATGCGGCGACCAGAACTGCACGTAATACTCCAAATGCAGCTGCAACATGACCTCATGGCTCCGAAACTCAATCCCTCTACCAATAAAAGCTAACACACCGTACGCCTTCTTAACAACCCTATCAACCTGGGTGGCAACTTTCAGGGATCTATGTTGACGACCTAAATTCACACAGCAATTCTTGCAACTTAGTCACAGAGGAACGTTAACTTATAAAACACCTTTCACAATCTCAAGATGTCCAAAAATGCTTTCCAGCCAATGCAGTACTTAGAAATGTAGCCCTTGCCGCAATTTGGCACACGTCAAAATCCCCAGGTTTTCAAATCTTGATTAGCTGTGGTCAGAGATCAATAGGTCAGAAATAAAACTGGTGCAACTTTGTAAAATATCAACGAATCTCATGGTGTACACAGGGAAATCTGAACCAGTCTTGGAATAATGTGACACCCTTTACATTGCTCCTTAAAAGGCTTATGTGAACTTTATAATTGATTAATGATTTGCTGAGAATTCACTTGCAGAAATACCTTGCTGTTTTTAAGAATTTACGAGGCATTGAAAGTGCTGAAACTCAAACAGGGGATGCCCAGAACTCTGGTTGAGCCAATAGCTTCAAGATTAACTCAGAACACAGTCACCTCTGTCCCAAGCCACCAAGTGATTTGGCATCATACCCCCATGCTTTCATTAAAATAAATGATCATTCAGTAAAACAATTAATCTGGTAGGATGAATGAGTAAATACTTTAAAAGCAATTATATATTTTTAAAAACAGGCATTACAGAAACCTTTCCCCACACCACCTTAAGATGCATTATGTGTGAACACTTTTGCGTTACAAATCTACCCGATGACAAACTAGACAGCAACTGGAATAGGAATAAACATTTCGCTGCATGTAACTGTGGATGCTAACAGGATAGAGAAATCAAGGGCAGAACGGTGGCACAGTGGGTTAACCCGGCTACCTCACGGCACCGAGGTCCCAGGTTTGATCCCGGCTCTGGGTCATTGTCCGTGTGGAGTTTGCACATTCTCCCCATGTTTGCGCGGGTTTCACCTCCACAACCCAAAGATGTGCAGGGTAGGTAGACTGGCCAGGCTAAATTGCCCCTGAATTGGAAAAAATAAATTGGGTACTCTAAATGTATTTTAAAAAACAGGATAGAGAAATCAGCTAAAACTGCAAATATCATGCATGTTTATTAAACCAGTATATACCTGGATAATTAAAACAATTTCAATTTATTTATGCAGTCCAAAATAGCATGTTGAAAACAATGACTTTCATTTCCTACAATGCAGGAGGCTATTCGGCCCATCGAGTCTGCGCTGACAGTCTGAAAGAGCCTACCGAGGCGCTCACCCCCACCCTATCCACTCAACGCAACCTTTTGGACACAAAGGAACAATTTTGTCACGGCCAATCCACATATCCTGCACATCTTTGGACCTTGGTGAGAAAGTGCAAACTTCGCAGAGATGTGCAAACTCCACAGGGACAGTCGCAGGCTGGAATTGAACCGGGTCCCTGGGGCTGTGAGGCAGCAGTGCTAAACACTGCACCAACCTGCAGTATATTCTGCTTATGTATTTAAACAGTGTACCTAATAAAAGATACAAGGAAGGAAAAAGCAAGTACGCGACCATGTGGCCAAAAGTTGCATAACACAAGGATAATTCAAAACTGATAAATATGAAACTCTACAATGGAATGCAAAAAGTTTAAAGACCAGGAGAGATAAAGAGATCGACGATCAATATTAAGAGAAAAAGTAGGGGGTTTTTAAAGTAAAAGGATAGTTAAATTTAATTTAGGGCAGCACGGTGGCACAGTGGTCAACGCTACTGTCTCATAGCACCAGAGACCAGAGTTCAATTCCAAACTTGGGTGACTGTGTTGCGTTTGCATGTTTTCCCCATGTCCGTGCGGGTTTCCTCCCACAATCCAATACATGCAGGTTAGGTAAGGTTGTGGGAATAGGGTGGGGGGATTGGTAGGGTGCCCTTTCAGAGGGTCGGTGCAGACCCAATGGACTTTTTTGCACTGTCGGGATTTCCTGAACACATTTGGAGATGGTCAGGCTTTTAATCATGGGATGTGGGCATTACTGGAAAGGCCGGCATTTGTTCCCCATCTGCCCATTTCAGAAGGCAGTAAAGAGTGAACCAGATTTCTGAGGGTCTGGAATTATTTACATGGAGCCATGACTAGGACAGCAGATTTCCTTCCCCAAGGACATCAGTGAATTGGATGAGTTTTTACAATAATCGACGGGACTTTCAAGACATCATTACCGAGATTAGTTTTTCATTCCACATTTTAATTTATCTCATGAACCTAATTTGCCGGAGTTGGTTCAAACCCATGTTCCGAGTGTATTAACACTGGCTTATTAGTCCAGGGAGCTGGTTTAGCTCAGTGGCTGGACAGCTGGTTTGTGGTGCAGTGAGGTCCACAATCCGGGTTAATTCCCGTACCGGTTGAGGTTATCTATGAAGGACCCGCCTTCTCAACCTTGCCCCTCGCCTGAGATGTGGTGATCCTCGGGTTAAATCACCATCAGTCAGCTCCCCCTTCAAACAGGAGTAGCCGATGGTCACCTGGGACTATGGTGACCTTATTGGTCGAGGAACAGTACCACAACACCACCATTGCCCAAAGGTCTGTGCTCAAGCAAGGAACGGCAGAAAGGTATTTTTCAACATGGAAATAGTCAGCCCACAAGTTGGATGCGAGCGAGGGTCAGTGAGTGATCAATCTCCATTAATCTACTACAGATCCACAACGGAGAAGAAATCTGTGTGGTGGAGAGCTTGAGGAACCGAGATTCAAAATCACCTGTTTCTCCAAAGAATACCATACCGCATGTCATGTTATTTTCTGAAAGAATCCTAATTGCATTTGAATGAATTTGCACATTGAATATTGGTAGTGCACCATTATTCCTCCGCAGTCAGGATCGACCGTGTTGGGTAGGTCTTGTCCCTCTAGAGCCCATGCCAATGAGAAATGTTCTCCTACCACCCAAAGGTGCGAATATAGCTGGCCTGTTTCCACTATTTCTCGAAGATGGTTAATTTTAATATTAGCAAAAACCAAGGTCAAAGTTGAAACACAGGAGTTACAAGTAGATGCGGAATGGCTACTATTGGAAATAATCAAAAGTTCACTGTATTTAATGAGAATTTGCATATAGCACCGTCTATGCAATAAAATGCCCCAAAGGCAGTTCATAGGAGTGTTATCAAGCAAGATAAGACGGCATCATCAAGGGTGGTTGGCTAACATTTGTAAAATTAGGTAAGGTTTAAGGAGCATCTTAATGGAGAGGTAGAAAGGCAGAGGTTGAGGGACGGCATTTTGTAGCTTAGGTACCGAACGCACAGCCACCATTGGTGCAGCAACTGAAATCAGGAATGCCCGGGTACAGAGTTAGAGGAGTGCAGGCAAATTAGAGGATGGTGGTGCTTTAGGGTGGAGGTGGGCAACATCATGGCAGGATTTAGGGGAATTTTGAAAATGAAGCAGTGCTCGACTGGGAGTCAAATACGCACAGGGTTGATGAAGGACTGGGACTTGGTGAGAGTTGGCACGTCTTGGATGGCATCAACTTTAGCTGGGAAATACTGCACAAAAGACTTTGAGTTTATATAGTAATCTTCACAGCTGGCGAACACTTCAAAGTATTTATTGAAATGTATAACTATAGGAAACACAGCAGCCGGTTTCCAGAAACAGCCATGTGACAATGACTGCTATTATGTCAATTCAGGCATAAATTTAGCCAGAACACCGGGGATAACTCACCGGATCAATGAAATGGTGTCATGAGAGTTTATGTCCATCTGAAGGAGTAGAAAATGCCTATTCCACACCTCACCTGTCAGATGGTGCAGAACACAAGCATCAGCCTTGATTTTTATGCTCAAGACCTGAGCTAACCGATGAACCTTGCGGGTCAGAGAGGAATGATACCAACTGAGCCACACATGACTCAGGCAGCTAATTACAGAAGGGCGCATATTTTTGGGACCTGTCAATGTGTAAAAGAACTTGTGGAAAGTTTAACATCCATTTTCAGGAAAGAGACAAGCCATTCTATATTAGATACTCTAACTTAGAATGTGGATAATCTGGCAATCTCAATATGGGTTGAAACTTAAAGCATGGCTATATCAGGGAAATCAACTTTTAGCTAAGCAAAGTTTATTCTTCTGAGATCTGTGCTGACTCAGTCTGTTTTCCATTTCTAAAAGTGATTAGGCCATAGCCACTCAGCTTCACCAACTTAAAACATTCACTCCATCCATCATCACCACACCATGACTGCAGTGTGTACCATCTACAACATGCATTTCGGCAATCCACCAAAGTTCCTTCCTAACCTACAAGAGAACATGAGCAGGAGGCACATGAGAACATAGGCACACCATCCATACTGGGAACTATATCGCAATGCTAGTTCTGCAACAGCACATGGATGGTAGTGGTCTAAGGTGGCATCTCATTACCTTCATTTAAGGATGGGCAAATACTGGCCAGGCCAGTGACACACCCAATGAATTAATCAAGTTTAAGGCAGAAAGGGAATCATCAAAATATGATTGCACCAAATTTGGGGGTAGGCGTGGGTTAATTAATTAATTAGATAGAAATGGGAATGCTAGAGTTCAAGCTGATAAAGTTTAGATGAGATGAAAATGAACTGGGCAGAAAACTAACTTTGCAAACTGGTCGTCAACAGCAGATAGAAGGAAATCTTCAAACATGATCCGGATAAAGTACAAAGTATTACAGCCATTACCATTTAAAACATTCATATTTAAGTAGACAGCCACATTCACTGGCCAAAAAGAACCATCATTATTAATTTACATGAATGTCAATTTGAAAGTCATAATGCTTTACTTTGGGTACTAAAATCTGTGTATGTGCACCAATCTGCGATGTGTTCAGTGCGAGCTAAACAATCACTAGACGAATAACCTTCATCACATCGGCTGTTCCAATTCCAAACGGGACTTTTAAAAATTGCTTTTTAAAATGCAAAAATATAAAAAAGTTCCAATTAAGTTCTGCCTTGTTAATTTATAGATACCATGTTCTTAACAAATGGCGGAACCTGCATGGTTTTGGTTATTTGTCTGCCAGACTATGCCAAATGTTATACTGATACCATTGGTGCCCTTTGCTAGCTTCCATTTAAAATGCTCACTTCACTGTTCTCAGTCCCTACCTGATTTTCTTATGCTTCACACCTCCGTTATCTTCAACTTGCTCTTGAACTTCCCCAAACCTGTTCCCCTTCCAATATGTCTTCAACTCAAACCACGTTCTCCACATTAATTCTCCTCACCAATATCACAACCCCCACATATTGAAAAGGCCACTTAATTTCTCTTTGCACCCACATAGCTCATCATCCGCCTGTTACCATAGCTGCCAGTTGAGTGTGTGGACTCTTTTATGATGCCCACATTCAGAGAATCTCCAGTCACCATTTTTGTGTCCTAATTCTCAAAAGGTCAGCCATGCAAGCACACATGGTGGCAACAAACGGTTCTCACTAAATCTGGTTCAAGCATATCAAGCCTCTTCTCTTTCTCCACACATCTCTCCCAAGCCTACATACTATAAATCAGCGATCGTTTACAGGCACGAGTTCAGCCATCTTTGCTCAAAACCCTCCAGTCGCCTTGGTGTTTAGCAACTTTCTGTTATCTCTCGCACAGGTAGTGACGGATTATGTACCGATCTCACTATTTGGCAGCAGGACCGTTTATGCATTTTAGTTCTGCACTTTGGAAGTTCCTTCCTGAACAGCCCTGCTTAACCACTTTTGAAAACCAATTAAAAACCATCTTTATCACCAAGTTTTTAAATTGCCCTTCTCTAATTTTCCTCATCATGGCCGACTGTTCTATACTCAACGGGAAATACATTTCAAGTTCAAGGTAAATACACTTTACTGCTGAGTTCCCCCTTTAGGTGACAGCTCCCCAAGTCCCCCATCTCACACATACACACACTTGAGCAACTGTGTGTCCAAACAGAATATTCAAACAGCTGTCTAGGTCCTCTGCTAAGAACAGCTGAAACATTCCAGTTTCCATCAAATGTGAACTGGTGCAATTTATCATGTACAATGCACAGCCACTTTCATAATCCAATTTAAACACACTTTGTACTACATTAAATAAAAAAATCCTGTTCCAGAATTTTCTTTCAGCTTGATTGAATTATATATGCAAGATGAAGAACCCTTTAATGAAAGTTGTCTGCCATCAGCCCAAACATTTCAATACTTAAGTCTTCTCTCTGGCGGCCTTTATTATAATGCCTTCTGCCAACTTGGTCTTTAAACCTGCCTGATTTAAGTGACCATCTAAGCATTGCAAAGTTCCATAGATGGGTTAGTAACCCCCGCTTGTTTGGGGGCAATAAGCAAACAGGAGTAAACACTAACGTAAATTAACTACAACTTTCCTTCCGGAATAACATGCAAGTTGCTCAAGAAAGTTCTTTTCATCCCTGCTCTGCCCCAGGGTTAGGGTTACCGATCTCTCAGGGAGAGAAGACAATAAAATAGAACCATGGTCATTTTTCAGGAGTCTGAAATACGGTTCACATCTTCTGATGATAGGCAACAAAATTGTAAATAACACGCAGTAGCTAATGAGATAGAGTAAGAAACTTCAAAAATCATTGCTGAGGCCAACCATAGGAGTCACTGAAATGCTGAAGCCGAGGGGGGTTTGGTCAGTTAATCCAAAAAATAAATCAATGGCAGGCAAATTATAAGTTTCGGCCAGAGAAAGCTTCAGGAAATCTTAACTAGATAACAAAATGGTGTAAGGTTTCTTTGAGGATGATGATAACACGTGCCACTGACTAAATAGGTAGACAAAGCGTACTCCAACATCATGACAACCACAATAAAGCACAACACATTTCAGTCTGTAGTGTTTCCGATAAAATGGCAAGTCTTCATTGCATTTGGTGTGCATGCAAGGGAGAAATCTGTCAAGTTATCCAATTTTATTCACCCAGTGTGAAAGGCCATCTGATCTGCTGCAGTATTCATTGTCAAATTTTGAGACACCATCTTTCTATAATGTGTTTACATCCTTAATTTTTCACTTGACATTTGAGAACAGCTGAGATCAATACAAATTTGTTTCGAATGGCACACGATACATAAAACTGTGACAGTTAAAACACTACATAAATGGGCACATCCCAAATCAGGAAAGTATTGCTTTGCCAGCTATCTTCTATGGTTGACCTCAGCAATGATTTTTGAAGTTGCTTACTCTAGCCCATAGGCTACTGTGTGCTATTTGCAAACCTAACATTTGGACACACAGTAAGAATAAAACACTTGTACCTCTAGAGTTAATAAGTAAACCGCAAGTTGAAAGGCACAAAATGCCAGTCCACAATTAGCAACTCTCAAGATTGAGCACCAATCTAAAAACAAAAAGCAAACAGTACTGCCAAGATCTTACAACCTCAACAACATTTAAATTGGTTGTTTGAAAAACAAGTGTACATGGAGAACTGTGCAAGAAAACGTGCGTTATAAAACAGTTGAAGTCAATCAGTAGAATTACCATGCATGAGGAGTTTGGCAAGTAGTAACAAGTAGCAAAACAGTTGAAGCATTGCTAGATATCAACATCCATGACACCATGCCATTACTAAAATAATCTAAGAAATAAAATGCTGCTTGAGCCCATGTTTTGGTCTAAATCTACTTTTATAATATTCAGCATTACAGAAAAATCTGCAAACCTATCCGAACATATTTTTCCAGGTTGAAACACTCAACCAAAACAAATCTAGCCAAGCAAAACATTACTACTTTGTGGGTACACAAAGCAAATAAATACAACTGAATTTTTATAGAAAATTTTATTCAACATACAACATTTTCCAGCAAAAAGGCAATATACAGGAAAAGATTTCATACACTGCTACGTGAATTAAAAAGATAAGAGGGAAAGAGAAATTAAAAGTTGTGAATTGCAGATTCTATTTTACTGCACTCAACTAGACACGCTGCTGCAATTAGCTTAAAAAAACCAGTCAGAAATAAAACTACACGCAATGAATATCAACATCAGTGACTCTACCTGCAGACTCCTCCATGGGAATTTATTCCTTCGAGTGTTAAAATTGTACATGTTCATCATTAAATATACAATTTTTTTTGTATTTTTAAAAATTTTTACAAAGTCAACAGCTTACTACTTACGTTATTGAGCATGCCCTCTGTGCTAAAGGCTGTGTTTGTCATGTTATAATTTTTCACATCTCACCATGACAAAATGGAACACATTCAGATTTTTCAACTTTGCCCTTTCCAGCCACCATCGTGTTTTTAAAACGGTTTCCCACAGGCAGCACAGTAAACCCCACCTACTCCAGCCAGTTACCATTAGCAAGTACTAACGGCCATAGCATCAAAATATAACAAGCATAGCCAGACCTACAAACTCGCACCAGGCAGGATACAATGAGTACTGATTTATTATTATTGCCAAGGTGTTCTACAAAGAGTATGGGATGAACAAAAACCCAGATCATGTTTAAAAAGAAACAAATCAAAGACCACATTCAGCTGGGAGAAAAAAAAAATGCATCTCCTTAATATTAAGTGCCAACAACGTGCAAGATGTAGTACAGACACCATTTATTAATGCTGTGAAAGTTGGTGGTGTTTACAAATCCACAAAAATTCTGAATTCATCCAAACTACCTAAATAAAGAAAAACTATCCAAATGACTGTAAACATGAAGATGCTAGCTGCTGAAGTGTTTTGAGAAGTTTCACAACACCTATAATTAGCAGCCAGCGAGAGATGTGAATCCTATGCCATCTGCTGTGGGTTATTCTAAAGGCATGGAACCATTTAGCAAATGACTAGCTGTTTCCTTACTACTCAGCTCCTTCACTATGCTGCCACATTCCGGCCACATGTTTTCATCTTTAAAACAAGCAAGAATTCACATCCAACTGCATTGCTCTTTTGAGTAGGTAAAACCATATCGTCTTTCCATCTGGAAAATAGGCAGTCAATAGATAGAGAAGCCAAACTGAACAGCCTCAACAAAATAAAATTAGCATCAGCAGCAAACCCTGTCGCTGAAGACCTCTGACAAGGTGCACGTATACCAAAGTTCTTTTTACTGCTGTTGAATGGGTGCACACACTGTCTTTTTAATTTTTTTTAATTTTTTTTTTTTAAGACACACAATCCTGACTTGTCAGGTATTGGTGTCAGTTGTGAATTTTGATCGCCTTTTCCAGGTATGCATAACGGCTTCTCTTTGGAGCTTTATTGAAGTGATCAAGCCCAACCATGGCCTTGGCTGGGACATATTACCTAGGAACAGAAAGAGGAAATGTTATAAATATCCCATTATATACACAAGTTATATTTAGAAGCTCAACTGCACATCAAGAATGAAAAGCAATTTAAGTGACAATATTCACAACATTTGTAGTCTCCATTGATTGCATCACTTGCTAACCTAATTAGGGTCTCCAACTTTTGAATTACTAGAACCATTGGTTACAGAGCCCCATGCAAATTAAACATGGCCGCTGGAGAGCTTCACACAAGGCTGGCATAGCAATTTATCAATTTGCAGATTCTGCTTCTAGTATTTGATAGAAACATTTGCAAAACCTCATGACTCTCAGATTCCAGTCATGGACAATAGCATGCTTTTAAAAGAAAAAAGACATTTGCTTCATTCCACCTATTCTCAAGTAACTCAGTTGTACATTTCTCTTAGATTCCAGCAGTTCAACAATGGATGTCGAAAACATATATCTCTAAATTTGAGCAAAGCTGCCAAAATAATGCTAGCATTTCCTGGCATGGTGCATCCAGTGGACATTGGCTTTAAATCCATTTATTTTAACCGAGTATTTGCAGAACACTGCACACAGCTATGTGCAAGCGCTTCTGCCGATTTCAATCCATTTATTTTAACCGAGTATTTGCAGAACACTGCACACAGCTATGTGCAAGCGCTTCTGCCGATTTCAAGGCAAACAAACGTGCAATGAACCATTGAAAACAATTGGTCTCATCTAAGTCAGCAATTTATGGTTCTCAGGCTAAGTTAAGCAAACCTGGCTTGAATTCCAACGGTGCTGGCGTGAAAAGACAACAGAAATATAATCTGGACAAATTACCCCGTCATAGCAGAGAGATATCCAGAGGACTCAGGACAACTACATTTTGCAAAGATCAGTTTTAATTTCACACTGCCACAACCTGGTGGCTATGAAAATGCCGTTTTTGTAGCTTTTTTTGTGATGAATGATTGCAGATTCTTGTCCCACATTGTAAGCGAATAATGCCCCAACCAGTAGCTAGCTAAAACTTCAGTAATGCACCCGTACAAAAATGGGGTTCCCCAAATTGTGATTGTGCCAACCTTCATCTAAACTGTTGGGACTCAGCGAAGTGTGAATTACCTGCATGGAGACAGCGTGCATTGTGTTTATCAAAACAAAAAATTCATCTTCATGAGGTTCCCCCACTAAAATTGTAAAGTCGCCATAGTCCCAAATGACCATAGGCTTCTTTATCCCTTGTGAGGGAGGGGGTGAGCTGACTGGTGGGGATTTAACCAGAGGGTCACCACATCTCAGGTGAGGGGTCAGGTTGAGAAGGCGGAGCTTTCATGAATAAGAGGGGGTTCCCTCTGAGCCACGTTTCAAAGCTCAACAAATGTATTTTTCCACGGATGCGGTCAGACCTGCTGTGATTGTTCAGCATTTTCTGATTTTGTTTCAGATTCTAGCATCCGCAGTAACTTGTTTTTATAAATGTATTTTTCTCACATTTTCTCATAACCACCTGACACAATGGATCGTTCTCATGGCTCTTTTCTGTAATACCTCCAGAATTTCAATTCACCTTATTGACCCATTAATTGAACAACATTCAAGTTGTGGTCTGGTCAGAATGATTTCTCGTTGAAGTGTGGCCTCTATTTTGAACACTTCATTGGTTTAGTTGCTGCTGCCTCAGTGATTGAACTTGTTAAACACGTTATCTATTAATATCCCATAGATCTTCGTTCCTCTATTCATTCACAGAGTACAATAATGCTTCCTGTTTTACTTCATTTGCAGTAATGTTTCAAATCTAACTTCTAACATCTCTCTCTGCCAGCACTTTCCATTATAAATTCTTATGGTCACATTTGTAATATTAAATGCTCATGAAATATTATCCCACATGGGTAGTGTTGCAGCACCTGAGCATTTAAGACAGTACTGCAGAGGAAGCCCATCCTATATTCCACCCACCACCAATAGTCTTAAACTTTCTACGGCCATTGATCAAATTAATGTGGTGGGATAACACCCTGCGACTTACTGAACCCTCATGTGGCCACATCTTACAGGAATTGCCCTGCCAAGACTACCGGGGTGGTACTGTGGCACTCAGTACCAGATGACATTTGGTCTAACCACTGGCACTTCCTCCTCCTCTTGAGCACCTTGCTTTGTTCCACCCCTTTTTCAAAATCCTGCATCCCCACTGCATTTTTCAAGTACAATAAAAAAACTCACCAAAATATCTACTGCTTTGTCCCCTCGGCTTTTGCAACAAAGTTAGATCTTTGGTGATTTCAACTTCCACCCCAACGCATCGCGTGCGGAGTTCACTGCCCTGTTATCCTCCTCTAAATCTTGTATCTCCACATAAATGCCCAGTCTATATTCATGGTTGTCCCCTTGACCACGCTATCTCTCAAGATCTTGTTTGACCCATCCATCAAGTAGGAATATGGCTATTTCTGATCCCTGCCTTGCAGTGCTCCCCATCCACATCTCCCTGCCACACCCCAACCCTACCATCTTCTGTACCAGGCCTTTGGGGGGGGGGGGGGGGGGACACTTTTCCCCAATCCAATTACACTTTACAAATACCCTTATCACTTTACAATTTACACATTTCATCTTGATTTCCTCCTTTAAGACACTCCTTTAAAACTACCTCTGATCAAGCTTTTGCTCATTGGATGCAATATCTCAAATGCACTGGTGTCATGTTTTGTTTATAATGCTACTATGAAGCGCCTTGGGGTGCTAACTTAAAGGATCTAAATAAAAGTCGGCAGGTTTGGCAACATCTGTGGAAAGAGAAACATTGAGTTCGTAGGACTTCAGAGCTCTTAAGTCATACAGACACAAAATGTTCACGGTTTCCCTCTCCACAGATGATCCCAGACTTGGGTTTTTCCAGCATTTTTGGTTTTTATTTACAATTTCCAGCATCCACAGTACTTTGCTTTAATACTAAATAATATTGTTGTTTTATAAAGATACTGCACAAGTGTTTTCAGACAAACTTTGACACCAAACTAAGTTGGTCCACCTCAAAAGGAGCCGAGGCAGACACTTGGGGGTGGAAAGTAATTGACTGAACCAACAGCACTGAATTTGATTCATTATTTACACAGACATCAGAAAAGGAAAGACAGATGATGTGGAGCAATGATGTTTGTTATAAATGGGGTAACTTGGTTTCTGAGTAAATAAACACAGCCAGACCATCTGATCTTGAACTAGCCAATCTCAGCAATGACGAGCCAAGTTACCAACCAATTGCAATATGGTGAAGATTACTGGCTGTACCATGCTTCATCTTTCTGATTCCCTTAACAATTCAACTCATCTTTACCCTGCAATCACATCCAGAACAGGGAGGAAAGGCAAAGAAAGACTATCTTTTTTGGCTTGAACTCTAATTTCTTTTTTTTTTACAATCACGAAGGATGTTTTGGGCAAGCTGTCTCCCTTGTCACCCTTTCCTAACCCTTCCAATTTCTGTAAAAAAAAAAGACCTTAAAAATGATAAGGCACTATATACTGCACAGCACTACATAGTTTGTACAGGAAATAGGTCATTTATATTTCAAACATATTACAAGAAAACTGGCTTTACATGAAAAGTTCTAATGTCCTGGCATAGGTGTTGATGGCAATACCCGAAATTTGGGATTGGATTTGTCACAGATACTTTAGTTACAAAACCTCTTCTAAAATTGTTGCAGTTTATCACGTTGTGAAAGTTTCAGGCCAAATGAATAAAAGCAATACGTTGTTAAAACCTCACATCAGCTCCATAACAGTGACCAAGCTCGGGATCACTTGTCAGGCCCAGAATGGCACTACATTATGGAATTTTCTGTTAATTTAAAAAGACATATCTCTCATGCAAACACTCGGGTCACATGTTCACATGTACAGATGCAATTTGAACGATCTTCAGTCTCACAAGAGCTTACCCGTTAACTGTAGAGAATCTGGAACTGGCCAGTCTTCTGAAAAAAAAGTCACGTATATAAAACTCCCACAAAAAGTTAACCCTCACTGCTGTCTAGATTTCTTTTCTTTAATATATAAAGCAGTTTTATCTCCATTGTCAAAAAAAACACAGGAATCAATTCATTAGCGCCGGTTACATGATTGAAACCGACTCCTGGTTCAGTGGTGAGAAAACAAATTTACAAATATTTTTGCGACTTACTGGGCTGAGGCTCAAAATCCTTCAGGTTGATTTCATATTCATCTTCATTTATGTATTGGTGCCGACCCATCATCACAATCGCAAATTTGAACTTTAAAAGAGAAATAAATTTTATTAAAGGATTCCAAACAAGAGGAGAGAACACTCACGGGATGACGGCAAGAACCAGCTCTTGCAGTTACTGCTCTTGTTCAATATTAGGTTTCTCAGTCTTAGCAGCCAACAACAATGGGTATTCACTGCTTTCTCAGCTTGGTCAAATAACATCAAAATACCCACAAAGCGATGAAAAGATTAGCTGCTTTTACCTTTTCAAATTCCTTCTCTTGAACTTCCAGCATGGCCTGAATTCGCTTCATAATTTCCCTGAAGGGCTCGCTCTAAAATGTTTGGAGAACACATGAACTCTGATCAAGTTCGGGGAAAAAAAAACTTACTCAAACTGTTCTTGCGCAATTTTTCCACACTAAAGTGTTGCATTAGGTGACAGCTAGACAAGTCGAATGCTCACTAATCAAATGTTCTGCAAAGAGCACAGAACTGGGCACCTTACCTGGCATATCCGCAACAAGAATGGAATTCCAAAAGTGCCAAAAACTTCTTTGTGAAAATGTGCCACTGGGATCAGTAACTCATTCTCTTTGTCCAGATCAATTTGATCTAGCGGGACCTCCTAAAAATATTCAAATAAATGAGTAAATTAACTGGAAACTGTTTTTAAAAATAGTTATGGCCACAGAATAGTTTGACAACAAACACACAACATACCTCTATCCTAAATGTACGGCTTGTTGCTGGAGATAAACATTCTAACAGCTCATCTTCTTGATGGACGCCAATTATTTTGTAGCTTACAATTTCCAGTAGCCTGAAAGCAAACATACGTTCACACCTCAACACATTCAAGTTGCTTAAATTTAATCCACTGTTCAGGATCCAAAGGTGACTGCTCAGAGATGCAAAATCCCAAGATGAATGGCCTCCCAGTTGATTGGACATCTGGCAGCCCAGTCCCAATCGCACACTTTAAGGTACTGTTTTCAGAAACTGGCCGAAATGTCACGCAGTGCATTGCCACTTATGAAACCAACTTGAACTTGGTGGGAATTTAAACTACTATAAAACGACAAAATTTACTTCCATTCTTCACTACCAAAGATTTACACTTATTTTGTAGCCAAGCATTACCTTCCTCAGTCAATGACTGTAAAAATTAAATGCTTTATCTAATTATTATTATTAAAGGTGCCACTACTCAGCTAACTTGCACCTAATTTGCCTAAACAAAATAGCTGTGTTGAGACAAGAGTTCGAGAAAGTAATTACTTAATACTAAAAATGTGTGAGCAGTACATAGAAGTAGAAGAAAAATAAAAGCAGACTAATCGTTGGCTCAAAAAAGAATTTTGGTGGATCCGTACACAATATACTTTGAGTTTTTGCTGACACGATTAAACAGATGACCAATGTCAAAACAGTTGAATTTGGATCAAAAATAGAAAATACATGGACAATCTCTGTAGGTCGGACAACATCTGTGGAGCGAGACAGCAGCTAACTTTGAGTCTGGATGACTCTTTGTCACAGCTCAAGTTGAATTTGGATGCCTTCCAAGGCCACAGACTACAACCCATCGCCCAGTGCAACTCATTGCCCACCGCCTGAATTAACAAGAGTTATCACAACAAAGCACGTTCGGGTGGAATAACACACGTGCTTACCTTAGTTTACTGGAACCCTTCTCTGACAATTCCACAGCTTTCTTACATTCTTCCAGCAAGTCACGCACACAGCCATGCTTATCTGGATATAGTGTTATCTCCTATAACACAATAAATAGTTCAATTTGTATTTTGTTGAATGATGTACTTACAATTTCATCCCAGTAATATCTTGCAACAAAATTTTCTGGCTAACCAGTGTAAAATGTTTTGAGCTAGTTTCCTCGTAAATTAATCAGATGTCCATCACTTCATTACTAAGTGAAAATTAAATCGGTGGCTGGTACTTAAAATTTGGGTCTAAACTTCAGTTACAACTACAGATTTTCTGAGTTTATAAGTTTGAAAAGTAATTAAAAAGCAAGTAACCATATATAGTCATGGATCCACATTTCTAAGTATGACCCCTGTGGAAATGAGGTGTCCCACTCCCTGTGTACTTCGATGTCCTGTGCTGCTTGTGGGATCAGCACGAGTTAAAACAACTTTCTGGTGAACATGGGATGCATTGTGTATGTGGGCCTAAGGCGCTGATGGAATGTATGAAGCGCACTCATTCATGTCTTTGATGTTTTGGGAGAAGTTGATGTGGCCACTTGTGTTTATTGTAAATGGTTTGCAAGGGCAGTATAGCTAGAGAACTGGAGTTGTTCAGGTAACCATGGCAACAAGATGAGATCGAGGACAGTTAAGCACATTTTTCTCTCCAAGTTGTTACTCTGATGTCATTTGTATGCATCATGGAGACACTGATTTAGAGACCGGAGAAATCAACGGTAGAATTAGTATAAAGTTGAGTGAGCCATCTGTATTTTGTACTCCTAATGGAAATTGACCCAATTTTGCATTATTCTAACTGATACGCATACACTCTGGTGTCTCAAGTAATGAGAAGCGAAGCGAATAAGACAGCAGTCCAATTGTGAATTACTAGCAAAAACAATGATTTGAGTATTTTCAATATTTAATTCAACCCCATGAGGATTCTTCCCCTCGTCAACTTTGGAAGCCTGATTATAACTATATTTGATCTTGTGTAACTTTATATTCTTGAATAAAGACAGCCAAGATCTTATTCAAATTTAATGTACTGTATGAATCTGGTCCGGTGTACCTGCATACAGCCATATGTAGGTGTACATTTTCAAAGAAATGTACTTGCCGGGGGGAGAGGAGAGAAGCGGCTTGTCAAGTGCTACCTGTTGATTGTGCACTCGCTGGTGCATGTCTTGCTGGATACCTCTATATGAATGTGTTGGCAGATAAAGAATGGCATTCATGTAACATTGCAAGAAGGAAAAATGGGTTTTATCCTCAGCTGAAAGCAAAAGATTTTAATTTAGATCCTGTTCTACAATTTAATTTGTTTAACTAATATATCCACTTTAGAAATTGTGAAGTGCCTAGTTGTTAAATCTTAATGCAGCATTAAAATTGATGTTTACCTCTTCCCTATAACTGCTGTTGAGCCATATACACTTGAAACTCCGTCTGTTTTCGAAGTCTGTGATCTTCATTTTCAGCTATATAAACAAATTAATGGAAAGCAAGATTTGTTGCATTGTCTTTGTCGTGTAAAATGTGGGAGTGACATTTCAAAACAAATTTAAATACAAAGAATGTACAGCACAAGAACAGGCCATTCAGCATAACCAATCCATGGCAGCCTTAATGCTACACAAGCTTTTTTTCTTTCTTTCAGGAGGTGTGCCAGGCAAGGATGGCAGATTTCCTTCCTGAAAAGGAGTGAGCCACATGGGTTTTCACAACAATTGATAGCTGCCATAGTCACCATTACTGAGACCAGCTTTATATTTCATACTTTGTGAATTGAATTAAAAATTCCACTAGCTGCCAAGATGGGATTCAAACCCATTTTGTCCAAAGCATCCCAGAGCATTAGCCTGGACCTCTGGAGTACTAGACCAGAGACATTATGCCATCACCACCCTCCGAGAAAACCCTTTCTTCCCTGTTGCCTCATATGCTTATCCAGCCTCACTGGAAATACATGTGCTATTCGCCAAAACCACGGTGCAATTTTGGCTGAAATAAACACACACCCTTTAAAATCTTTAACGTTTACAAATACAAGCCAGTCACACACATTACACACAGACTGTGTACATTCTCTCGGCCACAGAAAAATACTTTTTACTGTACTTCGGTACATGTGACAATAAATCAAATCAATCATTACATCTATTTTCCATAATAATGCTGAGGCTAGGCTGTTGAACTTAATTTATTTAGCCTTTTCCAAATAAAGGTTAGGTGGATTGGCCATGCTAAATTGCCTTAAGTGTCCAAAAAAAAGGTTGGAGTTACTGGCATCGGGTGGAGGCGTGGGCTTTCCAAAGGCCAGTGCAGGCTCGATGGGCCAAATGGCCTCCTTCTACACTGTAAATTCTATGATTCTATGAAATAAAGACTTGCAAATTAAAAAGATTGCAAGAAAATAAGGTAGATCTTTAAACCCTTCAAATTTTCGATTAATTTCCCACCCTCCCCAAAGCGATAACATGAACCTCAAATTGAACTAGCTATACTCCATCAAATCCATGACATACTAACTCCATCTTTTCTGAGGTGGTCCAGGGAGTTTATTTTCAGAAGAGGTGACAATTTTGTAAGATTCTTATAAGACTTCTTGCTTTCAAGTTCCAGGTTAGCTAAAGTTGCACCTACAATAAAAATGCTGAGCAAGCTTCAAACATTTAGACGGCAGTGCAGCAATTTTTCGAGACTGATGGGGTCAGGTTCCTTTTAGAAATTCCTTAAACTTTTGAATTGACGTAAAAGTAAATCTGCCATTTTGATCCAAGTTGTCCATCACACTTGTGACTACACGTTTGTTAAGTGTACACCGATTCCCAATATCTGCCCTAAATCAAATTCAAATAAACCTCCACAATGATTCACAACGACAAGCAGAAGGCCAAATTTCCACTAAGATCATAAGATTGAAGATTAAGTTACTCCACAAATTTACTGTACTCCATAAAGAAAATTAAAAGTAATACATGAGGTTATCAAAAGTTTTTAAGCTTTGAATCAACAGTGATTGCTTAATTCTGAAATAGATGCAAGCAAATATACTTGGATTTGAAAATTTACCATCAATTCACCTCAAATCCTTGACACATGTGGCAGAGAGGTTGAGGACAAACATACTTACTTGCTGATAATAGAGTTTCTTTGGTTGCCTTGGTTTGAAGAACTGCAGCAAATCTCTAAGTGTGCCTTCATAATTATGCCGAAGAGGATTACCAGGCCCATCCCTGTAACTTTTAACAATAAAATTCTTTAATTTTAGGCATTAAGAGCACATTAATATTAATGATTTTTTTTCAAGAAGATAAATCACAAGTTTTAAGAACAAAAACTGACCCTTGTAAAGTATGTCGAGTGCTGAGACACAGGTGAAGGAGGGTAAATGTCATTACTTTTGTTTTACCGTCACAATTTACAAATCCTAATCTCACTCTGGCCATCCCTAT
This sequence comes from Scyliorhinus canicula, assembly GCF_902713615.1. Classification (NCBI taxonomy): domain Eukaryota; kingdom Metazoa; phylum Chordata; class Chondrichthyes; order Carcharhiniformes; family Scyliorhinidae; genus Scyliorhinus; species Scyliorhinus canicula. The sequence continues at coordinate 13,420,001 of NC_052160.1, read as the reverse complement.
TGAAATCATTGTCCTTCACTGGCAAATAATGAATTGACAAATTGCCTTACAAAACAAAACCGATTTATAATTTAAGTTGAGCATCCTACATTAGAATCAGGCACTTCAGATTTAGTACAGGGAAAATACTTCTGGATGTCTTCTCTGTCCTGTCACGTTTGACCACCACCGTTAAAATCTGTTACATTGTCATTTCTTTTGCCATTTCATGCATTAGGGGCTGTTTAGGCAGGGCAGCACGGTGGCACAGTGGTTAGCATTGCTGTCTACGGCGCTGAGGACCCGGGTTCGAATCCCGGCCCTGGGTCACTGTCCGTGAGGAGTTTGCACATTCTCCCCCGTGTCTGCGTGGGTTTCACCCCCACAACCCAAAAGATGTGCAGGACAGATGGATTGGCCACGCTAAATTGCCCCTTAATTGGAAAAAATAATTGGGTACTCTAAATTTAAAAAAAAAAAAAGAAAAAAAAAAAAAAAATTAGGGGCTGTTTAGCACACTGGGCTAAATCACTAGCTTTGAAAGCAGTCCAAGGCAGGCCAGCAGCACGGTTCGATTCCCGTAACAGCCTCCCTGAATAGGCGCTGGAATGTGGCGACTAGGGGCTTTTCACAGTAACTTCATTGAAGCCTACTTGTGGCAATAAGTGATTTTCATTTCATTTGCTGCAATTTTTAAGCTTAGAAAATTAGATATCAACTTGGGCTGAATTATGGTTAATTCTTTAAAACGGATGCTTGTGCGGCAGTCGACCCAACCTACATTATACACGAAGGACTTTTCCCCATCGACAAAGACAAATCTGGCTTCAACAGCTCAGGCTATATCCATGTTCAATTGAACAATGTCAGTTTAGTACAAAAACATGTTTGCGCTTTGCATGGTCACAAACAGAAAGTGTGAATAATGAGCATGCTGGTGACACTGGTGAAACTAAAAAGCTGCAGCAGATTTAGTTATTTTGCACTGCACAACTTTTCAATCTGTTTAATGGGGTGCAAGATTTTATTTTACTTTGTTCATCCTTTTGCAGTTCTAAGACCTACTTCTGAAATTGGCATGCGAGGTGAGATGATCAGAAAACGTCCAATTTTAAACGAGGGTTTTTTATTCCACCACCCACCAGGTGCTATTCCCAGGAATGGAAAAATAACTGAAATTACTAAGGATTGACAGCATATGGAAGTAGGGAAAATAAATAAATTCACTGATTAGAATCTATTTGAGAAAAAGTTACTGAAATTACGTAATCTTACCCTTGAGATTTGAAGAACTGCAGTAACATTGGGTCAGTATTTAGTCGCTGTGCTACTGTCTTCGCAACCTACCAAGGAAGAAAAAGCGAAATTTAAAACTGCTCATTTTTAGTGGGGGCACATTACAAACGGAATGTGCAAAGTAATGTCTTGTATCATAGTCAGGAAACTTTCATGGAACATTGAACAGAATAAATATTCTATTTCAAATCATACTGTAATAAAATCTTTTCAGAAACTTAAGGATTTGTAGCTTTAAATGTTTGTTAGAGCAAACCTATCAATAATCTGTCAAACTAAATTAAAAGGGCAAGTAAATGCAATCAATTATTTATACATGAATTGTATCTTTGCTGTTAAGTGAGATGCCAAAATAAATCTCATTCAACAAAACCTAAAATTGTACAATAGGGGAAGGGAACAGTCAGGCTTACTCTTGGAAAAAAAAATTGAAAACTTGCAACTCAGTGGGCTATATTAGCTTCTTTCGCTAAATAATGTCACATTTTGAAGCGGAAGGGAGCAGCAGCACATGATCAAATTATGGTTTTCTTTTTAGCCACGGGGAAGCGGAATAAGGCCGACTGCAATCACACCAGCCTGTCCGACTTCCAAGATTAGCTTCCAACCCCATATCCGCTACATCGCCACGGTTTTTTTACTTCCACCTCCATAACATCATTCGACTCTGGCCCCACCTCAGCTTATCTTGTTGCTTAAAAAAAAATACCCTCAGACTAAACTTGACTATTCCACTGTTCTCCTGAGCAGCCTCCCCCCTTCATCCCCATAAACCGGAGTGTATCTAAAATCCCATTTATCCATTACCCCCCGTGCTCTTGATCCACGTTGGCACCCAGTCAGAGAACAATGATTTGACAAGTCTCATCCTCATTTTCACCTTCCCCATAGACTTTGCCTCCATCTCTGGGAAATACATAGCCCTACAAATCCACCCCTGCAATCTCCCTACTCCTCTAATTTTGGCCTCTTGTGCACACTATTTTCATCATTCCCCCACTGGCAGCTGCACATGCAGCAGAATCTCTGATATTCCTTCCCTAAATCTCTTGTGCTTCCAAGATGCTTCTGAAAACCTGTCCTCGTGTGTGCCAGGGAGTTAAAATTTTGCTTTATAATCCTCCTGAAGTGCCTTGGGACATTTTAATGACACTTGTGCTTTACAAGTGCAAGCTGTCATTAACGGTATGCCCTAAAGTAAACTGAAGTAGTCACTTAAGGCAACCATTATGGCCACTTCCAAAAATCAGCTTTTCCTGAAGCAACCATTATTGTTTCAGTGATTTAGAAAATCTACAACTCGCATCATACATTCGTCAAATATACATGAAAACAATTGTCTATCTCTATGTTGAAATGAATTTCTAATCTAAATGGATATTATTTTACTGGTTCAATATGACCAAATTCGTCGCACTGGGATCAAGTGTTTACATTTTTTTTAGGAAACATATCTATCGCTTAACTCTCAAGTAAACTACCAAAGCTCTCGTACCTGAAAGTAGTTCATTCTATTAGACAGAGTGACCACAAAGCCCGGGTCATTGGGAATAGTCTTATCACAAAAGATGACATCAACTCGATGGTACAGATCTCGGAAATAATCTTTTGCTGTTGGTAACTCGCTCGAGTCATTTTCTGGATCATCCCTGAAAAACAGTCAGAAAATAATTAGTGGCTTCAGCTGCCCAAAAGATTTCTTCTACTCAAAGGGATGCCAAAATGTTCAAAACTAAACTTGAGCACCTGTGCTATGCTGTCACAAAATTTTGCATGGTTTGTGAAATTAAAAGTTAAAATGGGGTGGCTATGGCATAGGTTTTACAGTTTTACCATTAAAGGCAGTGCTTCTGCTTTATGTGAGCAGCATTAACAGTGAAAAAATCAAGGTAATTGTGGTAAGATATTATTGAAGTGCCTCCAATGTAAAGCATCACTTATTTCAAAAGTGTCCGTTGCACTTTCCAATGTGTTCAGACCTGCCCAACTATGTGAAATAGTTGCACCACTGTTAAATGGAGATTCGAGTACCAATGCTAGTAACCATGTAACTAGATGCACATTACGGGATAAAATTAATTTCTGCACATTGTATGGGTACCTTTGGGTAGGAAATGGAAATAGCAAATTATTCTGTGGAACTCTGCCGCAGAAGGCTGTCAAGGCCAAATTACTGAGTGTCTTTAAGACAGATATAGATAGGTTTTTGATTAATAAGGGGATCAGGAGTTATGGGGAAAAGACGGGAAAGGGGATTTGAAAAATATCAACCATGATTGAATGGCAGAGTAGATTCGGTGGGCTAAGTGGCCTAATTCTGTTCCTATGTTTTATGGTCGAACTTGTCAACAGTTTCTGTTCAGTCAGAAACAAATTGATAGCCGTTTTGCTTTTTACTGGTCAATTTCCTCTTTCATAGAATCCCTATAGTGCAGAAGGCCCAGGAGGTCTGCACCAACCCTCCGAAAGAGCACCCCACCTAGGCCTCATCTCCCAACCGTGGGGCAATTTAGCATAACCAATCCACCTAACCTGCACATCTTTGGACTGTGGGAGGAAGCCCACACAGACACAGGGAGAAAATGCAAACGCCACACAGACAATCACCCAAGGTCAGAATTGAACCCGGGTCCCTGGCACTGTGAGGCAGCAGTGTTAACCACTGTGCCACCTCTTAGTTAAAAAACTGGCAGAAGTTTATGGAGACTTCGGGCCATGACATTTGAAGACATGGCCATCTACGTGAGCATGATTAAACTCAGGATTGCTCATGCGGCCAGGGTTATTTAGCACAGATATTCAAGAGGGTTGTATGGCTGAAGGCAATTAGCGAGATGGATGGGGGCATGAACTGAAGATATGGGTGGCTTGAACTGTTGCTAGTCAACAATCACAGAATGGGTAACAGGATTTGGTGTAAGTAGGACAAGCAGATTGTGAAAGGCCAACCACGAGTGCATTGAAATAGTTAAGTCCACAAAAGCACAGATGAGGGGTTTTGTGGAAAATCAGTTGAGAAGTGGAGTCAGGTAACGTTAATGGCAAAGATGCGGCCAGAAGTTCATCTCAGGGCAAAATATCACACCAGGGTTACAATCAGTTTTGTTCCTGCCTCAGGACAGTTGTCAGGGAGAGGGATGAAGTCAAGAGCCAAGAAACAAGAGTTTGTGACACTTAAAAGCAAATGGTTTTGGTCTTCCTAACATTTAGCAGCAGGAAACTTCTGCTTCATTAGTATGGACGCTGAACAAGCAGTCTGATAATCCTGAAAAGCACAGGTCACGAGAGGAGTGGTGCTTGATGAAGAACTATGTCAGCAATGAGCATATGGAAAAGGACTGCAGTGTTTTTTGATGTCACGGTGGAGCTCGATGAGAAATGGCAGGAGCGGGAGGTGGCAAGGAAAGATTCTTACAGGACAGCATGCACAGGCAGGGAGTCATTGCAGGTGATTTATTGGCTCTGACTGGATACATCAGAACCGGGGGGGGGAAGAGAGAGAGAGAGAGAGAGAGAGAGAGAGAGAGAGAGAGAGAGAGAGAGAGAGAGAGAGAGAGAGAGAGAGAGAGAGAGAGAGAGAGAGAGAGAGAGAGAGAGAGAGAGAGCGAGAAATGGTGTGGCCTACCCTGACAATGGCTGCAGATAGATTGAAAAGAATGAAGAGGGATAATTCATCTTCGGTGACAGTCATTGTCTGGAACATTATGCCTGCCCAGTCACTAACTCATTTCCAACTCAAGAAAAAGGTGAAGGATGAAGGCAGCAAAGAAGAAATAAAATATGACCCATAGACAAGCGTACCAAGTATGAAGGAAATAGAAGATCAAAGAATACCCCATATTATGAAAGTAAACTGAGCTACAGACATTAGTTACGCAGTAAACAGACAAAGTAGAGATAGTTTTTCACAGAAACAATATTTGGGAGAACTAGCTCACACAACACTTGCAAACTGACATTTACTGATCTGCAGGCATGTATTGAGACTGGTAAAGCTATTGGCCAGTTTGCACACGGGGATGTGAATGCTCCATTGCGTATATTGAAGACCAAGATCAATAGATTATTAATCTGTCAGGGAATCATGGGAAGTGGGCAAGAAAGTTAAATTGGAAGATTAGTCATGAGAGTCAGGGTGCCAAATTGCCTATAAGAAATATGGCCCGTTTCTATTGCTCTTACAAGCTTGCAAGATTTTAATATAGAAGGACACCACCTTGCAATTCACTAAATTTAACCAAATTTCTACTCGAACAATACCAGAAACAAAGAAAATGAAGTAGTATTGGATGGTATGTGATAGTCCAGAATATATCTACCAACAATACTAGAATTCCATCCGCCAGCTAGTTTTCTGGTTTCCATTTCTCCCTCCAGCATGGAATAAGTACAGATTGCCAATTGTAAGGAGAAATATGTAACGGTTAGGCAATTTCATTACCCCAATGTGGAAGCAAGCTGTGGTCTAGAGCCTGTCACAAAGGAGCAGGAACTCTCACTGGTGTATTGTGCGTCTGCAGGATGGATTACATTTAGAGCTGGGGCAACAAATTTTGAGTTGAGGTAACAAATTTTGATACCTGCAGAATACTGGAAAAATTAGGTGGAATATGCTTTCAGCCACCAGATTTTTGGGGGGGTGGGGGAATGAAATAGTTACAAACATCCAGTGTCACTGTTTCCAGGTGAGTTTTCAATTTCTTGAAACATATTAAGAAAACCAAACTGTAGGTAGCATCACTATAATCTTTAACTAGAATATTAAGTTTTTGCAGAAATGCAGCACTCATTGCGGATCTCTAGAGAAGCTCCTCCCAGCTCAAACCACAATTATGTAGATCAACGATCCCAATAGTTAAATAAACAGCTTTGTGCTAGCCAATAAGAGTTAAAAAAGATCCTAAAGTCTCAAGTTGAATTGCTGACCCATACCCAAGTTAGCTGATTAGTGGTTCAGGAGTTTGGGCATGACAATTAACTTCATGGACCGCGCATTAGTTAGTTAGGGAGCAATCCCACACCAAATGCTATTGAATAACCTTTGCTGCAAAGTGCACTTATGTGGACTTTGACCGACATCAAAATCTGCCTTAGACACGATACCTCCCACGGTTGAGTAACTGTCCAAACAGTGGGTTATTTGGGTAATGCAGTTATATTAACAGACTCTTGGCACCTGTGGAATCCTGCCCCATCAAGTGGCAAAACCGTAGAAGAGGAAAATAAAACTGGCATGATAAAGGGCAGATTAAATATAGCATTTCTAACAAAATTGTCTGGAATTGCTATCCAAATTTAAATGGGCAGAATTGGCATGCTCTCTTGGTAAAATGCTTTTAGTATTTAAGAAAACAACGTGCTGTAGAGAAACTGTCTTTTACATAAATTTCAGAATTAATACTTGTGACTCGGGGCTGACGTACAATGGGACAATTATATGATGAAGGATATCAATAAGGATAACAACCATGACAAGATTGGAAGATTTCCATCATATTATTAGTTTTAGAAGAGTTAAATGTCTCATGGGTTGCCTGCTCCAGTCTTTCACACTGAATTATTCTGGAATAAGATTGCTCCTAATGCATTTTGGTGAAGCTAAATTAGTATTATCTAGTTATCACTTTGGTTGTACTTCTGTAGAAAAAAAAAAGAACCTCCTGCCATTCCCCAACACTTATATAAAGTGCTATAGATTTCTGGAATTTCGCAACTTCCTAACACAAACTAGAAAGGTGCACATCAGAACAGCAAAATCATACATTAGAAATTTGAGTTCCATTAATTTGCTGCTAAAGCATCACTTACTTCTGAAACACTATAATATCGCCATCCATGAGCTCATCAAGTGCTTTATCAAGGGACACTTCATAATCCTGAATTCTCTCAGTTAAATTGGGTTTTACTTCCTAAAGTAAAGAGTTTTACAAATTAATATAAATAATCACAAAACTAATGTTGCTTATTTGTTGGCAATTATAAAAGCATAAAAACAGTCAACCAAATGACTGTAGCTACATCATACACATACAAATGATCATGAAGATTTATATTTTATAATAACTTTCATGGATCTAAGCAGAACCTAATTCTTCATGACCATTTAAAAACCATATTTTCCCAACATTGTTTACATTGTGTGTGTGTGTTGGGGGGGGGGATGTCGAGAGAGAGAGAGATGTCGAGAGAGAGAGAGAGAGAGAGAGATGTCGAGAGAGAGAGGACGAGAGAGAGAGAGATGTCGAGAGAGAGAGAGATGTCGAGAGAGAGGGGGAGGAGAGAGACACATCACAAATGATCCTCAATTTTCCTTGTGACCCAAACAAGATACCAGTTCAGTATTGGAAATGGCTGTCCAATCAATATGATCTAGCATGGCCACATCGGTGACTAAATAATAGATCCAATTTTCGTTTTAATTTACATTTCACCAAATAAACTGTTTGAAGTCAAATTTTAAGCAAACGCATTTTTTTATTGAACAAATATTGCATTTATGTTTTACAAAATAAACTTGGTCATGTATTTTCATACCTCATAGAGGATAAGGTTAGTTCCTTGCGGAAACCCTGCTCTCTCACACATGATTGGCAGTAAATCACCTGCAAACAATGAATATAATAGTTAATTCTTTGGAATATCTGCACAAATTGATATCTGTATTCAGTTCTCAACTTACGTATTTTACACGATATAGGGGTGTAAATATGTCCACAGTAATTCAGGCTCCGAGTTTTGGGGTCGTACATCTTCAAAAATAACATTACATCATCTGAAGAAAAAACCACAGCATTACCATATTGCACATTTGCAACCAATTTCTTTATTACAACATGCAATTATGGAGCATTTTAACTTAATCCTTTAAAGGAATGTCCTCAAACAGGCATAAAAGTAATCAAGAACTGAAACTAACTTTTGCGCAAGTCATATAATCAACAGAACAGTACACGGTTTCTTTAAAAAAAATTAATAACCTTTTCCCATATATAAAATACAAAAATGCAAATATAGAAGGAACAGTAAAACAATACAAGAAAACAAGCCAAATCAACATTCAACATCCTTCCCCCACCAGCAGCTAACAGTGACCAACTCTTTGAAGTCAAGGATAAATGGCTGCTATCTCAGGTACAACCCTTCAATTGGCCCCCTCATGGTGTATTTAAATTTCTCCAGGAGCAAAAACTAACCTCACCAAACTGAGGCACTGGGTGGAATTGCCAACCTCCACCCCAGCAGGACTCGTCTCCGAGCAATCAGTGAGGCGAAGTTAGGAACATCCACCCCCGCACCCGCCTGCAGTTCCGGTTAAGTGCTATACCCCAAATATGGCTATCAAGGGACAGGGTTCAATCTCGGTGTCCAGAATCACCGACGTGTTGAAAAACGAGACCCAAGAGACTTCTGGTGGCGGCCATGAAGTAAGTCGCACATTCAATAACTCCCGCCTGAAACGGACTTTCGGACCTTTTTTCCCCCGATTTTTCTCGGACTTTATGGGATAGATCGGGGTCAGCATGGTTCAGATGACTCTCGGAAGCGCGGTGGGGGGTGAGCATGTGCTAAGTCGGCGGCAGCAGCCCCCCATCCAGGATGATTATGTGGAATGTGAGAGGTTTCATTGGGCCGGTAAAAAGGGTTCGCGTTTTCACGCATTTAAAAAGGGCTGAAGGCAGACGTGGCAATGCTTCAGGAGACACATCTAAAGATTATAGACCAGACAACATTGAGAAAGGGTTGGGCTGGTCAGGTGTTTCACTCTGGGCTGGACTCAAAAGACCAGGTGGGAAGCAATATTTATTACTAAGCGAGTGGCGTTTGAGGCTGGAAGAATTGTGGCAGATAAGGGTGGTAGATATATAATGGTGAGTGGGAAATTGGAGGGTGCTTGTGAACGTATACACTCCGAAATGGGACGATGTGGGATTTATGTGGTACACCGGGCACACATGACAGCGGCGAGGATGAGCAAGTTTTTCGGGGTAGAGGATGGATGTGCGAAGTGTGCGGGAAGCCCAGCAAACCATGTCCACATGTTTTGGGCATGCCCGAAGTTTGGAGGGTTTTGCCAAAGCAATGTCCAGGGTGCTAGACACACAGGTGGTGCCGAGTCCAGAGGTAGTGATCTTTGGAGTGTCAGAAGATCCAGGAGTTCGGGGAGTGTAAGAGGCCGACATCCTGGCCTTTGCCTCCCTGGTAACCTGCGGACAGATCCTTTTAATGTGGAGGGACTCGAAGCCCCCGAGAGTGGAGTGACATGGCTGAGATTCTCAGGCTGGAGAAAATAAACTTTGCCTTGAGGGTCAATGCTGGTGTTCTCTTGGAGGTGGCAGCCGTTCGTCGACTTTCTCGGGTAAAATTAAAATGTCGGCTGAAGCAGCAATCCGAATGGGGGTGGGGGGCGGGTAGGTGCAAGATGGTCGAGGGATGTACAGAAGGGGTTGGGTGGGAAATGTCTACTTTACCATGTTGATGTTTATGTTATTATTATTGCATTTGTTATTGTTATAAACATTTTGCAAATACTTAAAGAAAAATATTTTTTTTAAAAAGAAAAAGGAGACCCAAATTAGGGTTAGGTCCAAAACATGTGCGCATGGTTAAGCTGGCTCCCTCAAACAGCACTTGCACCGGTCCTCAATACCAGCAATCAAGCGACTAATTCTAGCTCTGGTCAGGATCACTGAACAAGTTCTGCCTTGCACACGAGGAGGTGGTGTTCACCTATGAAGGGCCTGACTCCACAACCCATCCTCCAACACAGGCACCCCAGCCCCTCCCACTAGGCTTTCACTCCCTTCACCGAACCCAGATCTTTCCACTAGATTCAGCCCATATATCCTGGACACACTCCACTCCTCCAACCACGTGCACCAAAGGAGGGTGCTGCCTCTGGGTTTGTCGAACAAAATTTCACACCTGAAGGTACCTTTTTTAAACAAAAATAAGTTCAGAGTACCCAATTATGTTTTTTCAACGAAGGGGCAATTAGCATGGCCAATCCACCTATCCTGCACATTATTGGGGTGTGGGGGCGAGACCCACTCAGACACCATCATACCTAAAGGTACTGAGAGCCCAAACATCATTTTCAATTCCTCCAGGCTGGCAAACCAACCCTCCAGGAATGGGTCACAATCTCGCCAGCCCCATCCCCTTCCACACTCCAAACGGGGCATCCAACCTCGCTGGCGCAATCAGGTGGTTAGCACAACTATGGGCCAGCCTCAATACTGACTCCAGTTTAAAATGTTGATGGAGTTGCCTCCATATTTTTACTTTGCCAGTGCGAATGGAAGTACGCCCAAACTGGACATCCTGTATGATCCAGACTTCACCTGCACCCAGGTAAGCCCAGGATCCCCTCAACATCCCAACACCAACTCGAAAAAGACCGGAAAACATTGGAAGAGAAATGGAAATCTTGGTAAAATGTCCATCTTAACTGACTGGACCCTACTGGCTAGGGACAAACAAAGGTTGTCCTCCCACCTCTGTAGGTCAGATTTGACCTTATTCACCAGGCTGGTATAATTCAGCTTGCTGAGTGGTGCCCAATTCGACCCACCTGGATCCCCAGATACCAGAAGCAAAAACGAAATACCCCAAGGATAGCTCCATTACTTGGGGGCTGACCAGAAAATAGTCACTCTTGCCCCAATTTAATTTGCTCCCAGCTTCAGTATCTTCATCATGGCCCCAAGTCCTTCACACATAACGAAAGATCATCTGCCTACAGGGATACCCGATGCTCCACTCCACCCCTAACTATCCCTCACCACATGCCTGACGAACACAGGGCAATGGCCGATGGCTCAATCAATATTGACGCTCCTGCCTCACTCCCTTACGTAACTGAAAAACACCAAACTCATGGAATTTGTATGAATGCTGGTGAAAGGACCCTGGTACAGCACTACCCAAACTTCTCTAAAATAGTGAAGAGATACTCCACCCTATCAACCGCCTTTTCTGTATCTAATGGCACAATTATCTCTGGCTCCAGCCCCGCCGCCAGGATAAAAACCAAGTTCAACCGTTGCCACACACTGGACAACAATCTTTGGTCCTTTTCAAATCCCGTCTGATTCTCCCCAAGCACCTCTGGGAGGCAAGATTCCAACCTCAATGCCACAACCTTACCTAACAGATTAGCATCTATGTTAAGCAGTGAAATAGGATGGTATGATCCGCTTTGGCAGGATCCTTGCCCCTTTTCAGGATATGGGAGATGGGTGTCTAACCAAGTGTCACAGGAAGAGATCCCCAGGACAAAGAATCATTGAACATTCCCATCAAAAACTGGTCCGGGAACCTCTTGTAAAATTCCACTGGGAACCCGGTTTGCATCTGTCCTATTTAGGGCAGCAGGGTAGCATGGTGGTTAGCATAAATGCTTCACAGCTCCAGGGTCCCAGGTTCGATTCCCGGCTGGGTCACTGTCTGTGCGGAGTCTGCACGTCCTCCCCCTGTGTGCGTGGGTTTCCTCCGGGTGCTCCGGTTTCCTCCCACAGTCCAAAAGATGTGCGGGTTAGGTGGATTGGCCATGCTAAATTGCCTGTAGTGTCCTAATAAATGTAAGGTTAAGGGGGGGGTTGTTGGGTTACGGGTATAGGGTGGATACGTGGGTTTCAGTAGGGTAATCATGGCTCGGCACAACATTGAGGGCCGAAGGGCCTGTTCTGTGCTGTTCTATGTTCTATATTGCTGTTCGGACGTCCTCTAGACCCAATGACAGCTCCAGCTCTTCCCACACTTCCTGCTCCACCTTGGGAAACACCAAGCCCTCCAAAGAGTTGGTCATCCCCTACTGCTCCTCTGACAACTCTAACCTGCAAAGCCTCTCATAAAAGGTCCAAAATGCCCCCATTTTAAACAATATATGGTTAATATGGACTTACGATCTTTATCAAATTTGGGCAATGTTGCTCCACTGGCAGCCAACTCTGGATCTACTGTTTCTAGAAATATTGTCCATGGGTTGTCATTATCACTCAATTCAATCATCTAGGAGGAAAACAAAGTTTGGCTTGTTAAGACTACATGGATCTCAAAAGTTTACTTAATGTTGCATAAAAACCTTCAATATCTGTGCACTAATAATGCACTGGCTTTAGATCTGCAAATGGCCTAGGTTCATGGTGTACGATGTAGTATTGAAGGCACTAATATAGCTCAATGTATAAATATTATTGATCTCCTATCATATTGCTTCAGAGGATAAGGCAGTTTATAACTGAACCGTTCCCAATTGGTATTAAGGTGTGTTGCTGCGAGAACAAATGTCTGGCTTGGTCTGTCCCTTCAAAAAGGGCAAGTCTATCTTAACCGATCAGAAATCTAATCCATACCTCCTCTCTGCACGACAGTTAGGGAGTAAACAAAGTTAAACAGGTACATTCTGAGGTCAGAATATATTGCTCAGGAAAGATGGCTCATAGTGAATACGTGAGCTACTTAATGTGATTCCCTGTTTTATGAGTCAGTCAATCATGCACACGACAGATTTGCCTGTGCAACGCGGCAAGATGCAAATATGATGGTTATTTTGAGCACGACCAACTACTTTTAATAATTTACTCCCCTAGCCAGCAATAGTTACACAATAATCAGGATACCCTGATACCAATGATTTTTCCTAATTAAGAGTACAAGAATTGCTGGTTCTCAAGTGATGCATGGGTTTGTGAACAAATTTCACACGCAGTGTTTTAAGAGTGAAGATATGGTGCTTTTAATGGAAGTCGCATGAATTTCCACTTCAAAGATGCCCTGGCTGTAGATGGCCAAAGTAGTGAACAGCTGAGAGATTGCAGCATTATCATGGGTTCTGTTAGAAGTGCTTGAATGATCTAGTGAGGGCTTGCTGGAGAATGGCATGCATGGTGTGGTGGCAACCCTGCATGTATGATTATGGTATCCATGTGCAACTGTGTAGTACAAGGGCCTGGCATATCACAGGTTAATGTGTGACAGTACAGTACTGCTCTCACTGATGAGAGAACACACAGGAACCACACAGATAGTCAGTTTAATGCTGGACAAGTGTTGTGTGCATCAGAAAGCATGAAGACAGCTCCTAGCTTGTACCATTTACTATATCTTCGTAAAGATTTCCAACAAGTCAGTAAAGACTTGACAGTTAACCCATGTATGACTATGTAGGCTTCTTCAGACCAACAGAACTGTACCCAACACCACACACCACCAAGTGGATAACCCCTGCACAGGAATTCAATGACAATCCAGGTGTGCATCAAGTCAGAGGGTAGCATCGTAACAGAGCACCATGGCCAACCATTAGTGCCTGCTGCCATGACAAGCATGGATGACTGCCTGCAGTAGGCTTCCCAGTGGTGCAATGATTGCCAAATGGCAGTGCCTTATGATTAGCAGCACCGGTGCAGGAGTATCACATTGTCTGTGTCGCTGCCGGAGAGCTCAGGATGAAAAGGAGTGGAGACACATGGGTTGTGGTTTGCCCTTTCTTCCTCACAAAGATAATACAGATGGAAGCAGCAGCAACAGAGATTGGCACAGTGACAGCGGGCCAGACTGACAGAGGGAGACATGGGTGTGGAGCCCAGAGATGTGATGGCTGCAGATGCAAATTGTTCATACATGTCTTTTCTGTGGCAGTGCAATAGTATAGCGCCTTGGTTAGACTGCACCTGGAGTATTGAATACTTTTGGTCTCCTTATCCAAGGAAGGATATACTTACCATAGAGGGAGTGCAATGGAGACTAATCAGACTAATCCCTGGGATGGCAGAAGTATTACATGAGGAGAGATTGAGACAACTAGACCTGTATTCCCTGGGAGCTGCCTAGAATAAGAGGTGACCTCAAATTTACACAATTGTAGATGTAGACTGGATGTTTTCCTTGGCTGTTAGTCTAGAACCGCAGACACAGACTCAGTACAAGGGTAAGGCTGTTTAAGACTGAGACGAGGAGGAATTATTTTCACTCAGGATGCTGGTGAATCTTTGGAAATCTTCAGCCCAGAGAGCTGTGGAAGCTCATTGAGCATGTTCAAGGCAAAAATCGATAGATTCCTGGATACTAATGACATCAAGGGATATGTGGAAAATGGTATGGAGGTAGATAAGCCATGATCTGTTTGTTGCCATCAGTGTTTCCTCTGGATGGCCATTTCCTAGACCAGTAGTATTGCTGTTCCCCCTCATCAGAGGTGTAGGTGTAATTAAGAGAATCATTCAATATCAGTTCAACTCTTGGCTGCCATGTCAAGTTGTGCAGAGCACAGATCACCATGACATGGGAAGTGCTCGAGGGTCCTAATTGGAGTGCTCCCCACATCTGAAGTACATTTTCAAAAAGGCCAATTGGCGGGTCAATGGTCACTCATGTAGTTAGATCTAGTGGCTGTACGAGTCCTCTGCCTCGATGTTCGTGTGTACAGATTCTGAGTGAATACTGCTTAGAACTCAGGATTTATTCAAAGGTTTTATGATTATGCAAATATGTGCAACACCTGGGACTGTGAATTGAAACTTCCCAGGAATGTGACACACTCTGGTCGGATATTTTTGCAGTGGCCGCATACGGTCTGCACATTGAGCGAGCGAAAGATTTTCCTGTTGACAAAAGAACCTGGCTGTTCAAAGAGAGTCTTGAAGGCAAACCACATGCAGCCCAGGATCCTCTAGACTCAACAGAATCAGGCTATAGTGCTGAATCAGACTAGAACCTGACATACACTTTGCCCTCGTGTACAAAACATCCATCAATTCTTATGCTGTTATGGGCTGCAGGTCGAGAGATCCCAGACATACCCAGCAGATCCCTGGAACAACTCTTCAGTGAGAAGGATGAGCAGCACAGCCATCTCCACTACCACAGGCAATGAGTGTCCACCACACCCCAGTGGCAACAACTCCTCCATCATGTCACATAGGTCAGCAACCAAGTCCATGAAGCTGAACTGCTGTCTGCAGACTCTGTGCTGACCTGGAGTATTCACTGCCTCACTGTCCTTCTGTGCTCTCCAGCACAGCATGTTACTGATGATTCTGCCTATGACCACGTGTCCATACGGCTTCTCAAACACTCCCTCGCAATATTCTTGATTGAAGGAGGCATTCTATGCAGCCTACCACTAATCGATGCAGCTGTTTATCCTTCATGGGCATCAAACTCCTTGCCTTGCAATACCCAAAGTTTTTCATCGGTTTATTCCAGGAAAGGCCTCAAAGCAACTTCAAAATCTACATGGGAAATCATCCCAGAATATACACACTTACAGTTTTGTTGCTGTCCGCTTCGTAGTCCAACATCGCAGGTCTCTTAGTCCCATTACTCCGAGCCTGCATTGGCCACAACCGTATCTGTTCCTGTGGATATCCCTAGATCAAAGAAAAAGTAACACGAGATGAAAATGTAGGTAAAATCAGTTACATAATTTAAAAATATTATTTAGTGCAGCATTCCAATGCAGTAGTTTCAAGGAAGTGACAACTTGTCATGGTGCTTTATAGAAAATTTAGAACCAAGTGCACAACCTTGTGGGTAATAAACACAAAATGCTCCATTCTATACAGAAGTGCGCCTTACATCTCAGAACCCAAAAGAAATATTTTCCCCAAGGCCTCGAGGAAGGTGGCAATGCCTGATTAATTAAACCAGACACACATACCCAAAAGTCTCAGGACTACGCCGAGAAAGTGATCTCAGCTAGGGTATAATCTGGACTGTTACAACTGGCCAATTTTCTTGGGTTGGGGAGTGAGGCACATGAATGAATGGTCTTTATGACTTGGAGAATAGCTTGCAGATGGCTGTGTCCCAATCAATCTGCCGCCTTTGTCTTTTGAGGTGGTAGGGGCTACCGGTTTGGATGGTGCTATCGAAGGAGGCTTGCAGTGTCTCTTTCTCTGGCACTGCGTACTGGCGGTGGCAGGAAGGGAATGAATATTTAAGGCGTGGATGAAGGGCTGATCAAGCAGGCTGCTTTGGCTTTGATGGTGTTGGGCTTCCCGAGGTTTGCTGGAGCTGTACTCATCCATGCAAGCGTCGAGTATTCCATCCCATCTGCATGAAAACTTCCAGTACAGCATGCTGTTTCAAGTCCTGCCATCGTATCAACCAAGATTTCAAGTCTGATGTGGGCCATGAACTCTGACAGATAAGATGGTTATTGCTAATCCAAATCTGATGCCTGAAACGAAAGACGCATACTATCCAGTGCCATTGATTTTTGAAAAAGGTGAACAGTACTGCTGTTAAGATTTACATGAATGCCACAACACCCAGTGCCTTTTACTGAAAGCCTGAAGTGATCTAGAACAGATTCAAAAGTACGTTTGCATAGCAATTCGAATTATTTGGTCATATAGGGCTGGTTTAGTACAGGGCTAAATCATTGGCTTTGAAAGCAGACCAAGGCAGGTCAGCAGCACGGTTCAATTCCCGTACCAACCTCCCCAAACAGGCGCCGGAATGTGGCAACTAGGGGCTTTTCACAGTACCTTCATTTGAAGCCTACTTGTGACAATAAGCGATTTTCATTCGTTTCATTATGCCAATTAAGATGACAGAAAACATTTCTTCCGTGGGAAATGCTCTTCTGGCTTTAGTGTTGAACATGCCGTGCTGAAATACTAACCATTGTTTGAGATAGATTCTGAACAAACTCTGCAAGTGTGGAATTTTTCAGGACTTTGAACACCGTATATTTTACTTTTTCTTCATCGTACATGTCATTACCCTGATGTCCACAGAACTGGTCTTCGGTTACTATCTAAAGTAAACAAAATGCAGGAATCAGTTGACTAGATTTAATTTAAAAATAAAAACGATTACAATATTGCAATACATCTAAACCAGTTTGCATTTGGCTTCATCATAACCACTTAAAGCCACCCTAAGCAATTCACTTGATTTGAGTTGATGGGGGAAAAAGAAAGCGGAGTGGTGTTAAAAACAAGCTCCTGATTCCATTCCCCCATTTTGTACTACAGTCCAAGGGCAATTTCCCTTCTTTCACCACCTACTTCCCCCCTCCCCATCTCTCATGCACCATTACCGCTCCCGTTAATTCCTTAAGTGACTAGAAAAATGTACTCAGTGACCGAGTATTCACAACCCTCTGGGGTAGAGAACTCCCAACCATTCACAACCCTTCGAGAGAAGATACTTAAATTTAGGAGTACCCAATTATTTTTCCCCAATTAAGAGGCAATTTTTAGCAGGGTAAATCCACCCAACCTGCTCATCTTTGGGTTGTGGGGGAGACATCCACAGTTATGGGGAGAATGTGCAAAATCCACACATACGAACAGTGAGATCGAACACAGGTCCCTGGTGCCCTAGGCAGCAGTGCTAACCACTTCACCACCATGCTACACCGAGGGAAGATATTTCTAGCTGTGTTGGCCTGCCATCAAATGGAGTTAAATGTGATGAGAGTAGGGAGACATGGTGCATTGCCACAGATCTCTTATATGATGCAAGCTTTTAGTGTAATCAGGACACAGCTACCTAGTGCCTTTCAAATGGGGCTTTGTTCTTATAGCCCTGCAGATGAAAAATTAATTTTTAATAAAAAATGTGGTTGAATTGCACAATTTATCAAATTACAGGTGAAGTAATTTGTCTTAAAAAAAGGCTGGACAAACATGGAATTACTTAAATTTGAATATCTGCAAATGTGTAAAGTGTGCTGTCTGTTTCCTAAACACAAATGTGGCAAATTCCAATCAAAAGTAGTGTGCATATTACGACAGGGAAGTGCATCAAGAATTGCCGTCAGATATAAATGACTTGAGTGCTCTAATACCTGCACTTGCATGTAGAGGTGTGCTTCTTGTCTCTCCTTTCTTTTCTGAGCCTCCACCCTCTTCTCTTCTTGCAGGCGCTCCACCAATTGTTGTGGAATGTTATGGTCTGTGACAGCTTGTAAAACCTCACCTTTAAACAGAGTTTTGAACACATTTGTTTTCATGTAAATTGCCTAACAGAAACCCAAAATGAAACAAATACTCAAATAAGCGTTGAATGACCCCAAGTACTTCAGTGAGTAAATTACTCGGTGTACTCTTTTTTTTTTGCAGGCCAATCTGCAAAGATGATTTCACAATCAACTGAGATGAACAAGATAACCTGTTCAGGAAGAAATATCGGCCAGTACTTCCAAGGAACATTCTGCTGTGATAATTTTGCATGCACCTGAAGAAGCAGATGTAGCCGAAGATTAACAGGTCACCAATACTTAAACAAGCAAAGCACACAATTTTAGTTCATTATTACATATATGGCAAAACATGTTTCGAGGCAACTTTAGGGCAATGCCAACTAGATCTATGATGTTCCAGAAAGCATCCGTAAGGTTATACAAGTAGTGATGGGCTGTCCATTAATCAATATGCGACCAATGTACTCCCGTTGATTGGTCAAAAGGTTCTGCAATCGCAAATGCCACTGTACTCATTTGAAAGCAACGTCTGTCAAATGCGGGAATACGAACATCGGAAATAGGAGACTATTCAATCCCTCCAGCCAGCTGCGCATTCATATAAGATCATGGCTGACGTGTGTGTTGAGTTCCACATTCCCCATCGACCCTGATAATCTTTGATTCCCTTGCACAACAAGAATCTACCTCTGCCGTAAAATATTCAGTTAACCCGCTTCCACTGCCTTCTGAGGCAGAGTGTTCCAAAGTCGCACAACCCTCAGAAAAAGATTCAACTCATCTCGTTCCTTTAAGGGTGAGCCCTAATCTTAAAACAGTGCCCCCGAGTTCTGGACTCACCCACAAGAGGAAACATCCTTTCCACATCCACTTGTCAATACCGTTCAGGATCTTATAAAATTCAATCAAGTCACCCCTCACTCTTCTAAACTCGAGCGGAAACAAGCCCAATCTTTCCAACCTATCCGCAGAAGAGAATCTGCGAATTCAGGTCAATCCTATGACAAACGAGAACCCCCTTTCTCAATAGTCAACCACCCGTTGAAGATCTGCTAATTGGATAAACCTGCAAAACATTTTCCAATGGCAGAATTTCCAATCTACATTCAAAACCCGCTTACTTAATTTTGATTCTCTGACATACACCATCATGTAAGCGTTGGTGCAGTGTCGTACAGATAAATCATCGTCATGACCTCCATAGTTGTGTTCAATTGCTTCTTCTTTTGTACATCTTGATACAACGTCATCATCAAATTTACACCACTTGGAAAGAGGAAACAAAACAGAATTAAGTACATCATCCCGAATAATTTTATAGTCAACAAAGGAAGTAATCAAAACAGTTAAAAAAATATTGTTCCATGATGTAATTAAACTGAATTAATTGGAATGCTGTAAAAGAGGGTGCTAGCTTTTAGAAGGCTACCAATTAAGCATTCAATTAATGTACAAATGTTTCAAGGGGTGGTACTAATGGGCAAATATGGCAGAACAGATAACCTGACAATGTCTTAAGCTTAGACCATTAAAATCTGAAGGTTGGTTACCAGTATTGGTGCATAACTACACGGTGAAATCTTCAGATATTAACTTGAGCAATCTTTTGATGCTGTATGCTGTTGCGACCATACATTGATTTTTTTTTAAAATACAAGACTGTGCTAAACCCATAACAAAATACTAACTGTAGCTCAGGACAAGCCAAAGCACTATCCTTTTAAATATAAAAGGGAACGTCACGTCAACAACTTTACAACAAAATTTTTAACATACAAGTACACTGCTCTCAGGTTAAAAGCAATTATCAAAAGTAACTTCAATGGTGCTTTTGGATTAGAGCCTGAAACATTAAGAGTGGAAAGACAATTAAGTCAGATGATGGGGTACAGAAAACTAAATTAGATTGTTCTACTCTTTTATTGATCTTTTAAAAAACCTTGCAGAAGGCAAGCAAATACCATACATCAATGTACGATAGCGTAATTATGTTGAAGTTAAGAGTCTCGGTATCAAACCGCTCCTCATACAAATGACCAAAAGTCTAGCCACCCAACTTAGATGATTCCTCTCTTTCCTCAGCGTGAAAGTGCACTGCTCTTTCGGCAACAACTCACTTGGCCATGGGCTAAAGGAGTTGCTTTCATGTTTGTTACTCTCTCTCAAGAAAGCCATTTACCAGCCAAGATCGACCCTATCACCAAAGGAGAGAGGCGAGCAGAGACTACCAACAGAACCAGTGATTCCCCAGGTCAGAATACTTCAGTGCCAAACCAAATGGTGCATTTCTAGAGACATTTGTTCTTTTTAAGTTTCAAGGTAGCAATGCCTACGTGACTTGAAAAGCAATTAAACCCAACAATCACAACACTACACCATTGCTTGCATTAATTGACGCAAGCGGTTTGTACACCAGTAGTAAATCCTCTAAACTAGCATCTCATTAAAAATCAGATACGGAAAGATTTACAGTAGGAAGGGCAGAAAAAATGCATCTAAAGCTCTCATAAATGTCACTCAAGTTTTTCACCACTGCCTCCAGAATTTGTTGGTGATTTTTAATTTAACAATGTAGCATGAACAGTTTGCATACAGAGAAACAAGAAAATAGGAGGCCATTCAGCCCTTTGAGCCTGCTCCGCCATTCATTATGATCAAGCTCATCATCCAACTCAATAGGATGGTCCCCCTTGTCCCCCTCCCCAATTTTGTTTGATCCTCTTTGCTCCAAATGCTACATATAACTGCTTCTTGAAAACATACAATGTTTTGGCTTCAACTATGTCCTATGGTAACAAATTCCATAGGCCGGCCACTCTCTAGGTGAAGAGATTTCTCCTAATCTCTGACCTAAATAGGGGCGGCACGGTGGTGCAGTGGTTAGCATTGCTGCCTCAGCGTTGAGGACTCGGGTTCAATCCCGTCTCTGGGTCACTGTCCGTGTGGAGTTTGCACATTCTCCCCGTGACCGCGTGGGTCTCACCCCCACAACGCAAAAAGATGTGTCGGGTAGATGAATTGGCCATGTTAAATTTCCCCTTAATTAGAAAAGAATGGAGTACTTC
Source organism: Scyliorhinus canicula (assembly GCF_902713615.1). NCBI lineage: Eukaryota > Metazoa > Chordata > Chondrichthyes > Carcharhiniformes > Scyliorhinidae > Scyliorhinus > Scyliorhinus canicula. The sequence goes on along the minus strand of NC_052160.1, from coordinate 13,398,722 downwards.
AAGTTTATTTTTAAAAAGTCTGTCCTAAATGGCCTACTCTGTATACTCAGACTGTGGCCCCTGGTTCTGGTCACCCCACCATTGGGAACATATTATTGCATCTACCTTGTCTAGTCCGGTTAGAATTCTAGGTTTCTGTGAGAATCTCCCCCCCCTCATTCTTCTAAATTTCAGTGAATACAATCCTAACCGACTCAATCTCTCCTCATAGATCCGCCCTGCCAGCCCAGGGATCAGTCTGCTAAACCTTTGAGGCACTACTTCTGCACCAAGAACATCCTCAGATAGAGACCAAAACTGCACACAGTATTCCACGTGTGGTTACAAGGCCCTGTATAATTGCAGCAAAACATCCTGTACTCAAAGTCTCATTATGAAGGCCAATATATCATTTGCCTTCTTTACCCCTGCTGCACCTGCATGCTTCCCTTCAGAGACGAGTGGAAAAGGACAACCAGGTCTCGCTGCGCATTCCCCTCCCCTAATCCATGGACATACAGGTAAAAGTCTGTCTTCCTGTTTTTGCTACCAAAGTGGATAACCTCAGATGTTTCCAAATTATACTGCATGTGCCATTCATTTTGTCCATTCACTCAACTTGTCCAAATCGCACTGAAGTATCTCTGCATCCTCCTGACTGCTCACCCTCCCACCCAATTTTGTAATCTGCAAATTGAGGTATTACATTTTGTTCCCTCATATAAATCAATATATATAGCGAATAAATGGGGTCCCAGCAACGATCCCTGCGGTACCCCACTAATTACTGCCTGTCATTTGGAAAAGGACATGTTAATTCCTACTCTGTTTTCTGTCTGCCAGCCAATTTTCTATCCATCTCAATACACTACCCCTAATCCCATGTGCTTTAATTTTACACGCAAATCTACGTGCAACTTTGTTGGGAGCCTTTTGAAAGCCCAAATAAACCACATCCAGTGGCTCCTCCTCATCAACTCTACTTGTTACATCCTCGAAGAATTCAAGTAGATTTGTTAAGCATGATTTCCCTTCCTAAATCCATGCTGACTCTGTCCAATCCTGCCACTGTTTTCTAAGTGCTCTGCCATAAAATGGTACAGTTTCAAATATAATACATCTGAATTATACATGTCGTGCAGTCTACTGGTCAGACCAGACTACCGTAAGACTTTTTAAAACCTAGAGTGACAATTCAACACTGGACTATGGGAAAAGTGTTTTAAAAATGGATTTACACAATGTGGTTAGACCAGCATTTATTCCACAGCCCTCGTTACCCCCAGAAGGTGGTGGTGAATAGCCTTGAACCATTGCAGCTCCAGAGGCACAAGGACATCCACAGAGCTGTTAGGGAGGGAGTTCCAGGATTTCACTGAGCAACCGTGAAGGAACAGCGATACATTTCCAAGTTGGGGTGGTGAGCAACTTGGAGAAGAACCTCCAGGTGGTTCGGTTCCCTGGTATCTGTTGCTCGTCCTTCCAGATGGTAGTGGTCATGGGTTTGGACAGTGCTGCTGAAGAAAACTTGGCGCGTTCCCGCAGTGCAACTTGCAGATGGTACACACGGCTGCCACTGTTCATTGAATGTTTGTGGAAGGGGTAGCATCAAGTTACTTCATCATGGATAGCGTCGAGCTTAAGAGTGTTGTTGGAGCTACATGCATCCAGGAGGGTATCCCATTACATTCCTGATTTGTACCTTGTAGATGGCGGACAGGCTTTGACGGAGTGGGGGGATGGTTTGACCTGCTCTGGCAGCCACAGTATTAATATAGCTGGTCCAGCTCAGTTTCTGATCAATGGTAACACCCGAGGGAGGTGATTGTGGGGGATTCAGCGATGGTAATGCCATTGAGTGTCATGGGGCGATGATTAGACCCTCTCTTGTAGGAGATGGTCATTGCCTGGCATTTGCGTGGCGCAAATGTAATTTGCCAGCCCAAGCATGGATATTGTCCAGGTCTTGCTACATTTGGATATGGACTGCTTCAAGGATTGTTATGTGTCAAAGTATTGAGATCCATAAAACACAAACACATTCGTTAAACAGGAGTGAGTGCAACAGATGACAATAAAACAGCTTTCTATTGCAGGCTGCGTAAGCACCCAGTTAAGAAAGCACAAATGACCAGAGCTGTGCTACTTGAGAAAACTTCAACTGTGATCAGTCACCAGAATGACTGTTTTACAGACAAATTCTTCCCGCAAGGGACATGCGTCACATTTACACAGTAGTCCAAAACTGATGATTAACTCAGAGGCAATTTGAATAACAAACATGACTCAATTTTCCTACTTTAGACAGACGGCACTCATTTTGATGCATCAGCCACATTTTAACAATACCAATTTTAAAAATGAGAATGAACTGGAGACGCAAATTAATCTCTCAAAATGCTGGAAAAGTCTAATCTGAAAAGGCATGATTTATTTCACTTTTATGATTTAAATAAAAGTAATTTCTAAATTTTAAAAATAGAGAGAAATAAAAGTGCGAAATAAATCTCTACAATTGCACATTCAGCAACATGTACTTTTTGCACAGCTTCCTTTAAAAGTAGTACCTGTAGAATTTTGAAAACTTCGGATGCGAGATTGGGCATTACACTTACAAACTGAACCTTTTCCAAGTACCCAACTGGTAGAACTGAGAGACACCGATCGTAACATGGGTGAAACATATCAATGTTAAAATTCTCAGCTATGAGGGTAACTACGCAAATTTTAAAAATGATCTTCTGGCACGGAATTAACAATTTTAAAATACCCTATTCACTGAGCCTTTGTTCCTGCAATTTTGTACCTAATTGACGTATGAAAAGAAATTGATCCTCTCATTCAAATTGAAACATTTAATTCTAACTTATAAAAATGATTCAGCAACTTAAAATTCCAGTTCTCTGAGAGGACAGTTACAAATGTGAAATATCCAACGTTGACCCTCCCACCCACAGAAGAAAGAAACAGTGACCAGAGTAAACTGACCAGGAGCCAAAGTCTACTAGGTCAATTACAACATTGTGGGTAATGGTTTTAAATGGACGTCAACGGTTTTCTTCAAATTTCCACACAAACTCAATATTTCACATATTACCCAAACAGTAACTTTGACTTGCTCATCAATACACACTCATTAAGTGTAGCTACTTCACCAGTGGTTTATATACTCACTTTACCATCACCCTTAGGGTTTAGGTACACTACGTAATGTCCACCATGGTTATCGCCACTGTGCACCAACACTGCATGTAGTATGTAATTAGCAGAATCCTTGGGATCGGGTTTCTGCAGAAACTCGTCTAGGGGCAAATGCTCAGGAAATTCAAACCTTAAAAAATAAAATTAAATCGCCCTTAGAAAATACTGAAAGAGGAGAAAACTGTACATTTTATATTTCAGCAAGTGTGCAACGTTTATTGGGAGTCCAAAGTTGGTTTGAGGTCATTTGGGCTAAATACTAGTAACCTATTGCTAGTACTGCAGTTTTACTCATGTGTAACAGAAACAATTCTGGTCGAGCACAGACCATGCAAAGTCCTTCAAGTGATCATTCACATTATTCTTTGAAATAATGACAATGAAAGACAGTGATGTTATAAAAGAGGTCTTAATAAAATGCTTGATCAATTTGAGGATAATTTGTATAACAACTTGTGATTGCCACTGTACCTGAACTCATGTGTCTAAGATTCCTGAACATTAAGTCTCCAAAATGTTTTGTACCACCATCAGTTAATTGGGGACAGTCATGATAATATGACAATCAGGAAGAATTCTGCTACAGGTTGACTGATGGTGCTGCTACATTCTAAAAGATTCAGAATTTGTCGGTTGATAAACTATCATTTTCATAGACTGTTTCAGCACACTTGCAAGCTGCAGACTCTTTAAAAAAACATGGTAAATGAACCGTGATTTGGTACCCAGTCACAAAAAAAACAGAGGCGAGTCAGAGAGAAGATTTGACAAGTTAGTGAGAAGGATTATCCGACTATCAGAAAGTATCACAAGAACCATTTCCGATTTCTAAATGAAGATTTCCAAAAAGGTAAACACTAATTTCCACATTTTACAGAAACTAGAATGGTGTAAAATCTTTACAAATCCTACTGCTGGTTCAGGAAGGTAATTTGCTCCAACATGTTAGGACAGTAGTTTCCAAACTGTATGTGGTAACATTTCCAGCACGCTGATCAATCCCAGTTTAAAGTCGTACTCAGATTTCATAAAATCTTCAATTAAGCAGGGTGCTTTATCTAGATAGGTTTATCAATGTTTATGAATGTATGAACACATACAAGGTGAACAGAAGGAGTCAAAAGTGTGAATCACCCTGTGTTTGCGTGGGTTTCACCCCCACAACCCAAAGATGTGAAGGGTAGGTGGATTGGCCACGCTAAATTGCCTCTTAATTGGGAAAAAAATGAATTGGGTGGTCTAAATTTATAAGAAAAAAAGTGTGAATCAAACTTCTAAATAGCATGAATAGGTTGATAATAAGTTGTGCAGTGCCCGTATATGCTGCATACTGCTTGAATAATATCTTCAATTCAAAACATGAACTTTCGTCAAATTATATTCTGCTCATCTATTTTCCCCCTTTTAAATTAAAATACAGAAAGCCAGCTAATCGGCTTGTAAAGAAACTGCCCTTTTATCATGTGTTCTCTTGTGCTTTCTTACAATTAGTACCTGAAAATATGGACAAAAGTAAAAGTCTGCTTACCTGTCATTTATCTTGATATTTTGATCAGTTTGTGGGTCATACATGAAACGCATAAGCTGAAGATGCAACACCGGTGGAAAGGTAAGAAACTTCACGCCCTTTTCTGCATCCTGTGCACAAGATATAAATTAATTTATATACTTTTAGGAATTTGATATAGACGGGCGTAAATTTCTCCCCAGGATGAGAACGGAGTGATCAAGAAACTATGCAATTCTTGGGGGCCAACATGCAGGACTTATACTGGAAGCAGACCAGCACATGGCGACTCTTGTATCAGATGCTGTTGGCAACTTTTTCCAAATGGCTCCACCACAGGTGCACTATGAAGTAATGCTTCTGATGAGTTTTGAAATGGAAGATAGTAAATACAGACGGGATGAGTGTAACTACTGAACGGATATGGATCAGATTTTAACGGCAGGAGAACCTTTTCTGATCAACTTGTTCTGGGTGATCCTCAACGTCTTACAATAAAACATGATCAAAAATATCAAAAGGCAGAGGTTCCAATAACAAGCAATAAGACCCCAACTTGGATATGATTTTATGTAATGAACTGCAGGAATGCCAACTAACACAAACATGTTAAAGATCACACAATTAACACCCATTTACAGCTTCAATATGAAAAAAGGCAGGAGGGAAGGTTGATAGGGTGGCGAAAAAGGCATATGTGACACTTTCCTTTATCAATCAAGGCAGATTACCAAAGCAGGGAGGTCATGTTGGAGTTGTATATTCCAGGATGAAATATTTCTCAGAAGCATTAAGCCCTGAATGTGTTCTTTGAAAAAAGAAAACTGGGACAATTCAGTATTTTAATAAAATAATTTGAATTATTTATGCAGTAAAGAATTAATGTCTCAAAGTCTGACTGGTTTCCCTCCACTCAGTTATATTAACTGGGATAGTTAGTCATGGTGTTAAGGGCTCAGATGGAGTGGAGTTCTTAAAATGTCTGCAGATGAAAGTTTTAGGTCAATATGTACAGGGTCCAACAAGGGACCCAATTCCAGGGAATGAAGCCAGACAGGTGACTGAGGTATTGGTGGGGCGGCATTTTAGTGATAGCAACCACAACTTGGTGCAATTTAAGCTCATTATGGATAAAGAAATATACAAATTGTAACAAAATGTTTTGGATTGGGAGGGTGAAAATGAGCAGATTTAAATAAAATAAGGTAGAATCCGGCCACAGTAAACCGGAAAAAATTACTCTATGGAGCAGTGGGAGGCATTTGAAAAGGAAACGGGGAGGGTACAGGCCCAACATATTCCGTGCAGTGATACAAAGGAGTAACAAGCCCAGAGAATCATGGATGACCATAGATATTCAGGGTGATGAGAAGGAAAAGAGGCTTTTAGCAAGTACGAGGGGAGTAAATCAGCAGAGGCATCAGTAGGGTACTGAAAGTTTAGGATGGAGTTTAAGAAAGCAATTGAGAGAGCAAAGAGGGGATATGAGAAAGCTCTGACTGGCAAAAGTCAGAGAAAATCCCCAAGGTGCCCTATAAGTATATCAATGGGAAGAAAGTAACCAGGGAAGAGTACAGCCCATTAGAGACCAAGGGGACAATCTGTTGATGGAGCCAGAGGGTACTGGTAGGGAGTTGAACAAATACTTCACATCCATCTTCACCCAAGAGAATGAGCACGTAGCTATGGAACCAGGGAGAGAGACTGAAGTTCTTGAGAAAATTGACATTGGGGCGGCCAGGTAGCACAGCAGTTAACACTGTTGCTTCACAGTGCCAGGGACCTATCTTTGATTCCTGGCTTGGGTCACTGTCTGTGCAGAGTCTGCACGTTCTCAGTGTCTGTGTGGGTATCCTACGGGTACTCCAGTTTCCTCCCACAGTCCATGGTGTGTAGGTTAACTGGATCGGTCACGCTAAATTGCCCCAGTGTGTCCAAGCGTTCGGTGGGGTTGTTGGGTTACAGGGTTACGGTGGAAGTGTGGACTCAGGTAAAGTGCTCTTTCAGGGGCTGGTGTAGACTCGATGGGCCAAATGGCCTCCTTCTGCACTGTAAATTCTATGACAGTATTGGCAGGTGCCGGCAGGCTTAAAAGTGGACAAATCTCCCGTCCAGACAAATTGCGTCCCAGGCTGTGGGAGGAAATTGCAAGGGCCCTGGCCCAAATTTTTAATTCCTCTCTGGCCACTGGGGAGGTGTCAGAGGACCAGAGATCAGCTCATTGTGGTTCGACTACTTAACAACGGTTGTACAGATAAGCCAGGGAACTACAGACCAGTGAGTTTCACGTCAGTGGTAGGGAAACTATTTGAGAAAATTCTGAAAGAAAAAATTGATCTTCATTTGTAGAGGCACGGTTTAATCATGGATAAGTCAGCATGGCTTTATCAGAGCGAGGTCATGCCAAACAAATTTCACTGAAATTTTTGAGGTGGTGGCCAGTTGTGTCGATGAGGGTAGTGCAGTTGATGTAGTTTATATGAATTTCAGCAAAGCCTTTGCAAAAGTCCTACATGGGAGACTCAAAAGGCTGCAATTGCACATGGGATACTTAGGAGATGGAGGGTGATGACAGAGCTGCTTTTGTGACAGGAAGCCAATGTCCAGTGGCATACCACAGGGATCTGTGCTGGGTCCCCTATTATTAATCATTTATAGAAGCAACATAGATGACTATGTGGGGGTAGAATCAGTATGACACAAAGGTTGACCGGGTGGTGATTAGTGAAGCCGAGCGTCTTGGGTTACAGGAAGGCAGACAAGATGGTCAAATGGGCATAAGCGGCAGATGGAATTTAACCCTGAAAAAAGAGTGGAATAATACACTTTGGAAGGAGAAATTTGACGTATTCAACGAATGGCATGACACTTGGTAGTTCCAAGTAACAAAGGGACCGTGGCATGTTTGTCCATATATCTCTGAAGGCAGGAGGGTAGATTAATAGGATGGTGAAAACGACATATTGACACGTGCCTTCATCAATCAAGGCATAGGTTACAAAAGCAGGGAGATCATGTTGGAGCTGTATAGAACTTTGGTGAGGCCACAGCTGGAGTGCTGCATACAATTCTGGTCGCCACATTTTGGAAGGATGTGATTGCACGGGGGGAATGCAGAGGAGATTCACGAGGTTGTTCAAGTTACGAAGTGAGGTTGGATAGGTTTGGGTTGTTTTCGCTGGAGCAGAGACGACTTGGGCCGACCTGATCGAGGTGTACAAGTTTATGAGAGGCATAGACAGGGTAGATAGGGAGCAGCTGTTCCCAGTATTTGGAGAGTCAGTTCAAGGTGAGGAGCAGGATGGTGGGGGGGGGGGGGGGGGGGGGCAGATTTGAGGAAAAGCCTTTTTTTTTTAAACTCAGAGGGTGGTGATGGTTTGGAATGCACTGCCTGGAGGGGCAGGTTGTCTCACATCCTTTAAAAACTACCTGGATGAGCATTTGGCACATCATGACATTCAAGGCTATCGGCAAAGTGCTGGAAAATGGGATAGGGTAGGCAGGTCAGGTATTTTTCATATGTCAGTGCAGACTCGATGGGCCGAAGGGCCTCGCCTGCATTGTATTTTTCGGTGATTATAATCTACTACTGGCTGTTGCTAAATTGATGATCAGAATATTAGTCAAATGTAAAGCTTAACATTTCGTCATACATTGTATAGCATCAGAAACATACCTGTAAACCATGCTCGCCAGCATCATATTTGTTATCCCCATCCAGCTGCTCCACTGCTACGTAATCCTTGAAAGATTCAAATACTGCAGAACAATAAAGCCAACTGTTAATTTGTTGCAATTCTGAATGGACGCATGATAAGTTTAAATAGTTATACTTACTGTTCTTCTTTCCCTTTATACTGAGTTGAATATCGTAATAATCTTCTATTCTTTCAGACCGATACTCCACATGTTTGCACTGAATATATGACTTTAAAAACAAAGAGAAAATGTTAACTGATGTCAAAACCACCACAAAGGTCTTGAAATTGCTTAACTGAGTAATTAATTACTTACCACCATCTTTCCCCTGAACAATTTTGGAATTGTGCCCTCTACACAGGTTCCTTTCATTTTATTCTCAACATTATCAAGCAGCTGGGGAAAAAATTGAGGAAACCTATTGTCAGATAAATTAACAATTACTGCAAAACTGTCCAGATTAATGCGTCTTCACAACACATAAGAAAAGTCTAAAATGTTAATCCAGAACTCGGGGCAGTTTTTCAAATCCTTGCTGCAAGCAGTGAATCCTGTTTCTACATGTACATACCAAATGAGAGCATGTGCTCATGGGATATGGTGTATTCAAATACTTGCCTTGCAAATGCTACTGGCAGGTGAAGCTTTCTATAGTGTAGATTTGCAAAATTACATTTCACGCTAATGTAAACTGTTCAGTTCGGAGAGGATTTAGAAATGTGAGCTCAGATCAGCAGTCATTTGGAACCTCTGTCAGCTTAAGGATCACAATTTCAAGGTTTTTGGGACCATATAATTTTTCAACTAATAATAATATCGCAATATTGAGGTTTTACGCTAGCTGTCCTCAGCAAGAAAAGTCTGCAGCTGACAAAAGAAAACAGGCATATGCTCTTTCAATTTGCTTTAGTTCCCAAGTGTTTCCATTATTTGCTGATGCCCCTGCTGCCACCAAGTGGAATATTCTAAATCTGTTTCTACATAGCAGCTCTCAGCTTCATACCTAGTTTTAATATTTCTTAAACATCTACACTAAACCATGCCTATTAATAGTTCCTTTAGTTCCAAGTTTAAAGTACATCAAAATCCTGGAGCTCCCTCCCTAACAGCACTGTGGGTGTACCTACAGCAAGAAAGCAGCTTACCGCCACCGCCTCAAGGTAAATTAGGGATGGGCAACAAATGCTGGCCTAGCCAGTGAAGCCCACATCCCATAAAGGTGAAAAAACATTCAACAAAATTCCATTCAATAAATTCCAACAACCTTAAAAAGGATGGTTCATTCATGAGAAATAAACCCAGCTGTACAGAATGGTGCATTCAGGACAGCGCAATAGAAACAATGGAAAATTCAATACTTTGAACAACCTCGATCCTAAAGTGACGAACGTGGCAGCAAGTAGGACAGTGATGGAGAAGGGATGCCAGATATTCAACAGAATAGCTTGGCAAGGGATTGAAATTCCTTCACAAAATCATAAAGTGACTTGGGTACAATCATCTGGTAGTACAGAACATGGCTATTGCTGAAAAACGAGAGCCACATCAAAACTTCTCACTTTGCACTCATCAGGACCCTTCAAGAATACCAATACAAGGGGAAAGAATAATTTTGACTGCATAAGAATTGGTTGGCAATTAAACTATAATTGGTTTCGGTGTTGCAATGGAGGATGCACCAGGTGCCTGACAGTTAACAGCCAAGCATAGCTTGAAATTCAAACCAGGCAGTTTGTCCCTGCTTGGTCATGGCATTGCCCAGAGGATGAGTCAGCAAACAGCTCTATATTTTGTTGAGCTGAAACAGGCGTAATGTGTGCACATGTTCTTTGTGTCTGCAGAGAACATATTAGCTTCCAGTACATAGAAGTGCACCACACTGCGAGCCTGACTGACAATCTTAAACTGGTCGTCAATGTAAATCTGCACACACCGAGGATTATTCAGGAAATGCTGTCAAACTAGCATTGGGTAGAGTTTAGCTTTGCATGCACGAGTTGGTTCGGTGCGTTCTGTACTTGCCTGTTGCAAACAGTGGCTGGGTAATGCTGTTTGATGTAATCCACCGTTCTTTGGGACGTACAGCCTACATACTGAGCATCACACTGGCACTGAAATTTATACACTACATTACTCATTTCTGAAATAGGCAGAATGTTTTTTCAGCATCCTGCTCGTGGTGAATACCACTTGTGTTGCAATTGCATGGGAGCAGCGTGAAACAGCAAGCTTCACCTGTTGCTCACATTTCTGAGATACCTTGTCCTGAGGTAGACAGTAATTTTCAAGGCTGAAAATAACACCCTTCATGAGTGATATGCATGAAATTAATTGCTCAGGGTAGCCATTAGCCCAAAAGATGCCTTTGATGTGCTCAATTTCAGCATAAAAGGTGCATGGTGAATGGCTTGGGCCCTGTTTACGAGGTTTGCCAATAAGAACATACAAATTAGGGGAGTAGGCCACTTGGCCTGCTCTGCGATTAAATAAGATCATCGCTGACTGGATTATAACTTCAAACCCACATTCCTGCTGCCATGGTAATGTCACTTTAAGAAATGTGTGTCTGCTCATGTTACTGCAGTGATGTCAGAGTGTGGGTGGAGCTGAGCTCTGGCACTGCTTTTTAGTTTCACTTTGAGAAAGCTTGGGTGTGTCTGCTTTTTTTTGGTTTTGTTTCAGGGTTGGAGTTGCAGTCAGCCAAAGAAGGTCTAATTTTGTGTTCTCTGCCATGTAAAGACTATCTCTTGATCATTTGGTGAATTCAGAGTGATAACTGTTCTCAGTAGTGAATTTAAACCTGATGCGCTTCTGTTAAAAGTTTTTTTTTAAAGTCTTATGGGAGTTAAAAGGAAAGTAAAGATTACTTAGCGTTGTATTCTTTGGGGGTTGCATTTGAATTAATGGTTGCTAAGATGTTCACTCTAGGTTTTAAAAAGGTTAACTTGAGTTCATAGAATAAACATGGTTTTGCTTTAAAAAATACTTTTTGATTTCTGCTGTACCACACATGTAGAGTGGGCCGTGTGCTCCCCAAACCACAATCTATTAAAAGTTGTGGGTCAGGTGAACTCCATGATACACTTTGGGGTTCTCTAAGCCCTGGCTCATAACACTGCCTACTCCCAATAGCCTTTTGCCCTCTTGATAACAAAGAATCTATGTGTTCTGCCTTCAAAATATTCACAGATTCAGCTTCTGTAAACTGTGTGTGAAATGGAGTGCCAGAGACTCAGGACCCTCAGAAATAGGGGACCTCATCTCAGTCTTACAAGTGGCCCCACAAGAGAAAACCATCTTCCCCACATCCACTGTCAAGACCCCTCAGGATCTCTTCTTTCATCAGGTCACCTCTTACTCTTCCAACTCCAGGTATACAAGCCTAGCCTGTTCAACCTTTCCTCATAAGACAGCAAACTCATTCCAAGTATTCATCTGGTAAACCTTTTCTGAACTGCTCAGAACACATGTACATGTCTTCTTGAAAAAGGAGACCAATACTGCACATACTCCAGACGTGGTCTCACCAACGCCCTATACAACTGAAGCATACCTCCCTACTTTTGTATTCAACTCCCCTTGTTGACGCTGCCCGATTGCCTCGAATGTTTCTAAATGCTCTGCTATAATCTTCAAGAATGACTTCTCACATTTTGCCTGTGAAAGATGTTAGGCTAACTGGTCTGTAGTTTCCTGCTTTCTATCTCCCTCTCTTTTTGAATAATCTTGTGGAAGCATGTGGAATAAGCATGTGGAAAATCCTAGCATGTATATTGACCAGTGATGGTAGGCTTGCCGTGGACCACGGTAGTGAAGCCCCTGGCAGATTTCTCAACTGGCACGCAAGAGGAAAGGGAGTTGATTTAAAGCTCCACTTCAAAGGTGAATGCGAGCACAGGATGGAGCCCAGCAGGTATCGTTGGAAAAGAAAAAAGACATGCTACTGAAGCTTTTCATCCTGGATTCATCAAAACAACTATACACTATAAACCAACTGTAAAGGAGACAATTTATACTGCACGAGTAAAGATTTCTTAATAGACTCTGAATTGGCAGAGATGTGGCCATGGAGAATGCAGCAGGTTTGTCGCGAGTCAACCTGCCTGGTTTGAATTTGAAACGTAAGCTTGGCAGTGAACTCTTCTTTGCTGCACTCTCCATAGCAGCGCCTTTACCAGAGTCCACTTGCCAATTCAACATTCTCTTCTCATGCAGTATAAATTGTTGCTCCCTTCACTGCTGATATATCTTCTGTAGCTGTTCTGATGAGTGAAGACAAAATGTATTTTTTCAGCAATATTCAAGTTCTGTATGACCAAATGACTATTCAACTTGGGCATCCCGAGTGTACTTGGCAGGGGCTGGTTTAGCTCAGTGGGCTACAGTTGGTTTGTAATGCAGAACCAGGCCAGCAGCGTGGGTTCAATTCCCGTACCAGCTTACCAGAACAGGCACCAGAATATGGTGACTACGGGCGTTTCACAGTAATTTCATACTTGTGACAATAAAAATTATAATAAGCATTTAAGATCTGATACAATTCAAACACCACAAACGAGCACACAGTTCAAAATGTAACTGTAGCTTGGATATCCCAAATGGAATCCTACAGGAGACACATTTTTCATACGGTTTTCAAATGTGCCAATTAAAATTAGACGAACGGATAATTTTGCCAAGAGTGATATATTGCTGAAGCCTTCCGTTTAGACCAAATGAAAGAATGCAAACTTTAAAACAATCACAACAATTTACACTGGAGGAGAAAAGGGTACTGATGGGTTGACAAGTCAACTGTGGCCAAGACAACGGGGGAACTATAGGCTCCTTGGTAATTCAAAAAAAGTTTCCATATAGTTTTGCTTGCAGGAGGGGTCTGCATATAAAAGCGATTTATAGTATCCCACATTGAAGAAACTGGGTCAAGAAGACCACGGTAGCCTGGTTTGCACATTTGTGCAGAACATTCTATCCGCCCCTTACTTGTCCGCAAATCCAGAATGAAATTTTCAACCCCAAGTCAGAACTCAGTTTTATGCACAATCAATTAAGTCAGACTAGAAATCAGGAATGCTTCAACATCAATTCACACTGCCCACAAGATAGTTTTTGAATTTGTCACTGAGTTAACCTCAGCAGTGCTGCAAGATTAATCAAATGCCAATCAATGAATACAGGAAAAATACTTACCACCCTGCACAGTTCCTGAACGTCATGCTGCATAAAACTATCTAGTGTTTCCCACCTAAACAAGAAAATTAATCAAGCTTTTATTTTTAGGACAACACTGACTAACACTTGTGAAACATAATTGTCCAATGTTTTGCAAGTTACATTGCATTGGTTTGCAAGTTATACCGTAACTAACCTGACATATACAGAGCACAGGTTCAACAGACATTTAAGCAAATTGTGACTAGTCAATATGAAAATAAGCACAACATAAACATGGATACCCCCCCACCAATGTTCCCACAAAGCTCAGCTGCCTGAAAGATACCATGCAGGCCTTGTTCTTCCGATAAATCACAATTGCACAAAAAGCTTAAAAGGACTGTGCACTAAAAAATTGACTGTACAAGGCAACTAAATTTTTAACGGAACATTGCATGACTCCCTCTCCACTTGCAATCATTCAAATACATCCTCACTCACTGATTGAAGTACAGCCTGCAGACAGGGAACAATCACTGACTCAAGTTTGCACAATATTTTTTGCCATGAGCAAACAGATACAAACAGGCATTCAAGGCTACATTTAAGTTATTTGTTAATTTGATTAACTCAATCAGATCAAGATTGTCATGGGGATAGAATGACAAACCACTTACTGCACTATCCATCAAGGCACCATACAAACGTTAGTATCCCAGTTAAGTCACTCAGCAATCGGCACAGGAGTATTAAAACTTAGTTCGAATGTAAACTGAATGCGCAGTAAATAGTCCAAAAATGCAGCCTTAATTCTTAAAGGTAAATGTAATTTCTTTTCAAATATATGTACAAGTATTCATTGACTCACCCAAAAGACTTAGTCAGTTTCTTAGTTCCAACTGGTTTGTCACTGTGCTGCAATTCATAGAACACCCGTTGCAATGCTAAGGGGACACTTTTTGATGAATCATCCCCTTCTGTTGGCATCATATAGACAGCCTATGCAAGACAAAGAAAATCAGATCAATCAGCAAAATTGGAGTTATAAAAATAAAAAAAAAGAACAAAATTTCAGCCCAGCAAGTTCACCAGTTTGGGTGGAGAAAAGATTTCTAAATTTGGTACATTTTAATTCATATGCAAAGCATCTCTTGCATTTACACTGACATCAGCCACAAGCTCCTTTGAATGCATTCTGATTTTCATCCCAAATGCAAGTCTTTCCCCACTGCAACCAATCCCTACTTTGTTCCTGCTCTCAATGCGATTGGTGACCATTGCTGGGTATACTTCCATAGGAACTGCTCTCCAGCACCCAACAGCCCTGTAATGCTCTATGCAGGTAAACTATTAGTACACTAATCTGACTATCTAAACGTCTAATATCATGGCCAAGATTAAATAAAACTGGAATCAAAACTAGGATATTGTGGGTGCAACTACTTAACGCATATCATGGCAAATTTAAGTCATATATTTGGAAGACGTTGAGGCAAAATAATTTTTACAATTAAATTTACTGGCAGAGGTGAGCTTCTTACTCAAGTGACTTAAAACTACCACAAAAGAGATGCGCTCTACATTGTACCTTATTTCAAGGGCTTTCTTTCATACTAACTTCAAAAATGGTACAAAAACTATATATGTCCATCTGAAAACTTCCAAGAAGCAGCTATTTGGCACTAGCCTCCAGGCCACAAGTGGCTATGACTGCAATTCAGCTCAGTTCTATATACTGAAATGGCACTCAAACCGAAATAAACACTTTGAAAATCCTCAGCGTACAAGGAAGTAATCAAGGTGGTCACCCTGTCAGTCCATGATATTGTAGGAGTAATAAAACTCTTCTTTAGCAGCATTGTTAATGCTTAGAATAAACAAAGAATAATTAAAGACTATAGGGATAAATTAAAGACGATAGGCATGAATAACAGGTATTTAGCTTATTGTGTGCATATAAAAAGTTGCATAAGAAACAGGTACTGTAAAGTCGCCATAGTCCCAGATAAACATTGGCTGCTTTCCTCTTTGAGAGGGAGATCTGACTAGTGATAATTTAACCAGAGGATCATCACACTTAGGCGAAGCGCAAGGTTGAGAAGGCAGGCCTTCATGAAGAAACATGAGTTAAAGGACTGGGGAAACACATTGGGTGGGGGACACAATATCTCAAGTCTCCTACAATCTTGAACGGCATTAATGGGTGATGAGGAATTGCAACACCAAAAAGCATGCAGGGTGGAATCTCAAGGACACATCCTACTTTTAAACAATAGCAAGTTCGTCAAACATCAGACATCAAGGCCAAGCCAAATTTAGTCTTTATCCAACACTCGAATGCACACATAATAGCACAGATCGCAACAAGATTTAACCAATTTTACACTCCCTGGCACAGGAGGATTAACATCCCTGTTCCCACCATCTGAAAAAGAATTGACAGGAGCTCGAATAGGCAAAGTAATTAATTTAGTTCAATTTCAATGTAAAAATGCAACTAATGCAATAGTAAATATTTCATTTTTTTATAAGAATGTTTTTACACTGCTAGCTCTCAGCAGCATCTTTTTAAAAATTCATTTATGGGATGTGGGCATCGCTGGTTAGGCCAGCATTTATTGCCCATCCCTAGTTGCCCTTCAGAAGGTGGTGGCGAGTTGCCTTCGTGAACCGCTGCAGTCCTTAATGTGTAGGGACACCCACTGTGCTGTTAGGGAAAGAGTTCTCGTCACTATGCCATTTATGTTTAACCAAAAACAAAATCATAAATGCAGCAAGACTAGTTTTCTTGCAACCATTTTCAGGTTAATTGTGAATATTCACGTTACCTTTCGCAGCTGATTTGTGAAGAACAATGTCTGCAATAAACTGTTCATGTAACAGGTTGCCCCCTGGTTCTTCAAGCCTACATAACCGGTGTGCTTCTTGGAATCCCACCTAGAATTAAATTTTCAACAACAGGTGCATTCAATTCAGCTTTCCAACATATGGCTTCCCTTGAAATACCTGTAAGCAGTTATGCAGAAATTCATACTCTCCAATTTTCTCCCATATTCCATGCACCCATAAGTTAGAAAGTGATTGATGAACCGCTTCCCCCAGCCCCCAAAAAAATCCATTACCTAGCAAGAAATAACAGCCATATTATGATAATATCTTATGCTGAATTCGCAATCACCAAATTATTTGCGTCAACCATCTCAATCTAGGCACCCCATAATATAGAATTTAAATACAATACTCACGCCACTCCATGTGGTGCATCAGCCTGAACAAAGACTTCAAATGCAACCTTGTCATCTTCTATGAAACCCTTTTCAGCATCTGTTGCTTCCTGAACAGATTTTAAACAGGTATTAAATAGCTATTCAATTAACATCCTGTAAATGTCAGCTTACAAATGCATTTCTGAAGCCTCAAAAAATCCTTCCAAAAACGGGGGACAACTTGTAAGCCGAGTGAACTGCTGGTATGGGTCATGGCCATCGTCATTTGCCATACAGGGTCTGCTCTCAGAGCATGTTTTAAACTACCGTGCATCGTCGTTACACAGCCTGTTATCGCCCATTTGTTCCCTTGTACCCAGTTATTGCGTACTTTAGCATCGATTTGTGGGGTGGCAAATTGAGGCCAACTACTAATGTGTGTGTGTGTAACAGGTCAGACTGAAAAAGGGGGGTGACTCAGTACATGCAAAAACAGGAATTTTGGGACTGAACAGATTAAGTCGCCTTACATGCCAGATTGACGTATATGCCCCGATCTATGGAAATTCATTCCAGAGCTGCATCAGGCAGTTATAATTTGGTCATACAATTTCTGTTTAGGCAGATTAAGTGTAAAATGGCAAATAAGTTGTTTCACATACAATACAGGATCAAGCATCCTGTTCCACAAGACGTTATTTTTAAAGAAAAGATAAATACATGGACACAATCTTTGAAATCCAAATGACTCGCAACTGACCTAAGATAGGCCTTGTACTTAAACACACTATTTTATTTTTTAAAAATTTAAGGTACCCAATTATTTTTCCAATTAATGGGCAATTTAGCATGGCCAATCCACCTATCCTGCACATCTTTGGGTTGTGGGGGTGAAACCCACACAGACACGGGGAGAACGTGCAAACTCCACACAGACAGTGACCCAGGGCCGAGATTCGAACCCGCATCCTCAGCGCCGTAGGCAGCAATACTAACCACTGTGCCACCGTGCTGCCCCTTAAACACTCAATTATGCATGTACGATTACAGCACTACTCCCTGTGTAAGGATGTAAACATACCGATGGAAATTGTCACAGGGGTTGCTTCCCACAAAGATAGAAGCAAACTCAACATTTTTCTGGGCCAAATGGAAGTGATAGAAAGAGGGTATACTCTGTGTACTTGGATCACTTGTATGTTGTAAACTGATGTTGAGTACTTCATAGTGGAAAACTAAATTTGAAGGGTATATATGGCTAAGAAGTGGGCCCAATTTTCAAAGTGCTACACCACTTGCTGGGACAGGGGAAAGAGGAGGAGGAGACAACATGCAACAAATAAACATGTATTCCAGAAAAATAATTCCCCAATCATTTTTGTACAGAGAGAAATAGGCGTAAAAAAATGCAACGGCAATAATTAAAAGCGAGCAGGGAAAAGGAGGGGTTTTCCAAGTCTAGCAAATACCGGGGGGCTATGAATTCAATACGGAGGTACAGAATAGGATCAAACAAAGATCAATTGAATGGGAATATGGGTACATTATCCACATACATACAGGTTAAGGAAGATGGTCTACATTTCCGTGTTTGGAGGAGAAGGAAGGAAATTTGAAACTAAAGCAATGGAGTAATTGGCAATAAATTACTTTCAATTTACAGAATACGGTAAACACTAGCTTAAATACAGAAACTTTATTGGGGGAGTCCAGTGGATTGACAAATTGATGTTTCAACCATTCAACCACTTCAGTAAGCATAAACGTCAAAAATACATCCCTGTTGGTCAAACGCCAAGACTCCAGTTCACTCAATTAGATCAGAACAATGCTCTTACTCCAAGACCATGACAGATTATGGAGCACATGGACTACCCCAAAATTACACAATAAGCTTACCAAATGAGTTATGGGCAGCAATGAATTTAAGGTTGCATGACAATACTCCAAAAGATGAATGCCTGTGATGCTGCAGCATTGTGTACTGGAATAAGCATGCCTGTATTCTCCCCCATATTCATCCCACTTTCTGGCAGTTTTTAAATGCAGACAAGACAACGAGGAGATTCTATATTTACGGCTCAACTTGGGACGGCTAAACAAAAGAACTTGTTTACAGAAAAAATAAATTTTTGTAATACTTACGCTCCAAGTCATAAAATTAGAGAAACCCCAGTCATTCTCCTTGTGAAAGAAAAGATGACTGATTCTTCTACTAAATGACTTTTCTTCATCTTTGTAGTTTATTATCTTCAAAACAGCTTGGGCATGACAGGACCATGATCTACAAAAGGGAAGATGAATTATCTAGTTACAAACAAATCCTAATTTTCTCTAGCTTGGACAAAATGCACAAGTTCTAAAGCCATATAGTTCACACGTAAACTAAAAATTTATGTGTTACATTATCCAACAAAATAGGAAATGGTGAAACACCAAGATTTGGTGCATGGTGTATATTGGTTATGATACTGAACCAGCAGCCCAAATATCCAGTTCAAAATCACACCAAGTTTGAAAACAGAATTCAATGAATTTGGTAATTTGCAACTACTGTGATGGAAATAAAACAAGCAACCTAATGGTCATAAAAAGATCAATGCCCTTCAGGTAAAGGAACTCATCACCTAACCAGTCCTATATGCTCGAGCCCAGTCCTCCACCACATGGCTGGCTCAATGTTGTGTGTAGTGACCTAGCAAGGCAACCAGTTTAACGATTAGTTAAAAATGCCTGACAATCACTACCTTCCCAGGGCAACAGATGATTGATTAGCATCACCCCAACAAGATACAGGGAACATTTGGGTCCATCATTTTAAATCCAATTTTAACCCTTCCATCTATGGATAGGAATCCTTCAAATTCAGAAGTTTAGGTCCATTATTTCAATTCCAATTTTAACCCTTCCATCTATGGACTAAAATACTTCAAATTCAGACATCCCTTCACATACAGAAAGTTTACAGCAGCTCTTGTGGAACTTTGCCATTCCTTCAGTTCAGAAAAAATGCTCATTCCATTTTAAATTAGACAGTTTGCCAACGACATTCCTAAGAAACAGATTACGAAATTACAATGGTTTGTATAGTTTTGCAAGGGCAATAAATAGCATTTGGTCTTAGCTACTTGATCTATCACTTGGCCCCTTCAAAGTGTTTTTATTGGTGTGGGCATCACTGGCTAGGCCAGCATTTACTGCCGATCTGCAATTGTTCTTGAGGGGGTGGTGGTGAGCCACCTGCTTGATTTGCTGCAGGCCATTTGGTGTAGATACACCCAGTGCTGTTGGGAAATGGGTTCCAGGATTTTAACCCAGCGACCGTGAAGGAACAGCGATATGGTTCGAAATCAGGATGCCGTGCAACTTCTAAGGAAACTTGCAAGTAGCGGTTTTTCCGTGCAACTGCTGACTTTGCCCTTCGAGGCAGTTATGTCCATCCACTGCATGTCACTTCCCTGCTTCATCTTCTCACGTTAATATCATTCAGTTGAAACAAAAGCACACTCAGACATTTCAGGACCTTAGAGGTTATTGTAAATTAGGTCACTTTTTCCCTCAAACTATACAAAGTAACATAGGGTTATTATTCACAAGATGCTCATGTTTGAACATTTAACCTACAAGACAATTAAGTTTTTCTTACGTGGAATCAGACTCAGCATTGCATTGTAGGAAAAATCCAACGCTCTTTTGATGAGGCCGATCAGGATGGAAGCGAGGCATTACCATAATTTTCCATGGCAAATTTCGCACAAAACAAGAAGGACTCAGCACAGACTCACTGAGCCTACTAAACCGTTCCGCAGTGAAACGAAATGTGGCCTCTGATCGCCAGCTGGTGTCTGTTAAGAATGAGAAAGAATTTTAATAGAATAAAACAGACAATCTGATCAACAATTTGCCTCTTTCAATGGTATCAAAGTCAGATTTGTGGCTTCTGAAGAGTGAGCAGAATTCTAAGTCTATACTGCAACCATCGGACTGATGTAGTGTAAAAATTAATTTCAGCAGCAAGACATCATAATTGTTTCATGTTGTGAAAGCATATTGATCAGCATTCAATTTCCCATTACAATTCGACACATCATCTACACACTTCCAAAATGTTGATTTCAGTTTTTCTTACAGGCCACTGTGTACCTACGCTTGGGAAGACAAGGTGAGAAACCTTCTCTGCAGCCTCACTGGGATTGCAATGAGTTCACTTTATAAGAACCAAAAGTGCTAAAACTCATTGGAAGTTCACAGCAACAGTGATCAATTAGGAATAAAAGCCACTACTTGCCAATTCCATCAGTAATACTCAAAGAAAGCGCCACCCAAAACAGGCTGCTTTAAGTAAATAGTGGATACACTGTAATGGCATTATTTGCTTTCCCAAATTACTTACCACAGGTATGGCCTTCCACATTCTTTGAACTTTCAGATGCCTTGCAGAAAGAATTTGGGAATGGGGAAAAACAACAATTGGGATACTGTTCTTCTTGAAAACACATCACCCTGAGACACAAGTGGTCTTTCCCCATGTTGCTGCATTCAAGATGTTTTTTGCTTGCAGGAAGCTGCTCAAAGTTACCAACAAGATTGCAGAAATGTAATGGCTAAACAAAGATGATCAGGCATTTGCGAGTTTTGTATGCAGAGGTCGAACCTCTTAAAAATTTAAGAACATTTCCATTAGATGATTAAAATTTCCTCGTATGCAGTCTCCACAAATAAATAGTAAGGCACAGCAATATACAAATTTTGCAATGAAATACCAAGGAAGCAAACAACATTTCATGTATAGTGGCAAAAGATTCATATCCTCAATTTAACAGGGTATACTTGGAAGGACAACCTAAGATAGTAGTCACTGAAAGCATCACATTGCTTGATGCCTTTCACATAGGTTTCAACAAGGAGATGGGGTAGCATGGTTCAGGACACCTTTCACATAGGTTTCAACAAGGCGATGAGGTAGCGTGGTTCAGGACAAGGTCTTGCAAACATTAGATGGTGAAAGGGAAACAGAAAGCTGCTCACGGATGGAGTTTTCTTCGTAAGGGCAATATCCCAGATCTATTTTTCTCCACAATAACAATATTTAATTCTTCAGATACATGCTTTTTTTAAGTTGAGAAACAGAGTTAAAGGGACCTAGATTCATAGTGTACAAGAACAATACCAAAAGATAAAATAAAGTCATACGGAACGTGGAAGTTTTGATCCCACAAGTCTGCAGTTTGTAGGGGGAGGAATATTTAGATGAGATAAGCAGTTTTGATTTGGATACCACACAAATGAGTTAACAGACAAATGCTGTGGCACTTCTGCTCCTGTTAACCACCTCGATTTGAGATTTCTCATCATTTTCAACTCCTTCCAGCGCCCGTGTTTGTCATTTAGCCCTCCGCCCTCATATCTGCTCTCACCTAATACTGTTGAGCACCCCAACTTTAACCGTGCCAAAATTGGTGGCCATGCCTTCAGCTGCTTAGGCCCACGGTTATGAATTTCGTCCCTATCTCTCCACCTCACTTTCCACCTTATGATCCTTAAGACCTGCTCTTCGACTGAGCTTTTGGTCATCTGCCTTACCTCTCGATACAACATAGTATTTTATTATAGCCACAAAGAACCTGAGGACTTGTTAAAGGCACAATAAAAATATATGTTGTTTCAGTCTCAGCTTGGTAATGATTCAATGTAAGCAAATAGATAAGAATGCAGAAAATCTAAATTTTCAGTGGAAATAAGAGGATCAAGAAAAAAATCAAGAATCCACGAACGGTTGAGCAAGATTGGAAGATAACGGCTAATAATATCGTCCAGAAAATAAGAATAACATTAGGAATAGGAGTGAAGTTGGCCATTCAAGTCTACTCTACCATTCATGCAATAGCTCATTTTCTGTCTATCCACATAACCCTCTATTCCTTTAGTGCCCCTAAAGTCTTGCAACAGAGCAGATTGGGGGGCGGGGGGCATCCTTTCTCCTTCATTTTAAACGTCTGCCCTAAACTAAGCCAATGAACCAGGGCTCTAGATCGGTGGTTCGCTGTGCAAGTACTGCAGGTTGTCTGCAGAAAAATAAAGGTTGGGAACCACCGCTCTAGATGGACCCTGTCAAGCCCTATTTTTTGCATTTAGATAATGCCTCATTCTTCTAAACTCTTGGCAAAGTAGGCTTAGTTTACTCAATCTCTCCCCAACCTTCTCTACACTCATTGTTGGAAAATAGAAATGTTGTTGAATCAGTGTCTCAGTCATCAGGAGAGAGGCAAGAATACCAAACTTCAAAGGGAAGAACAATTTCTGAGAACACGGTGCGTATTAGCTGGCAAATTCACTCTGCATGGTAATGGAATATAACTTGAAAAAACAAAAGCAATAGGAACGGCTCCCTGCGCACTCGCCATGGCAATGTATCGGCCAATTAGTTGGTTGATTTGCCAATTTATTTCCTTTTTCTCATGCAGCTTATGTTGTTCCTGTTGAAATTTAGTATTGTTCCATCTGTCCTGATAAGTGCAAGATGAAAAGCTTTGACATGATGTCTTCTGTCAGCAATACTCAGTGTTCACAAAGGAGTGGGGGCCATGCTGTTGAGGAGGATAGTGCAATGCTGAAGGAGGTAGATATTCAGAAAGAAGGTGTTAGAAATTTTGAGAAGCCTGAGGATAGATAAGTCATCTAGGCCTGATGGGACATATCTTAGGATTCTTTGGGAGGCGAGGGAAGAGATTGAGCGCCTTTGGCTTTGATCTTTATGTCCTCACTGTCTACAGGAATAGTGCAAGACTGGAGAGCGGCAAATGTTGTTCCTTTGTTCAAGAAAGGGAACAGGTATAACCCTGGGAATTATAACCGGTTAGTCTCACTTTGGTCATAGGTAAATTACTGGAAAGGGTCCAGAGGGATAGGACTTATGATCATTTGGAAAGATACAGCTTAATCCAGGATAGTCAGCACAGATTTGTGAGGGTAAATCTTGCTTCACAAGTTTGATTGTATTCTTTGAGGAGGTAACTAAGTACGTAGATGAAGGTAGAGCAGTTGATGTCGCATACATGGATTTTAGTAAGTCGTTTGATAAGGTGCCCCATGGTCGGCTCATGCAGAAAGTAAGGGGGCATGGCATAGAGGGAAAGTTGGCCGATTGGATAAGTAACTGGCTATCACATAGAAGACAGAGGGTGGTGGTAGACAGTAAATTTTCATCCTGGAGTCCAATCACCAGCGGTGTTCCACAGGGATCAGTGCTGGGTCCTCTGCTATTTGTGATTCTTATCAATGACTTGGATGATGGAGTTGAAGGTTGGGTTAGTAAATTTGCGGATGACACCAAGATTGGTGGAATAGTGGATAATGTGGAGGGATGTTGTAGGCTGCAAAGAGACATTGATAGGATGCAGAGCTGGGCTGAAAAGTGGCAGATGTAGTTTAACCCTGATAAGTGTGAGGTGATTCATTTTGGTAGGACAAATTTGAATGTGGATTACAGGGTTAACGGCAGGGTTCTGAAGAATGTGGAGGAGCAGACAGATCTCGAAGTTCATGTCCATAGATCTCTGAAAGTTGCCACCCAAGTGGATAGAGCTGTGAAGAAAGCCTATAGTGTGTTACCATTTATTAACAGGGGGATTGAGTTCAAGAGCCATGAGGTGATGCTGCAACTGTACAAGACCTTGGTTAGGCCACATTTGGAGTAGTGTGCAGTTCTGGTCACCTCATTATAGGAAGGATGTGGAAGCATTGGAAAGGGTGCAAAGGAGATGTACCAGGATGCTGCCTGGATTGGAGGGTAGGTTTTATGAAGGAAGAGTGAGGGAGCTAGGGCTTTTCTCTTTGGAGCGGAGGAGGGAGAGAGGCAACTTAATAGAGGTTTATAAGATGATGAGGGGGATAGATAGAGTGGACGTTCAGCGACTTTTTCCTCAGGTGGATGTAGCTGTTATAAGGGGGCATAACTATAAGGTTCATGGTGGAAAATATTGGAGGGATGTCAGAGGTAGGTTCTTTACTCAGTGGTTGGGGTGTAGAATGCACTCCCAGCTATGGTAGTGGAGTTGGACACTTAGGAACTTTCAAGCGGTTATTGGATAGGCAATTGGCATGCACTAGAATGATTGGGAGTAGGTTGATTTGATCTTAGTTCCAGACTAGTTCGGCACAACATCGTGGGCCGAAGAGACTATACTGTGCTGTACAGTTCTATGTTCTAATACTCAACTTCTGTGCTTCCAAGTGACTATAAGGACTCTAGGTTCCTCAGTGCAAACTTGTCCAGTCTCCATGCAAAAAAAATTCCTATTTTTCCTCAGCGAAGAGGATAATTTCACGTCGCCATTTGTATTCCAACTGACATTTTACAGACTACTCACCAGGCCTGCCTGTATCCCCCTGCAGGTTTTTCTTGTGCCCTGCCTAGGACTAAAAGGTGTGCTATAAAGGTTGACCTATTTGAGGACATTTCAATTGAGAGTTTAATAGAGTCAATTGTATTGAGGGGGAAATAAGGAACTTCTACAAAAGTGGCAGATGAACTGTGACAGTTTTAACCATGAAATACATTAGATGAGAGATGTCCAAAGAATGTCAAAAGATGAAGGACTATAGAACTGAACATTATAGTTATTGGCTAAGAAGTTGCAACAAGATTTTCACTGTTCAAAGGACAAACAGAAAGCAATGCCAGTGGAAATATGGACAACAATACACAACCACCATATATCATGCAACATATTAACCAAAAAATTGTTTATGATGGGTCGAACAGTTCCCATTCCAACAGCAATAGTGCGTCTTTATTTACTAGCTGTATTCTGCCAACTTAAAACTATTAACATAAACGGTGCATTTAATTGCACACTCTGGTCTCAGCTTTTAGTCTAGTCAAGTAAAATCCATTTAATAAGATGGGAGACCACAGGATAACATACACCTGGTTATGAATGCAGGATCCAGTTAAAAGGCAGGCAAAGTCCAAAAGAATTATAAAAATATGAAATGACTGGGACTTGCTTACCTCCAAGGAAAATTTACGCACCACTGCTTTTCAAAACCAGGTCAAATCCCCTCCTGACCATTTAATTCCTACGACCCATCATCAGCAGTAAATTATTATAATTCTATTGCTGTATGTATTTATTCTTCAAAGAAAATCAATCTTAAAATCATGGTGTATCAGTCACAACCTAGTCATTTACAGGAAGGGAATATTATTCACTGTCATAACTCACCATTTCGCCATAGAGAGTCTTCCACAAACACAAGTGTTAATCTGCACCAATGCAGGTAACTGAATATTGAAGATTGCATGCACCACTTGCAGGTAGTTCTAAGAACAGCTGAGCTAGTTGAGAACAGAAGAGGACGGTGGGTGGTTTATGTCTGTGTGGAAGATCCTCCTTTAGAGAAGTGGGAGTTATTGCTACAATGCTCTTTATTCTTTAAACCAGATCTTTCACAGACAGTTTTATAAGGGCACCACTTGAAGGACAAATGAAGAATATGCATGGCTATACTATCTGCCCCCAAAAGAGAACCAGTGGCAAAGTGCACAAGAATTTTTTCAAGCAATTTGCAAACACTAAAAAAAAATTTAAGAGTACCTAACTCATTTATTCCAAGGGTCAATTTAGCGTGTTCAATCCACCTACCCTGCACATCTTTAGGTTGCGGGGGCGAAACCTAGCAAACACGGAGAATGTGCAAATTCCTCACGGACACTGACCCAGGATCGAACCAGGGACCTTGGAGACGTGAGGCAGCAGTGCTAACCACTGTGCCACCCCTAATTTGCAAGCATTTCTAAGATTTATTTACCAGCCAATGTTTGTATAAACAAAGGGCATGTTGCAGCCAAAGCTCTTATTTTTCACAAAACCTTTTTTTCATTGACAAAACACATATTCCCATAAAATTGTGTAAAATTCTTCCAATCACCCCCCACCGGCCCCGATCAAGTCACTGGCTGGGGCCAGACAGGGTGCAAAAACTTCCTGCTGCTACAGAATCATTTATATCTTGATGAGACCTCATGTCCAAAGCATAGCTTTACCTTGCACAAACATTCCACAGAAGGTCTAAACCTGGCAAGTATTGTGGTACTTGACTTCATCAGTTCGAGGTGACAAATGTTACTTGCCTTGGTTTTCTCAACAAATGTTTTCCTCCCAGGCATTAGCGCCAAGCATAGCACCTAATGTTGCTTTCCCATATTTTTCTGTTGTGCTTTTGCACCTTCGATGGTGGCCAAATACAAGCTTCTAGATTTTGAACCAGTTTCCAACATGCACAGCATGGTTAGGCTGGCTGACAGTTCAGAACCTGTACAAAGAGTCTGCGACAAGGGACGTCCATTGAGGCAGAGAAACGACAATAAGGAATGATGGGAAATGGAAATAGTAGGGAAGTCACTCCCTGTTGATATGTTTATTAGTTTTTCATCTTAAGTTTCTGATGGTGGAGTGATACAAAATAAATTAGTATAACAAATCAAACCAGACAAGGTATACTATTCCTTTTTTTATATCCTCAACTTCACCTGGAATTCTAGCACACTTGTTCTGTAACACAGCTCAAACTCAGGCATCTGCCCATCAGCAGCACTATCATATCATAGAATTTACAGCGCAGAAGACCATTCAGTCCATTGGACCTGCACTGGCCCTTGGAAAGAGCACCCTATCCCTGCAACCCAACAACCCCACCTAACCTTTTTGGACATCAAGGACAATTTAGCATCAGAAATTAACCAAACCTGCACATCTGTGGACAGAAACCGGAGCACCCAGAGGAAACCCATGCAGACATGTGGTGAACATGCAGACTCCGCACAGATAGTGACCCAAGACGGAAAGCGAACCTGGGACCCTGAAGCCGTAAAGCAACAGTGCTACCTACTGTGCTACCGTGCCATCATGACACCACAAAACAGTCACTAGCTTTAAGATAGTACTGGTGAATCATCTTTACCATCAAGGAGGAAATTATTCTCTCAGGACTGTTACTCTATAGAATTTGCTTCTACCAGAGAGCCGTGGAGGCTGGGTCATTTATTCAAGGTCAAGATAGATTTTCCATCAACAAGGGAGCCAAGGTAGGAAATAGAGTTGAGGTCACAATCAGACCAGTTATGAACTTAGCGAATAGTGGCGAAGGCTCGACAGGCTGAACAGCCTACTCCTGCTCCTATTTATTATGATCTTATGACTTACAGGAAGCAAAGTTGCATGGAATCCTCTAAGCCAGAAAGTATCACAGTAGACTCCTTGGTCCAATATTTTGCTTTCACATTTGAGAAAGGAGAACTTGATATGTTTATCCAGTTTAGAAATTCAGCAGCAACTTCTGAACCTGTGACCTCCACCATCCAGGAGAGAAGGCCAGCAGGTGAATGAGAAAATGCCCCCAAGTCTCTCACTACCTCAACTTGATACTATATCACCATTCCTTCACTGTCACTGGGTCAAACTCCTGAAATGCCCTTCCTTACATGGATGGGCTGCAGCAGTTCAAGGCAGCTCACCACCGCCTTCTCAAGTGCAGTTAGGGATTGGCAATAAATGTTGGCCTAGCCAGTGACACACTCAACCCACAAACAAAAATTAATTTGAAAAATGAAGCATTCCATGCACCACATATAGCAACACCTAAACACAACCCAGGCCTGGGTTCAAGTAACATTATAGCCACAAGTTGGATACAAAGTCTTGAGAGCCAAAGAGAATTCAAGGGCCAAACATCAACATCCCGAGGGCTGCCACTGGCCAGAAACTCAAAAGGACCAGACAGAAATACAATATTACTCGGGTAGGTTAGACTGGGTGTTCTGTGGCAACAAGCTCACAATCTGATCGTCCAAAGCCTCTCCACAATCTGCAAGGCAAATGTCAGAAATCCAATCAAGCACTTGCTTGGGTGGGTTCAGCTGAGATTTTGAGCTACACGGCATAAAAAGAGGCCTTCTGGCCCATCATTTCTGCACCGGCCACCAGGCAGTTATCTATCTAATCCCATTATCCAGCACTTAGCCCTGTAGGCTCTAGTGCTTCAAGTTGTCATCTAAATACTTAAAATGTTGAGGGTTCCCACTTCTACCAGCTTTTCAGTCCACGAGTTCAGGTTCCCACCACCCTCTGGGTGAAAAGGTTTTCCTCAAATCCTTTCCCTTTACATCTATACCCCCTGGTTATTCATCCCTCCATGGAGGGCAAATGTTCCTTCCCGTCTCCATCCCTGAATTTTGTACACCAATAGGTCCCCACCCCCCCTTTTCTGCTCTAAAGCAAACAACCACAGATAACCAGCCACTCTTCATAGCTGGAGCACTCCAGCCCAGGCAACATCCTCTGCACCTTTTCTTTAAAAAAATAAATAAATTTAGAGTACCCAATTATTTTTTTTTCCCAATTAAGGGGCAATTTAGCATGGCCAATCCACCTAACCTTCACATCGCTGGGTTGTGGAGGTGAAACCCACAGAGACACGGGGAGAATGTGCAAACTCCACACGGACAGTAACCCAGGGCCGGGATTCAAATTCAGGTCCTCAGCGCTGTAGGCAGCAGTGCTAACCAATGTGCCACATGCAGCCCCTGCACCTTTTCTAGTGTAATCACATCCTTCCTATAGTGTGGCGACCAGAATTGCACACAGTAATTTAGCCATGACCTGTTGGTCATTTTATACAGCTCTATCATAACCTCTCTGCTTAGATTCTATGCCTCAGCTTTGGGCGATAGCCCAGACACGGAAATGAAAATCGCTTATTCTCACAAGTAGGCTTCAATGAAGTTACTGTGAAAAGCCCCGAGTCGCCACATTCCGGTGCCTGTTCGGGGAGGCTGGTACGGGAATTGAACCGTGCTGCTGGCCTGCCTTGGTCTGCTTTAAAAGCCAGCGATTTAGCCCAGTGTGCTAAACCAGCCTATGTGCTAAACCAGCCCTGTAACTTTAACATTCACTCACCAGATTCACTGCAGAAACGTCACGGCTCCTCTGATGACACCTCCAACGCCTGTGATGTGTACCACTTGGAAGGACAAGTATAGTGGGTGCATAAAGCACCAAACCATTCAAATTGTCAGCCAAGACACACACCACCCTTGGGTACATATCACCATTCCTCCACTGATCAAAACTCCACAACTCCTACCCAACACCACTTTGAAAATACCTTCATCACATGAACAGCAGCAATCAGGAAGGTAGTTCGCCACCACATTCACAAGTATCACTCAAGGTGGGCAATAAATGCTAAACCATACCACAGGAATTGAAGTCCCATACCAGTTACCACGTCAAGCCACGTTGATCACCAAAAACAATAGAACTGTCCAGATTCTGGTCAAAGACATCAGTGGCAATATTGCTTAATTGGAACTAGCACTGGGCAGTTATGTGGAAGACGAGAGACAGAAATTTTACCAATTTATGACTTGTTAAGTAGGCTGCACAAGTAATTAAGGAACTCAATAGTTTATCCTTGATCATCAACACTGAATTGTCATGTGAGAGTACCTTTAAGAAATGGGTGTTTATTGCTGCAGTGATGTCAGAGTGTGTGGAGCTGGGCTGTCTGTCAGTTTTTTTACTTTTGTTTTAGGCTGTTTGGTGCAGGGTGTTTTAGTTTCGTTTTCAGAGCTAGATAGCTGCAGTCACAGCCAGAAGGTGTTTTAGAGTCTCTCTCTGTAATCTAAAGACTGTAAATCTAGCCTGGTGATTTAAAACTAACAGTACTGACTTTAACCTGATGTGCTTCTGGTAAAAAGTGTTTTAAGTCTTATGGATGTTAAAAGGAAAGCTTAAAGGATTACTTAGTGTTGTATTTTTTGTGGGTTGTATTTGAATTAATGGTTGCCAAGATGTTCACTGTTTTAGAACGGTTAACTTGAGTTCATAGAATAAACATTGTTTTGCTTTAAAAAATACTTTTCCATTTCTGCTGTACCACACCTGTAGAGTGAGCCGTGTGCTCCCCATACCACAGTCTATTAAAAGTTGTGGGTCAGGGGAACTCCATGATAGAGAACTGGCCCATAACAGAATAGTGTGTGGCTGCTGCAGCTTCACTAAATGGCTCCCTGCTTAAAACCCAATTCCTGTCTAATTTAGATTTGCAGTCAGAACTAGAATTCTGGGTTTCCCTTTATCAGAAGGAACCTATCTTTCAAATGCAGTAAATGACAATTCCATTGAAAGCGTTCACAGACTTCGCACAAGCCTCATGTTTGCGGAACTGTGTCATGTTGAAGACCAGCAAATCAGTCATGGATTTGGAGTAGGAACCATTGTATTCCACATATTTTAAATTTAGCACTACAACTTAACTCTCCAATGTCGTCCTTCGGGACTGATACTGGAAAATATCAGCTTCGGCAAACAATTTCATTAAATTTAAGAAATTGTAAAAGAAATATCAACAATAAATGCTATCTTACAAAGAATAAAATTTGTATGTAAAATCATCGATGAGAGAAATTGAAAAAGGTGAAGTAAACAATAAAGTCTTAATCAGCGACGGGAAGATTGCCTGACCCAAATGGTTGCGCAATGGTGAATTTCAAGTGTTCATTCTCTTTCCCACCTCCTTTTCCAAAATTAATGACTGAAATTCCTACTGATATGTAGAAGTTGAATGAATGAGGAAGAATTGAGGAATCTCTCATAACATGCTCCAAGTAGGAAATAAAATTCCTTGTGACCAGGATTTTAATCAGAGAGCACCTACCCCATGGGGAGGCATCTTGCTAGAATAGTGTGCAATTCTCAATCTTCCGTTTAGCTGCGCAGGCATATATAACCCATTAGTGTTCATTTGTAGAATATCTGATCTGGAGGAGAATACGTGTAATAAATCTGATCCTTAAGAAAGATTTAGCAAAATATAACCAACAACATTGTCATTAGTCCCATTTATGATCAAAACTGTACTTTAATCTTAAAAGCTTCATAATACGTGTCACAGCATCCAAGCTATGTAAATGATTCCTGCTTCACATCTAAAACTAAACAGGAAACAGCTTCATCGCCAGAAACAAACCACTCTGAAGTCATACTTACTAGCTTTAGTTCAAAATATTTAAAGTTAATATGCCTCTGGCAGAGGCTTTGCCCATGTATAAAACATTCCGACATCAAAAATCTCTTCTTTTTTTGCAAACTTAATACAAGTTCCTATGGAATTCAACAACTGGAGTAAGTAGAGCTAACGTCTTCCCTACAAAAAAGGAATCATTTACAACTATTAATCATCTTTTCTCCTGACCTTTTTAGTTAGGAGCTCCTGGAAACTAATTTCAGTTGCTGCAATTATCCAGTTATTCCATCTTTTACTCAGTTACATAAATGATTTAGATAAAGCCATCAAAAACACTAATTGCAGGAGTCTTGGGTTACAGACCCTCAGAATGTTGCTATACATTATCCAATAAGTAGCACAAATCTGTAATCACTCACAGATGCCCAGATCACAATACAGTGCTACTATTCACAAATTTGAACATCTACCCATTTCAGGTACCCCTGTTGATCGAGTCAAACCCCCCCCCCCCCCCCCCCAAACTGCCTTGTGGGGAGAAGAGAAAAGGATCAGAAAATGAAAAAGTAAAGGTTGAAGACAAATTCAATATACCATATTTTAACATAATGTACTATTGTACAACATAATCTAATCAGATGAACTGAATTAAAAAACTCCACACCAAGCTGTCAATATTCAGCACAATGTGTGGAGGTTATAGCAATGGCTGTTGCACAAGTACTCGATATGGAGGATGACATTAAAACACAGAGGGGAGCTGGAGGGCTTTTACCAGGCATCCAAACATCCTGATCCAGACCAATCATAAATGGTGTCCGTTCCCAGCATGGTCATCACTATTCTGAGATGCAATGGATTTATTCACCCAACACAAACTCAGCCATGAATGCAACGAGCCATTTGATAAATTTGAAATCCTACATGAAAACATTGTTTCTACATAATGGCAGAGTAAATTTCCGCACCATACCTTTCAAATGACTGCGTTGCATTAGTAGAGATTTCAGTCCAAATTGCTGCACCTATTTCAACAATGGATACCCTCCCAATTTAAGTCTACAAATTTCCCAACTATAAAAAAGGAATGTTTGCCTACTAAACAGATTTCTTCTTAAAAACTAAAAAGGTTACCATCTTCCATGTCTTCCTCTGTGTTGTTGTGTCCATCTGCCATTGCTACGTTACCATTGATGACTGGGTTAGGGGTGATTCGTGGGGGGTCATCTGCATCCCCAGCTGAAAGAAAATTAAATGCATTATTGCTAAAGACTCAACTTCCTGTTGCCATACTGGAATTTAAGGTTTTCTTACACAGGTAAACTAAAGATTAAAGCACTGTCAAATTTTTCCCTTATAAATCTGTAGACTGTAGCTGCACAACATATTCCTAACAGATCCAAACATAAACAACTTTACAAAGTTATTTTGGGTTGCAATCTATTTATATAAAAAGGCAACAGGTAAATGAAAGATGTCACAGCCAATGAGAAGAAAATTAATTGAGATCGCAAATTAGTCATAGCACCAGAGCCCAGATTTCTAGTGAATTCATCAAATTGTAAATTCTTGCTCAAAAATGTTATTCCTGAGAATTACGGGTAGCAAAGTGGAAGTGGTAAAAGGAATGCTGGATAGTAGCAAATTCCTACCGTGGCGATTGCAATCCCAGGTGCTTTAGTGCAAGTAATCGCAGAGCCCAGATTAATACACAGTCCATTTGCTGAACTCACTGGTAACTACGGAGTGTTAATAAACTAATCCCACTGACACCAATACGGAGATAACAGCACATGAATAGTATTATCTCCTCCGGCTCACAAAGAAGCCCCTCAAAGATCTAGATACTAAAACAAGCACAGGAAAATTCTCTCTCAGACGAAACACAGATCTGTACTGGCATCTTTATAATGTGCCCACTTCCTTTGGGGCATGGGGTAGTCTATGTATGCATTTTGGGAGGGAGAGAGAAGCCCTCCTGAAGTGTAGAATTATCAAGACACTGAAAGCACTGACTTGTATAACCTGCAACTAAAGCAAGTGGCAGAATCATAAGTGACCCGCATTTCAATAGTATGGAATAAAAAATGCATCAACGTGATTAGAATCTGACATTTTTAATAAAAACATGGGCATCACAATGCTGGAAGGTGTACCATGCTTGCAGCATACTAACTGCAGAGGGATTTCAGTTATTTTACTTGCAGACATCTAAACAAGTCCAAAAGCTTAAAACTAGTGTGTCACCCAGAAATTTGTTCCAATTTCAGATAGATGTTCAAAACTTCTAGTTTCTGGCTGCACTATTGTTTGGAAGATAGTTTCCTTCAAACATTCAGAATTCACATTCATCCTCCTGTAAACACTCACTGAAGAAAGGGCATGCACAAAAGTGCTCAGGAATGGCTTTTGAAGTGCACTCAGTAATGCAGCTAACCTGCACACAAGATCAACAACAGTCAATGAGACAATGGGCAATTATTCCATTCCATTCTTGATGGTTCAGGGAAGAATTATCCCCAGGACATGTTGCTCCATGCTCTCCAAATACTGTAACGGGATCTTTTACTTGAACCAGCGCAGATCATATCTCACCTGAATGACAGTACCACCGACAGTGCAACATTCCCCTAGTACAGTTAAATGCCAGCCTGAACCAGGTGCCCAAGCCCTTGGGTGGAGCTTGACGTTACAAATGCTGGCACAACTGATTAACTCAATCCCTATCAGCAACTTAGAAGTGCATGGTAATCTAGGACTAGCTATTGCATAAGGCCCATTCCAGCACACCTCCCATCTCGAATTTGGTTGGCAGCATAATTTGTGACATGCAAAGAAATGTTCTAGTCACTCAGCTTTGGCCAAGTAGAAAAGTCAGTCGGTTTCAGATGTTAGATCAAAACAGTAACCATGTAAATGCAAACAAGTTATTATACCCAGATGCTTTTCAGATTGTGGTAGTAGAACCACGTCGTAAAATATGGTTACAGCAGACCAAAAACAGAACTCAAGTTTTCCTGATGGTTCTGGAGCAGCCTAAACAATTAAATATATCCCACAACCCATTTAGTCAGATTGCTGTGTCATGGGCTTACAAATTGTTTTGTTGCCAAGTGCAAACTGCCTAGATAGGCAGATGTCCTTAGTTTGTTACATTCAACAGTAAAGCCCTGATCAAAGTGATACTTCCCTTTCAAGAGAAAAAAAAATGTGTGAAGGACAAAATTCCAACACCAACTTCCTGAGGCCAATGAAACAATTGAAGGCACAAATTCAAAAACTGGCTTTAAAAGATTGCTGTAACTACAAAAAAAAATGAATAAAGGTATGTTAACCACCAGAGCATTAAGATCAGTAATCTTTTAGCATGAAATCACAGAAATTCAGCTCATTGTGCGAATGCTGCAACTTCAAACAGCTATCTACTAAAATCCTATTATCCTATGTTCGTCCTTGTAGAAACGGCACAAGGAGGCCATTCGGCGCCCATCTTCCACGCTCTTGCTGTTGAAATATTTAATTTCCCGATATTATGGCTTCTTTTACAAGTGGTTATTGCGACATATGGTCCTATTCATGTCGCTACGTTCTCTAAAATACCTAGGAGCTTCTTGCATGATCCTTATTAAATACATGCAATTCCTTTTTGCCACACATTGACACTTCTTAGTGATTCAGAGTCTGAAATCCCTTGTTATTAATTCAACAGTGGAAAAACTTTTCACTATCTACCCGCTTCAAATCTCACACTATCTCAAGGAATTCTCTTAGATCTGCTCACTTCACATTATCTTTTTGGGGGGGGGGGGGGGGGGGGGGGGGGGGGGAGGAGGAGGAGGAGGAGGAGGAGGAGGAGGAGGAGGAGGAGGAGAAAAGAGAGAGAGAGAGAGAGAGAGAGAGAGAACTTCCCATAGTTGTCCAATATTGCAACTGACCCAAATTGTTGCAAAATTGTACAGGAAGATAGGATAGGGTTAGCGTTTCAGGTTCATAGCATTTTATTAAAACCAGATATTAAAGTCACAGAATAGATCATAGAATTTACAGTGCAGAAGGAGGCCATTTGGCCCATCAAGTCTGCACCGGCTCTAGGAAAGAGCACCCTACCCAGGTTCAACACCTCCACCCTATCCCAATAACCCAGTAACCCCACCCAACACTAAGGGCAATTTTGGACACTAAGGGCAATTTATCATGGCCAATCCACCTAACCTGCACATCTTTGGACTGTGGGAGGAAACCGGAGCACCCAGAGGAAACCCACGCACACACGGGGAGGATGTGCAGACTCCGCACAGACAGTGACCCAAGCCGGAATCGAACCTGGGACCCTGGAGCTGTGAAGCCATTGTGCTGTCCACAATGCTACCGTGCTGCCCTAGTCAACAGTTAATGAGGGAGGGGGAGTGGAAAAAGGCAGGCGTTCTGATTACGGGTCAGGAAATAATTAAACAATGCGACAATAAGTGCTTTGAGAGGTTAGTCATGAGACACATCATCTCCATACTCCCAGAATGCCTTGATCCACTGCATTTTGCTTCCTGCCACAACCGGTTCACAGCAGACGCCATCTCCCGGGCCCTACACATATCCCTAGAGCACCTCGACAACAAGGACTCCTGCATCAGATTCCTATTTATTGACTACTCTGCCTTCAATGCCATAATCCCATCCAAACTCATTAAAACACCTAAACCTAGGACTTGGCTCCTCGATCTGCAACTGGATCCTCGACTTCCTGACCCATAGACCACAATCAATACGGATAAACAAACCCCTTCTCCGCAATAGTCCTCAATACCAGGGTCCCGCAAGACTGCATACTTAGCCACCTACTATATCCCCTATACACACAGTGGCACAATTTGGCTCAAACTCCATCTACGTTTGCTGATGACACGACCATAGGGGTCGGATCTCAAACAAGATGGGAGAAGTACAGGAGGAGTTAGAGAACCTTGTGGTATGGTGTAATGACAACAATCTCTTCCTCAATGTCAGCAAAACTAAAGTGCTGGTCATTAACTGCAGGAAGCGATCGGACACACCCCTGTCTGCATTAATGGTGCAGATGGTTGACGGCTTCAAATTCCTAGGTGTTCATATCACCAACAATCTGCCCTGGTCCACCCACGTCGACGTTACGACCAAGAAAGCACAACAGCGCCTATACTTCCTCAGGAAATTCGGCATGTCCACATTGACTCTTATCCATTTTTACAGATGCACAATAGAAAGCATCCTATCCGGCTGCGTCACAGCCTGGTATGGCAACTGCTTGGCCCAAGACCGTAAGAAACTAGAGAGTCGTGAACACCACCCAGTCCATCACACAACCCCGCCTCCCATCCATTGATTCTGTCTACACCTCCCGCTGCCTTGGGAAAGTGGCAGCATAATCAAAGACCCCTCCCACCCAGTTTACTCACTCTTCCATCGGGCAGGATATAAAAGTCTGAGAACATGCACTAACAGATTCAAAAACAGCTTCTTTCCCTCGGTTAAATGACCCCCTTATGGTCTGAACTGATATCTCCTCTCGACAGAGCAGCACTACACTCTATGCTGCTAACTGATGCCTATATATTCACGTTGTGTATTTATTGCTATGTCCTATGTTTTTCATGGACAGAATGATCTGTCTGGACTGTACGCAGAACAGTACCTTTCACTGTAGCTCAGTACACGTCTAAATCTATATCAAAAGCTTTTAGCAATCTTGACAAATCATTAAAAAATGTGCATAGGTCCAGGAGATATGTTAATGGTTAAGGCCATTTCTCCTTGTATTGTTCCTCTATAACACGTGCCAGTTCCAGCAAAAAGCCAAACCTCATCTCCCTCTCTCCACAGATGCTATCCAACTTAACTGCATCTAGTATTTCCTCTTTTTATTTCAGATTTCTAGCATCTGCATTATTTAGCTTTTCTGTAAATGTATTACTTGCTTTTGTGGGGAGCTGCATGACTGAAACATCAATTTGCATCATTTAGCCTTTTCTACCTGTAATCCCATCTTAAAAACCCATATATTGAAGATATCTACTCTCACGAATCTGACCATCTGACAATCCTTTCTCCAAAATGTATGACACCAAGCATCAACACTGCCTTGACCTGCCCCTGCTGCCCACTCCTACAATCTTACAGTCCATCACATCCCATAATTTCAGATTCAGTGTCAGCAAACGTAATTCAATTCTCGTGCACACATGCACCAACTCATTTCCCACATTCCATGTGATAATATATGTATTTGCCCATGATCTCGTTAATCATCCCTCAATCCAATCTTACACAAGATATCTTATCAAATGCATACTATAAATCCATTAACATCCACTACACAC
Source organism: Scyliorhinus canicula (assembly GCF_902713615.1). Classification (NCBI taxonomy): domain Eukaryota; kingdom Metazoa; phylum Chordata; class Chondrichthyes; order Carcharhiniformes; family Scyliorhinidae; genus Scyliorhinus; species Scyliorhinus canicula. The sequence goes on along the minus strand of NC_052160.1, from coordinate 13,360,596 downwards.
CAATTAGCTATAATGCCGATTTTATTCAAATACTTGGGTTTTTCTGAAATAATCATCATAAACTGCTTCGAGCAAGTTATTGTATAACTGCTGAATGTGAAGACAACCAAGCTTGGGCTTGGCACAATTTGTTGAATATATCTGTAAAACTGGTCTCTATCATGCAAAACAGTACCCAACAACTCTAAGCAGTGATGGGAAGACTTAAAAAAGACTTAACTGCAATGTGTCCAAGTTTGCAGACGACACTAAGATGAGTGGTAAAGCAAAAGGTGTAGAGGATACTGGAAGTCTTAAGTGGGATTTGGATAGTTTAAGTGAATGGGCTAGGGTCTGGCAGATGGAATACAATGTTGCCAAATGTGAGGTTATCCATTTTGGTAGGAACAACAGCAAAAGGGATTATTATTTAAATGATAAAATAATAAAACATGCTGCTGTGCAGAGAGACCTGGGTGTGCTAGTGCACGAGTCGCAAAAAGTTGGTTTACATTTGGCAACAGGTGATTAAGGCGGCGAATGGAGTTTTCTCCTTCATTGCTAGAGGGATGGAGTTTAAGACTAGGGAGGTTATGCTGTAACTGTACACGGTCTTAGTAAAGCCACATCTGGAGTATTGTGTTCAGTTGTGGTCTCCTTACCCGAGAAAGGACGTACTGGTGCTGGAGGGTGTGCAGAGGAAATTCACTAGGTTAATACCAGAGTTGAGGAGGTTGGACTAAGAGGAGAGGTTGAGTAGACTGGGACTGTACTTGTTGGAATTTAGAAGGAACCGGGGGGGAGATCTTATAGAAACATATAAAATTATGAAGGGAATAGATAGATAGGACAGATGCGGGGAGGTTGGCAGGTGAAAGCAGAACTAGGGGGCATACCCGGAATTACATGCACTGACCAAGTAAACCACCACATTAATTGTGGATTGTGGGCGGCTTTGAAATTGCCCCAAAATCAGCATGTAAAGCATAACAGAAAGATTAAGAGCATCTATGTGCTCAAGTCTGTGTACTGTGAAGCTGCATTCTTTATTTGAACTGACACACAACTACTCAGTAAAAACATGCAACTTAGTTCAGGTAATTGCTTTAAATAGCCTTTAAAACACCATATATGGGCCTAGAAACTACCACCGCATGGCTAAAATGTTATCTAGCAGTGGCTTTCATGAACCTCAAGAATAACATGGTGTTCTGCAACAAAAGTCCCATCTCAAGACAGTCTGAAATGGACCAAGTGATTTGAAGAAAGCAACAGGACATTTGAGCAACATTTGACTGCAAACAGAATATCATACATTAAAAGAGTTAACTGTTTCCATTTGGCACTAAGCTTTCATTGCTAAAACCTTGCGTAGTTAAGTGTTTTCTACTACTGGTCTGATGTGGCCAGTTTTTAAACCACCATCCAACTTGTTACAGAGTTTGTAAAGAGTCCACTAAATGTAGCCCTCCTTTTTCAAAGGGGGAAGCCAAAACTTGGGTATCCATCGTCTTAAGGTACCTAGCCTTTTGGGTTGTAAAGGCACGTCCCTGCAGATCTATATCTGAAATATTAATTCTGTGGTGGTCCTCATGGCAGCAAGTCTGATGCCCAACCGCTAATTAAGGACAACCATTTGAAATCTATCCAATAGTGGGATAGCAACTGGAAGTCACTGCTGTGGGATGCACAGGCCAGGAGGATTCGCACATGATCCCTCTTGTTGCCTCAAAAATTCCCGCCTAAATTTTATGCAATAGATATACTGACGGAATCGTGCAGGTTATACTTTGGATTACTTTAGGGTTTCTTGAAGTAGTTGAAATAATTATGACTTAACCCATGCAGATACACCATGGAATTTTACAGCACAAGTGGTGGCCCTCTGGCCCAATTTCACGTGTTCGCTCTCTGAAAAAGTTTTCCAATTAGTTCCTTTCATTTGTTGAAACAAATTCATGTCAAATAGGATACCCACTAAGTTGGGAAATTTGAACAGTAGTAAAGGATGTTCTGGCAAAAACCAATGGAAGCGTTTAAAATGGTTGAGTAATTCAAGGGAGTTCTTGATCGGGGATCCTTCAGATCTCCTCCTGTGGTTTAGTTATGCATTTTCAATAAGTGCTGAACAGATCCGTCAGCAGCTATGATACAATTATTATAGTGCCTGACATTTCTTGACTGAAGCCAAAAACATTGGTTCATGATGCAAAACTACTCCAAATACCAGGTAGTTACCACCCAAGCAATTGAAGTGCTGGTCTTCGTCAATAAAAGCAGAACCCATGGTCAAATAAATTTTGTGACTTAACCTGCTATATTCTCTTCACGTTGCTTCTTTGAGCACTGATGTGAATTTATAGATAAGAGCATGTTTTTTTCTTAAATGCTGAGCTACATGAGTAAAACGAACACTGAAATGAACCACGTATGAACATTTTTGACAACAAATCATTTTCCAGCAGACAAAGTATTCGTGAATACCTTTGCAGAACAGTGCACAAGCTTCCCCCTGCTGGAAATTACACAATGTAAACAGGTCCTGGCAGCTGTAAAAAACCTACAACATCCAGTACAGATCTCAAAGCCAAGTGCTGGTATCAAATAATTATAGCCCATCCCAGGCAAGGCCACAGCAGGATGCGAACATCTGGCAACAGCACTGACAAAAAGATATCGGCAACTAAATAAAATCAAAAATTTCATGAAGCAGATTTAATAGGGAATGATAGCAACCCCTCCAAAGTGTCAACTCACTAGGTGTGGTCTCAATTGTGGCTATCATCTTCTTCAGCGTACAAAAAGTTGAATATTCAGAAATGAATTATTGAACTTTCAAAGATTTCTGCTTCTATATCCATGTTATTGATGCCGCCAATCACTTTGTAATGGAATACAGTTGTTAATTGTACAAAACCCAAGTAACAGATGGAACAGCTGACCGTCAAATCTGATGACAAACTGAGTTTAAAGATTCAGATCTGAACACACAGAGCTCAATAATGAGCAGTTGAGCTATACAGATCAGGTCATTGAGGTTCTATCCCTGATCTGTGCTGTTACAGCTCACCTGCATGAGTGGCAGGAGTAATAAAACAGAGTTCATACCCTCGAGTTAGGAAGGGAAAGAAACACATGAAATTTTCTCTCAATTCCTAACCAGCAACCTCTGGTTCAATTGTGCAAACAAGTATTTCGCAAGGAAAAAAAATAATGTGGGCAGCAATGCCCCCCAGCCAAATGATCAATATGGCCAAAGGGTTCAGGACATGTGGGGAAACATGCTCCCAAAAGGAATTTGGTGCTTCAGGGGAGGCAGTTTTTTTTTAAACCGGTAAAGTAAAAAAAACAGACAATAAAATTCACTTTCATAACACAGGGAATTTTGGCTCCACTACTATACTCAATTTAGTGCTGCATTTAATTAAATTCCCTCATTCTAAAAATCATAATGTACCAAAAGTCATTACCTGATAACAGAAGTTTCTGTAGGTCCATAATTCCCTGTACTTACTGATAATGGAAGTTTCTTCTAAACTTTTTGCATTTTTAAATCCTGTTGGTCCGTTTACATTCGAGTTCAATAAATACTTTCTTCCCTTCAAAAAAAACTAATGCATTCCAAACTGTCAGTTTTGTTTTACCGAGTGTAAACAAAAATAATTCATAATTCAGTCTGTTTTACTTTAATACGGATTAAATAGTTGGAATGTATTGTTTACATCACAAATGTCAGTTAACTGGCTATTTTGTTATGTTGTATGTAGCTTGTAACCAAAGGAAAATGAACAGGCCTTAAGGAATAGCCAGAGGGTCATGTTCACCTCGATGCCCTTGACCACATCATAATGGCTGCCTAACATTCCAATTAAGACTTTTAAAAGTAAAATCAGCTTTCAAAATCTCAACCTCCAGAAGAAACAGTTCTAAGTTACACACCTGCACTTACTTATCATAGTTTGCTACCTGCTGTCCTCCCTGACAACCAAGGGCAGTAATAAACTTAAATCTCTATTGTGAAATGAATTTATTCCATATTCCATCATTCACATTCTAAACTGTCTACAATGAAAACAATTCTTTACACCATAGTAACAGCGAAAAGCCATGAGCTGCAAGAAACCTGCATGTGTAGTTAAATAAACAGCTGCTTAAACATTCCTTTAATGAAAGGAATAGTTTACAAGCCATCATTTATCAAGCCAGCTGAATATTCTTACCTTTGCAACCAGAACTTTCTCATGATGTCATAAAACAGCCCAACTGCCTTTAGTGTTAACACATTCAAAAATAAATAGATTCCATAAAGTAATGAAGCTACAACTTTTACTTCTGGCCCTGGTAGCAAGCAACAATTACCAGCTTCAATCTTTTTATAAGACCAGATGGTGGAGGAAGGAGAATTCTTCATACTTCACTACCCAAAATAATCTAATCTAGTCACCGACAATATCAACAGTAGATCAACACTTTGACTAAGTCCATTAGATGCACCCAAGCTCCATCCAGACAGAACCTTGTTGGATGGCTGAAAATTTGTCTTTAGCAAACATTTTGCATTGGAGCTGCAGCAGAAATATTGAATGCAGTAACTGCGGTCGTTTTGGTTAATTCCAGAGAGATGCCTATTAGATGGTTGAAGTAATATTGTAGTCAAGAGTTCAATTCCTGAAGCAATTTATGTCCATCTGAATCCTACCAACAAATAATGCACCAATTACTATCCAATTATGAAACCCAAGTTGAAAAGTGCTATGAATTTAACTGCTTACTCAACCAACTGTATCCACTGAAGAACAAGACTTGAACACAATTTTTAAAAATGGTATGTACTGTGGTGAGTGCAGGCGATGAACAAATGCTCACTTGGAAATATACCTGAGCGGGGCTAGGTTAGAGAGTGAGCATAATTCTGACATCGAGAAACCCAAGTAGTGGGGTATGGATTTCTGCCCACCTGATATCAGCAACAAGCTGTTGGCAAACCGAATAACATTTATCATTTTTCTCTTTCTTTTTTAAATTTATAGTACCAATTTTTTTTCCCAATTAAGGGATAATTTAACTTGGCCAATCCGTCTAACCTACACATCTTTGGGTTATGGGGGCGAAACTCACGCAGATAGGGGGAGAATGTGCAAACCACATGGACAATGACCCAGCCGCCCTGAGAAACATTTATCTTGCTAGACATCAACGTGTTTCAGATTTTAAATCTTAAGATTTGTAAACGTAATAACTTGTTGTTGTTTCACATTAGAATACCAGCCTGGGAGCAACTTCTCAAGAACAACATCAGATGGAAGCTGCAGATGGGACCAGCAGGAAAGGAAGAGGATAGAGCGCCTTTGTGGCTGCAGAGATCTAATGTGCGCGAGAAGAAAAAACATCTCAGTTGAGGTAGCTTTCAGGGAAGTGGTGCTTGGTTGGTTAGTTATATCACAGAATGAAATAACATAAGGGTAGCAGAGGTAGAAAAACTCATTTTTTAAAAAAACATGGTGGTGTAACCTATATTCATTTCATTATAGGACTATAAATCAAGAACTGAAAATGTGATTAGGTTGAATTGTGCTTTTTTCCACTGATGGGGACAGGATGAACTGAATGGCCTCCTTCTCTACTGTAAAGTTTTCTACACTTCTAATCCCATTAAAAGCACTCAATTCTCAGCTAAAATATGCAAGATTAGAAAACTCATGAGGGTAACGCCAAACTTTAAAGCAATCCAACAGCAAGATAAGACACTTTCATACCAATGCCAAGGGGAAAAATACATGCAATGAATAATACAAAGGCATGCAGTGATTGATCAGGAAAAGACTTGCTAAATGGCAGATGACAAGGCCATGGAGGAATTTGGATTTTAAAGTACTTTGGTGGGACACGAGAAGCCAGATAAGAGCAGATTTGGCTCAATGACATCCAAATTCTCCTACCATCGGGATGATGGAAACCCCCCCCCCCCCCCCCCCCCCCCAAACTGAACAAGATCACCTAATGCAAGATCTGAACAGAAAGCCAATGATGGTACACCACCTGGCTTAGATGGAGCGAACACCCAAGGAAGCTGAAGAAATCAGCGAGAGCCAGAGGGTGGCTGTCATGTTGCCAACATCAAATTTAGATTTTGAATTCAACTTTGAACTATTGAAGTATTGTGAGAGCTTAAAAACACCTTTAAATTTTTTTAGAGTATCCAATTATTTTTTTTCTAATTAAGGGACAATTTAGCGTGGCCAATTCACCTACCCCGCACATCTTTTTGGGTTGTGGGGGCGAGACCCACACAGACAAGGGGAGAATGTGCAAACTCCACACGGACAGTGACTAAGGGGCCAGGATTGAACCCAGATCCTCAGCGCCGTGAGGCAACAGTGCTAACCACTGCACCACCACATTGCCCATAAAACATCTTGGCAGTAAATTACAATCTTGTATTTATAATAATTGCTCATGTGAAACCCAATTGATAATATTTTCCTCAGCAAAATAAAGTGGAGATTCCATTGTTCTCATTATACATGTTGATAGGTAACTAAGATAACCAGGAACAAAATAAGACATCATCCTACGGCATATTTTGTTCAATTTAAGCATTGACATAATCCCACTGGTACACACTCCACAACAAATGGCCACAGGTGTACTCTGATATATTTGGTTCTGTGCCAATATCTGCACAAATGCCAGACCTAAACTTTCTAGACTAAGTATATGCAGTCACAGATGCACAAAGTTGGACAAACAAGTTACACCATTGTTTCCTACCCTCCTCCCTCCCAGGTTTTAGAAAAAAAGTCTGACCTACAGCAGCGACTGCACAGCAGGTGTAAAAATTGAAATTTGTATATTCTGTAAACTTGTGTGTTATACTGACAACTTAAAAGTACAAAAGTTAAGAATGAGAGATGACCTTATTGAGACATAGGATTCTTAGGTGCTGGACAGGGTAGATGTTGAGAGATGTTTCCCCTTGTGGGAGAGTCTAGGGCCACAGGGCATAATCCCAGAGTAGGGAGTCACCCATTTAAGACAGATAGGAGGAATTTCTTCTCTCAGAGGGTAGTGATTCTGTGGAATTCTTTATCGCAGAGGGGTTGGTCAAGATAGACATATTTTTAATCAGTAAGGGAATCAAGGGTTTATGGGGATACGGTGGGAAGGTGTATTGGAGGACAACATCAGATCAGCCATCGGAGCAGACTCGATGGGCCGAGTGGCCTACTTCTGCTCCCACATCGTCTGGTCTGAACTCTGCAATTCTCTCTCATATTCCATGAATAATAAAAACTGAATTAAAATACTACACAAACTTGGAACTCTATGGTGGAATATGCCCTTTTGCTGGATTTGGTATTGAAAGAATAAATTCTGGCTAGGTCAGTATTAATTGCCCACCCCAAACTGCACTCAAGGAGGTGGTCATGAGCCACCTTGTACAACCACAGACCCGTGTAGACACACCCACGGTGCTCTCAGGAACAGAGTTCCAGGATTTTGAGTGTCAGTGAAGGAACAATAAAATAATTCCAAGTCTGGATGATGTGTGACTTGGGATGGGAACTTATAGTTGGTGCTCCCAAGTGTCTGCGGCTCTTGTTCCTCTTGGCAGGAAGGGTCACATGTTTGGGGACAGTGCTGAAGGAGCCTTGGTGAGCTGCTGCAGTGCATCTCGTAGATCTTACAAACTGCTGCCACTTTGTGCTAGTGGTAGAGAGAATGAAATGTTCAAGATGATGGACAGGGTACCAATCAAGTGGGTCGCTTTGTCCTGGATGTCACAGAATCTCTTGAGCATTGCTGGAGCTGCACTCATCCAAACAAGTGGAGGATATTCCATCAGGCTACAGACTTGTGCCATGAAGATGGACAGACTTTGAGGAATCAGAATTCACAGCCTCTGATCGGTTCTTTTTTTAAATAAATTTTGAATATCCAATTATTTTTATTTTCCAATTAAAGGACAATTTAGAGTGGCCAATCCACCTACCCAGAACATTTTTGGGGGTGACACTACGCAAACACGGGGAGAATGTGCAAATGCCACACGGGCAGTGACCCTGGGCCGGGATTCGAACCTGGGTCCTCAGCACCGTAGGCAGCAATGCTAACCACTGTGCCACATGCTGGCCTATCTCTGATCTGTTCTTGATGCTACAGTATTTATAAGACTGGCCCAGTTCAGTTTCAGCTCAATGGTAACACCAGAATAACGATAGTGAGGGGTTCAGCGAAAGGAATGCAATTGAACGTCATGGGGAGATGGTTGGAGTCTCTTGGTGATGATCACTGACTGGCACCAATGTAACTTGCCACTTATCAACCCAAGCCTGAGTTTATCCAGCTCTTGCTTCATACAGACCCTGACTGCCTCTGCGTCAATGCAGTCAAGAATCATACTGAGTATTACACAGTAAACATGTCCACTTCTGACTTTATGATGGAATGACGGTCACTGATGAAGCAGGTAAAGATGCCTGTACGAGTTCTTCAGGATAGTGTCCTAGGTCCAGTGGTGTCCTGGGACCGAGATGATTGACCGACAACTTCCATTTCGGGCTCCTTGAGTCAAGTGATGCCTTGATGTCAAGCACAGTCACCCACACCCCACCTCTAGTGGCTCTAACATAAGAAAGAACTGGTCAGAGGGCAGTAGTAAAAATCACATGTGGGGAAAACTCGAAATGTAAATATTGAAATGCAAAAACTGAGTGCCCACAGTGAAAGGAAATAAGAATCTGCACCAAATTCTCTTGTACCTAAAAACATCAACTTTACCTGAATGGAAATTTGAACTTAGGCCAAACATACGATTCAACTTTTTTCCATCGTACATTTGGCTTTCCACTACATTCTGGTGTATAATATATAACGCAATGCAGATTACTGCACTTGCCATTGGCTAATATTTTTTCTCTATCGCCCTGCAATAATGAAGGATACCTGCAGCTGAAGCATAATACCAGAGCAGATGTATTAATTTTGCCAAAACCTCTGGATTATATGTGTCTACACACAAGAATTGTATGAAGGCATTAGGTAAAAAGATCAGTAATGTCCATTAACATTGCCTGATGATGCCAGATGTTTCCATTCAAACTTCCATAAAGCCAACTTTAATATGCAAACATTCAAGTCAAAATGGAGCATGCCTTAAAAAAACGAGAAAATTAAACACATCCATATGGCCCATCTAGTCTGCACCTGGCCCTCTGAAAGAGCACCCAACCAGGCCCACTCCCCCACCCGATCTGTAACCCTATCTAACCTGCACATCTTTGCACACTATGGGGCAATTTAGCATTGCTAATCCACCCAACATGCGCATCTTCAAACTGTGGGAGAAAACTCACACAGACACGGGTCAAGTACAAACGCCGCAGTGTCACCCAAGGCCGGAATTGAACCCAGGTCCCTGATGCTGTGAGGAAGTAGTGCTAACCACTGTTCCACCCAATGGCAAATTCACTTTAAACCATTTTTTTTCCATGTGTACTTTTCTAATCAGCCAGTAATGTTATATTTAGTGTATGGTACCTTGTAGTTAGTATGGACCAATCAGATTCCCAACAGTGGTCAATCCTTACCACATGGAAAACCACAGATTACCCCACCATGAGACAAATAATCAATTTCTTTTCAACTGCCATTTCACTCAATTGCCTTTTGCTCTGACCCAGGCTCACCCTAAACATTTCTGTTTGTGACCCTCTCACCCCAATCCACAATGGTGGCAGTTTCAAATCCTGCTGCATTGGTTAGGCTCACTGAAACATTGACAATCAGCTCTACCTCTACTACCTCTCTAATTTAGCTGCTAACCCCTTGCCCTTGAGATACAGTACCACCTCAACATCTTCTCTCCTTTATCCTGGTCGCTCTCCACCTGGCTAAATGCACCTAGCGCTAGTTATATGCACTCAACTGGATGAACTCACCCCTTGCTGCATACTCTAACCTTCAAACAAAAACACATTCAACAAATCGATAAATGAGCACACCTGAAAATAAAGTGGGAAATTGTAGAGAGCAGAATCATGTAGAAAGAGCAGGACAAGGGAAACAAGCCAGAAATAGAATCATCGAAAGGCAACAGCTTAGGAGGTATTAACAAAAATCCTCACATTGGCTTGTTCTTTTTCCATTCACTTCAAATCGCTGTCCGCTGGTTATCAACTCTTCCACTATCTGCTCTGCCTAATTCCCCCTCAATCTTTTCTTCTCAAAAGAGAACGGGTGCAGCTCCGTCAACTGTCTTGACAACACAAGTGCCTCACCCCAGATATCATTCTCCAATCAATTGTGCATTCTCTAATGCCTTCACACCCTTTGCAAAGCAGTGCCCAGATTTGAACGCAATATTGCAGTGCTTTATAAAAGCGCACAAAAGGAACTAATGGCAAATCTGTTGCATATGAAGTCCAAGAATAGTGACAAGAGACATAAAGAAAGAATTAAACTAAATAGAATGCAGTAGGCAAGACAGTGACAGGGAAGGAAAGGCCTCTTCTTGTGAGCAATAACATAAATCAATTAATACTCCTGCCACTCAAGTTTAGTCTGCTTCAACTCAGCTGATCTTGCTGAGATATACGTGAACGGACGTAGATTTAATGATTTCACTTTAAATTTCCTTTCAACTTAAATGCCAGAAATATGAATCAAACTAAATTGGAGTGCCTTTTGTGAATTTTATATTCTACAAAAGTAGATTTTAGTTAAAAAGATATGGGAATCTGCTAGATAGTTTCTCAGCAATAAAATTAGCTCCACTATATTGGAAATCTGTTTAAAAGAAAAAAACTCAACATGTAATAGTGCTTTTCACAACCTCAGAACAGCTTCAAGGGTTTTTACAGGTAATTACATACTTCTGAAGCATAGGGAAAGGGGCAATCAGTTTTCACACAGCAAGGTCCCCAAAACAGTGCAATGGGAGGTTTTACTGATCCTGATCAAGTAGACAGGGCCTGGGTTTAATGCCTCATCTGAAAGGTTGCACATCTGACACTACAATACTGTGGGAATGCTGCACTGAAGCATCAGCCTCTATTCTGTGCTCCAATCTCTGGAGTTGAGTTTCACTTTTGATTCAAGAAGAGTGCATGTTGTCACTGAGCCATAACAGACAACTAAAAAGATGGACAGGATTACAAGAGAGGATAGATTTTGGTAAAATTAATATGCTTGAACTGTTTTGTCTACATAATTTTAAGCAATCTGCACAATTTAAACATCGACCATGGTCAAAATGCTGAATGATTTGGGGATGATGCAAAATATCCGAATGGTGCGATTTTATAAATTCATGAATTATCTGCTTATAGAAATAACATGTAATCGGTTGGAGAAATGAAGTTGCATGCAAGCACTCAAGTGATGAGACTCGACAACTATTTCCCATCAAAAATATGTCTGTGTCTTTGCTGAGAAGGCAAGTAATTTAATCTACCCAGTGAACCTGTTGTTTTGAAACAGTGCACCATCTCAAAAACTATCATAAGTCCCACGTTCTTAAGTACATTTAAACATTAGAGTCATGTGACTTTATGGACCAATTGTGCTTGGTACACAAGTAGTCGTGCCAAGTATCAATAAGAAAAATGCCGACCCATTAAATTAACGTTCCAATATTCTGCTAAAACTTTGCAGTACTCAGAGGTCTGGGAAATTACTAGCAATATTTTATGATTGATGATATTTGCCACCCAACATTCTGCTGCATTACCAAAGCAAAACTGGATTTGCAAAGACCCATAAAAAAAGCTTGCAATCTCACTGTGGTATCTTTTTTTTGTGATGGGGGGGGGGGGGGGGGGGGGGGGGGGTAATGACATTCTGTTGGAAGGTAAAGTCAATGCAGTTAGCACCCAAATTTCATGTTCCGCGAGAGGTTGAAGAACACGTCACCTGTACACCATCTCTGCTAAGGGGTGATGCAATGTGCAAATTTAGTTGAAAAAAAGAACAAAAACACATACCTGCAAACACAAACTAAGTGCTTGGTAAACATTGGGGGAAAAAAAGTATAAAGTCATGTGAATTTAGCATTAAGCAATGACTAAACAAGTAGAAAATAAAATTGTACTGACCGGTCCCTACAGTGGATAGATACACAAACACAAGTAATAGAAAATAGCAATCCCACTCTAATATACTTTCATCCCAGCTTTCAAACAGTGCTTTTCATAGGTGTCAGCAGTCCTCTAGTGTCACATCAAGTGGCCAATCTTCATGCACACATTCCAGCAAGCAATCACTTAACAGTGACCAAGAGGCATGTTGTGTTCGCTTATTTTCTCCTCGCTCATCAAGATATGGGGGAACGGTGTACAGCTGCCACTGGAGCCCACAAGCCTAAACTCAGGATTACTATTTATCAGTATCATACTTGGAAGTATACTGATCCAGAACATCAGGGGTTACAACTTGGAAATCTAGACACTATTTAGTCTATTAGAGCCACGAGCTTCCAAATCCTTCATCCAACACCACCAAGAACAGATTATCTGGTCACTATCTCTTTCCAGTTTGTGGGATCTCGCTATGTGAACTGGCTGCCACACTACCAGAATTACAACAGTGTCTGCACTTTATTAGGCGTAAAACGCAGTAAGATGTCCAGAGGTTGCAGAAAGTGATGTCAAATAGCAAACAAACCATTACTATTTTTATTACTCTTTCACCTAGATTAGTACACATAATTCAAGCCCAAGCCACTGAAAATGTAAAACTATTTAGCTGTAAAACTAAATTGTGGCATTTTTTTTAAAAAAATTGTCAATATTTACAAACTAGTTGTCAATTTTTTTTTCCAATTAAGGGGCAATGTAGTGTAGTCAATCCAACTAACCTGCACATTTTGGGTTGTGGGCGTGAGACCCATGGGGAGAATGCGCAAACTCCACACAGAGTGACCCGGGGCCGGGATTGAACCCGGGCCCTCAGCGCTAACCACTGGTAAATTCTGTATTCTAACAGCAATTCACTCAATGTGCACAATACAAAAATACTGTCCATGTAAATCGCATGCCCCAAACCAATGGTCACCTACTTCCATACACATGCACCAATGGCCAAATAAAATTTCCTACAAATAAATCACTGATATTTTATTCTAGATTTAAATATTTCAAAAAGATGCATTGATGACTTTGACCAGTTCATGGATGCTTTCAATGGCTTGTAAAACAGTGACAAGATAGCGCAGAATGAGGATTATCAGGAATACGATTGAATGATGGCTGAAGATATTTTTCCCAGAGGGCTATTCAAGTAAAGCATGTTTTAGCGCAGTGGCTGCTAATTTATAAAAATGTAACCAACTAAGCATGAGGGGGCAAGAGGGAATACTAAAATGAGAATTAAGAAGTAGCCCCAGTTGAAGGATTACGATCGACCGACATAATGGGCTGAATAGCTATCATTTCTATCACAAAAAAATGCCCAATACAAGAACTTGACAGAAGTTTGTTGCAACACACAAAACAAACGATATCAGAGTGTATTCAACTCACTTCCAATTAGGATTATTTCCTGAAGACTACCTTAATATACATGGCCTCCGAGGTTTGCAAAAGAAATGCCTGGACACCTGTTTTGAAGGATTCAATCCTCCAAACCAAGTGTGGAAATGTGAGCAGGAGTATGGACCAATCACCCAATCCTGTAAGTGAATATTGGGCAACATTCTTGAAGATAAATGAATATTAGCCTGCAAAGGCCAGACCTCAAGAAATCAAATTACAGCCTAAAAGAAAAACATCCTTCATCCGGCACAGAAACAATAAACTTTCAATGGGCTTGAACGTTCACTGAATTAGGAGCATAATGTAGCAAAAACAAAAAGGAGATGGGGAGTGAGAAGAGAAAAAAAAAGCAGCAAATATTCACTTGGATTGCAGAAATGAATCTCTCTTTAAGAGGTACTTGAGCAAAGGCTTATTAATACCCTGCCGCTGTCTAAGACCTCCAAGTGGGGAGGGAGGGATTGGCAGATGAAACAAGATAGCTTGGAAAGGCCAGCATGAGATAGCAAATACTGCAGGAGTCTCCCATCACCTTTCAATCCCTCCACCCCGGCCGTGTTTGTGGCCTTGCGTGTGCGTGTGGTTTAAAATAAACAGGGATGAATTGGGGTGGGTGAGGGGGCAAACACACGTTCGTTCGAGTGTGTGTGTGGAGCAGCAGGGCCGATTCCCAATTCAAACCGATTTCCAATGGAGCCTCAGACGGTGATTAATGGGGTGGGGGGACGACCAGGGAGAGGAGGCGGCCTGGGGAGATGGCTTGGGTTTAACATGGAGAAGCTGCAGCATGGCGCCTGAGGCCTACGCTTGGTTCCCATTAGGAAGGGGTAATTGGGGGGGGGGCTCTCAAACCCCGCGCCCAGCTCAGCCCTGCGGCCTAACCGTCACTCTCCATTTTGTAAACCCGCCGACGGAAATTCGGATTTGGGGGGATCCAATAAAACAACAACTTGAAGGGGGGGGGGCGCCTAGATTCCCCTCCCGCCCGCTCACCTTCCATCTCCATCTCCTCGGGCTCGCTGAGGTGCTGCTCGCTGGGCTTGGTGCAGTGGTTCATGGTGTCAAGCGGCTGGTGGTGGTGGTCGGCGGCGGCGGCCTGGGCCTCCGCCTCGGCCTTCCTGGCGTCGCCGGCCGGCGGGGGGCAGGCGAGGGAGGGCTCGCGGCTGGCAGGTTCGGAAACCCGGACGTATTTGCTCGCTATGCGCCCAATCTCGGCCAAGTGCTGCGCTCGAAGCTCCCCCCTGCCCACTGCCCACGGCAAAGGGGGAACCCGCCTCGACCTGCCCCGAGAACGGTGGGGAGAGCCAGCGCCTCCCGCGGGTGAGGGGGGGATGAGGGTGGGGAGTTAAATAAATAAATACAAATTCACGGGCTGTTATTCGGTGGAAAGGGGAGACGGGAGGGCGGCTTTTTAAACACAAATGGACGCGGCGGCGGCGCCGGTGTGTTTGCGGCCTACGGGGGGTGGGGGGGGGCTGATTGTGACTTGTTATTGTCGCTGTGGCGGTGCTTTATGGCGGATCCTCCTCCTCCTCCTTCAATTCCTCGGGCTGCAGGCCTCAGGTCCGGCTCACCGCCTCCTTCCTCCCCTCACTCTCACTCTCTGTCTCTCCCTCCTTCGCTTCCCGGCCTCCGTTCTTCCAGCCCCGCTGGCTCCGCACCCGTGGAGAAAATGGCGGCGCGACGCAGATGTCACCTCCGCCACGCGCAGGCGCAGGCGGGCCGGCTGTGAGGGAGGGGGCGGGGCCTCCGCACTGACGTCACCGACACCATCAACAAGGACCCGGGCGTGGAGGGGGTGGGGGAGGGGGTGGGGGAGGGGGTGGGAGGGGGGATGGGGAGGAAGGGGCGTGGCCCGCCGGGCTGGCCACGTGGGCTTGACCATCCTCCTCCAGATCGCCCTTAGGCCCCCCCCCCCCGCCTCAAACCTCCCACTGCCACCTCCCCCTGACATTTCCCCAAAACACATGATTCCCTTGGCAAATGCCCACCCCCACCCCAAATGAAAACCAACACCTAACTTGGCAAAGTTTTTTTTTAAGAGTACCCAATTCATTTTTTCCAATTAAGGGGGAACTTTAGCGCGGCCAATCCACCTAGCCGGCACATTTTTGGGTTGTGGGGGCAAAACCCACGCAAACACGGGGAGAATGTGCAAACTCCACACGGACAGTGACCCAGAGCTGGGATCAAACCTGGGACCTCGGCGCCGTGAGGCAGCAGTGCTAACCCACTGTGCCACCGTGCTGCCCTTCTAATTTTCCAAAGTTTGGCAACCTGTCCAATGTGATGGCAGCAGTAAAGTTACAGGGAGAGGATTACAGGATGGTTGCAGCGCAGAAGGGGGGGGGGCGCTATCTGTTTGACCCGCCATGTTTACCCTGGCTGGAGGGTGGCGCAGTGGTGTACAGTGCTGCCTTGGGAGCGGCACGTAGCACAGTGATTAGCACTGCCACCTACAGTGCTGAGGACCTGGGTCACTGCCCGTGTGGAGTTTGCACTTTTTGCCCATGCCTGCGTAGGTCTCCCCCCCCCCCCCCCCCCCAACACAAAGAGATGTGCAGATTAGGTGAGGAATGCTAATGGCATTCTGGCCTTTATAGCGAGAGGATTTGAGTATAGGAGTAGGGATGTCTTGCTGCAGTTATACTGAGCCTTGGTGAGGCCACACCTTGAGTATTGTGTGCAGTTTTGGTCTCCTAGTTTGAGGAAGGACATTATTGCTATTGAGGGCATCCAGCGAACGTTCACCAGACTAATTCCCGGATGGCAGGACTGCCGTATGAAGAAAGGCTGGATCGTCTGGGCTTGTACTCACTGGAGTTTAGAAAAATGAGAGAGGATCGCATAGAAACATATAAAATCCTGATGGAACTGGCTAGATGTGGGAAAAATATTCCCGATGTTGGGGATGATGCACCATCAATTACTACAAAGATGAGAGTAGTGAATAATCGAGGCTTTATTGAGCAAAGATGTTGTGCCTCCTGTTGCTGCTACCAGAATGGCTGCAGCAACGGTGAGCACACACATTTATACACCGCCTACTGGCCGGAGCCAGCAGGCAGGGATTTAGCCATGTACCTCTAGTATATGAGTCTTACCGTACTACATATAATACAACTAGTGGTGACTGCCACAGGGGACATCCAGAACTAGGGGTCACAGCCCAAGAATAAGGAGTTAGCCATTCAGGACTGAGATGAGGAAGAACTTCTTCTCTCAAAAGAGTTGTGAACGTGTGGAATTCTCGACCACAGAAAGCTGTTGGGGCCAGTTTTTTGGATATATTCAAGAGGAATGTGGACATGACCCTTACAGCTAAAGGAATCAAGGGGTATGGAGAGAAAGAGGGAGTGGGATACTGAATTTGCATGATCAGCCGTGATCATATTGAATGGTGATGCAGGCTCGAAGGGCCGAATGGCCTACTCCTGCACTGTTTTCGATGTTTCTATGATTGCCAGCTCTAAATTGCTCCTTAATGGGAAAACAATGATTATGTGACGAGGGGCTTTTCACAGTAACTTTATTAAAGCCTACTTGTGACAATAAGCAATTTTTTCAATAATTGGGTACTCTAAACGCATTTTTAAAAATGTTTGCACTGTCTGTCAGCTCGCGAGAAAGAGCCAGCGCTGACCGCCATTCTCCCACAGCCCTGCGAATATCCCCTTTTCAGAGAATAGACCAGTCCAGGAATCTGGACAAAGCATACAGAGAGGGCAGCTCAATATCCGCCATTGCAGTTTTAAAATTTTGAATTTGAGAGGCATAGGGAAGTGTCTGGAAAGAAACACAAGTTGCTCTTGGTGTAAGCAACATAAAGCTGTTGGAATGGTGTGAAAATCCAACTGGTACTTCATGGTCCTACCTTACAGAACCTTATCTGGCCCTTTTTGTGACTCCAGTCAAACCATATTCAATTACCTTTCAAAATAGCTTGTAATATATCATTGAATTAAACCATAGCAGAGATTACCTAACATCAGTTCCCACGCAGACTGCGGTAGTCATGGGTGGCATGGTGGCACAGTGGTTAGCACTGCTGCCTCACAGCACCAGGGATAGGGGTGCAATTCCGTTTTGGGTGACTGTGTGGAGTTTGCACGTTCTCCCTTTATCTGTGTGGGTTTCCTCCGGGTGCTCCGGTTTCCTCCCACAGTCCAAAGATATGCAGGTTCATAAGTTCATAAGATATAGAAGCTGAATTAGGCCATTCAGCCCATCGCGTCTGCTCTGTCATTCTATCATGGCTGATATGTTCCTCATCTGCTACCTACAATGTTACAAATCAAGATCTTGGTTGCAAAATCAGCCAGAGCATCTCCTCCCTTGAACATGACCTCGGAGCAGGTGTAGGCAACTTCCCGAGCCTAACACCCTCAATGTGATCATGGCTGATCCCACCTTGGCCTCAACTCCACCATCCTGCGCATTCTCCACAATCCTTCAACCCATTACCAATTAATTAATTAGGTGGATTGGCCCTGCTAAATTGCCCCTTAGTGTCCAAAGGTTACGTGGGGTTGCGAGGATAGGGCGGGGGAGTGGTCCGAGGTAGGGTGCTCTTTCGGAGGGTCACTGCAGACTCGATGGGCCGAATAGCCTCCTTCTGCATTGTAGAGATTCAATGAACAAAGAGGCAGACTATTCAGGACTGGCACTAAATGTTGTTCTTGCCGGCAATTCTGAGAATGGATGATAAAAACAAGGTTCATCCTTTTCGTGTGTGGAAGGTAACCACTGTTTTTTTTTTCGTGTGATGTGGGCATCGGTGGCTAGGCCAGCATTTGATCTCATCCCCAATTGAAAAGGAGGTGATGAGTTGCCTTCTTGGACCACTGCAATCCAAGTGGTGTACACACGTACACAAATTGGGAGATGGGGGCCTGTTGGCAATTCTGTGGACTCATTATCCAGAGGCCCAGTGTAATGCTCTGGTTCAAATCCCATCCCAGCACCTGGTCAAATTTAAATTCAGTGAATAAAAACTTGGAACTGAAAGCTACCACAAAGATATCATTGATTCTTGTAAAACCCCATCTGTGTATTGCCCTTTAAGGGGAGAAAATCTGCCACCTTTACCCAGTTTGGCTGACATGCAACGCCAGATCTACAGTAATATGGATGATCCTTACCTGTCCTCTGAAAAGGCAAGGGCAATTAGAGATGGGCAACAAATGCTGGCCTTGCCGGTGATGCTCACGTCTCAGGAAAATAAATAAACAAATACTCACAGTACTGTTAGGAGGGGATTGTGTTGGTTCTGTTCTTCCATTTCAAATGATGTTCGCCTGGTTATTTATCTTTAATAATATTCCACAAGAGGAACTGACATCACAGGAAAATTCAACTGCATACCTTTTCTAATAACACACATGAGGGCCGCACAATTGTGAGCAAATGAAGTTGCCCTGATTTCGAGTAATAAACACCCAATAAAGAACTAAACCATAAAACAAAGGAAACTCAATCTGTAAATCATATTATCTCCCGTGTCTCGTATACACTACAATTCCTGTGGTGTCCTGTTATCGCGGAGGTGCTTCAGCATACCAGTGGACAGTTCAAGTGTGGTATTATCCTTACTATCAACATTGCAAGGGTTAATGTTCTTTCGAGAGTAGCCACTAGAGGGAGCTACAGATGCAACTATATAAGGCAGTGATGCTAGACCAAGTAAGGTTAGATCATAGTTTAAACCAATAGTGAGATTAGCAGTAGATAAGTGTAGTTAGATGTTATTGATCAATTGTGTATACTTAAGGAGTATGTATCGAATTCAAGTTAGTAGTGTAAACAAAATCATAGCTTTGTTTAAGTTAAAGCTACTTTGTGGTCTTGGTGAACACTACGCCAACTGTCCTGAAAAAAAGCTACACAAAGAACATCACATGGTACCAGGAGTCTATTTCTTGTAAGAAACAACAGTTAGATTAGGAAAGAATAGCATTGGAGATTGAAGAAGCAATCCAGAAGCTACAACTCAGAAAAAAGCTACAACAAAGACTAATCAGAAGATGGAAGGTCTCAAGAAGCATGAGCACTTCAAGACACACGGTAAACGATGCCAGAACTAGGGTTTCTTTAAGCAACAGTTTGAAGTTTATATTTCTGCATCTGCATTTGAAAATGCCTCAGACCAATGGAAAATAGCACTCCTACTAAATCCTTAAGCATACCAGTGGACACTTCTCCAGAACTACGCAGAATATCCAAGAGCATGGAAGAGAGGTAGGAATATCAACTTCCTGTCATGAAGCATCATTGTAGGTTTAATACATTTCTGGTCTACAGCAACACTTTAAATGCACATATCTGAAAATATTGCTTTCAATTAAATATATTTTTTAATTTAGGATTCCTTCTTTCAAAATGACCTAAATTCTGTCGAAGGGTCACTTGGGCTGGAAACTTTAACTCTGCTTTTCTCTCCAAAGATGCTGCCAGGCCTGCTGAGTTTATCCAGCATTTACTGGTTTTATTATTCAACCTTCTTTCGCTTGTGAAGCCAGTAACTGGATTGGTGCTGTGCACGTCAGACAAGTTGAACTATATTCCCCGACTGCAGCATAGACAAATCCCAACCAAATTTCAAATGCTTTTTCGACAAGAGAAATGATTTAGTTACATTGGAAATAGGAATAATATGCACAACTCACTGCTGGCGTCAAGTACTGCTTCTCCAATCTGGGAATCACAGGATGGCATCTGTATCCTCTCCTTCAAACAGCGAAAACAAAAGGTCAACAGAATTGTGGAGAAACACACACAATGTGAAATTCTTTCTGTTTTTTTTCCAATATTAACATATTAAAAGTCATAGGAGGTTGCGGAAGGCCTATTGGCATGTTTCAATGTATAACAGTAGTAAACCTCAGCAGACAGCAAAGGAATGAAGATAATGGGCGAAATTCTCCGACCCCCAGCAGGGTCGGAGAATCGCCCGGGGCCGCCGAAAATCCCGCCCCCGCCTTGTCCAGAATTCTCCCACCCGCAAACAGTTGGCGTGCCGCCAATCCCACCGCCCGCCTCAGAGAATGGCGGGGGCCGGCGGGAGGCTACGGGTTTCTGTGCTGCCGTTATTCTCCAGCCCAGATGGGCCGAAGTCCCACCGCTGAGAGGCCTCTCCCGCCGCTGTGGTTTGAACCACCTCTGTGCCGGCGGGATCGGCGGCGCGAGCGGGCCCCCGGGGTTCTGGGGGGGGGGGGGGTCGCAGGGCGATCGGACCCCGGGGGTGCCCCCACGGTGGCCAGGCCCGCGATCGGGGCTCACCGATTGGCGGGCGGGCCAGTGCCGCGGGGGCACTCTTTTTCTTCCGCCGCCGCCACGGCCTCCACCATGGCGGAGGCGGAAGAGAATCCCCCAGTGCGCATGCGCCGGTGGTGACGTCAGCGGAAGCTGACGCACCGGCGCATGCGCGAACCGGCGAAGGCCTTTCGGCCAGCCCCGGCGCCAGGCAGCGGGCGTCAAAGGCCGTTGTTGCCAGTTTTCGGTGTGGTGCCAACCGTTCCGGCGCGGGCCTAGCCCCTCAATGTGAGTGCTTGGCCCCTAAAGGTGCGGAGAATTCTGCACCTTTGGGGAGGCCCGACGCCGGAGTGGTTGGCGCTACTCCGCTACACCGGGACCCCCCGCCCCGCCGGGTAGGGGAGAATTTCGCCCAATGTCTCACGATTTGAAAAATTACATCATGAACCGACAACTTTGTTTTTTCCAATTAAAGGGCATTTTAGCGTGGCCAATCCACCTACCCTGCACATCTTTTGGGTTGTGGGGGCAAAACCCATGCAAACACGGGGAGAATGTGCAAACGCCACATGGACAGTGACCCAGAGCCGGGATCGAACCTGGGATAACGGTGCAGTGAGACTGCAGTGCTAACCACTGTGCCACCGTGTTGCCCATGGACCTACAACTTGACTGGCCGTTCAAAGATACACAGCACAACTTTCAAACAAAAATAAAATGTCATTTCTCCCATTGAATACACAACATTTTTGATAGTCCACCAAACACGAGGGACAAACTAGGAGTGTGATGAAATACTTGGGATGAGTGCAGGTCCAACAACACTCAAGAAGCTCAACACCATCCAAGACAAAGCAACTCCCTTGACTGGCGCCCCATCTGCCACTTTAAACATTCACTTCCTCCACCACCGGTGCACAGTGTCAGCAGTGTGTAGCATCTACAAGACCTACTGTAGCAGGTTAAAGAGGTATGGGAAACAAGTAGGGAGGTGGATTTGAGACAAGGAAGAGTTCAGCCATGATCTAATGGGGTAAGAGTGAAAAGATTTAAAATTGGTAAGGAGGAGGTATTACCTAAAGCTTTTAAAAAATAAATTTAGAGTACCCAATTCACTTTTTCCAATTAAAGGATAGTTTAGCGTGGCCAATCCACTTACCCTGCACATCTTGGGTTGTGAGGGTCAAACGGGGAGGATGTGCAAACTCCACAAGGACAGGGACCCAGAGCTGGGATCGAGCCTGGGACCTCGGCGCCGTGAGGCAGCGGTGCTAGCCACTGCACCACTGTGCTGCCCGTCTATACCTAAAGTGGATAAAGCTCCAGGACCGGATGAGATGAACCCAAGGATACTGAGGGAAGTGAAGGTGCAAATTGCAAAGGCGCTGGTGATAATTCTCCGGTATTCCTTAGGCTCAGGGGTGGTGCAAGAGGACTGGAGAATTGCTAATGTTATACCACTGTTCAAAAAGGGTGTAAAAATGAGTCTAGCAACTGCACAGCAGTCAGTTTAACGTTTGTGGTGGGAAAACAATAAGCCAAGGCAAAATTCACAGTCACAAGGACAAATGTGGGTCAATCAAGGAGAGCCAGCTTGGATTCGTTGAGGGAAATTCATGTTAACTAACTTGTGGGAATTATTTTAAGAGATAACGATTGATGTGGGCCATGCTATTAATGGACTTCCAAAAGGCATTGGCTACAGTGCCACGCAACAGACCTGTGAAGAAAGTTAGAGCTCACAGCAACAACAAAAAATGGACAGTAACAACTTGGATTCCAGATTGGTTGAGCGAAAGGAGAGAGTATCGTGATTAATGGATGGTTTTCGGGCTGGAGGAAGGTTTGAAGTGTGTGTTTCCCCGAGAGTCCGTTTGTTCTTGGACCCTTGTTCTTCCTGATATATATTGACTGAGACTGAGATTTTCTTCAAGATACAAAACCTGGAAGCATTATTAACTGTGAGAAAGATGGCGTAGAGTGACAACAGAACATTGACAAGTTGGTGGAATGGGTGGATGAAGATCAATGCAGAGAAATGAGAAGTGATTCATTTTTTAGGAATAGCATGGAGAGAGAATACAAAATAAAGGGTACAAGTCTAGAATATAGACATACAGTGCAGAAGGAGGCCATTCGGCCCATCGAGTCTGCACCGGCCCACTTAAGCCCTCACTTCTACCCTATCCCCGTAACCCAATAACCCCTCCTATCCTTTTTGGTCACTCAGGGCAATTTAGCATGGCCAATCCATCTAACCTGCACGTCTTTGGACTGTGGGAGGAAACCGGAGCACCCGGAGGAAACCCACACAGACACGGGGAGAACATGCAGACTCCACATAGACAGTGACCCAGTGGGGAATTGAACCTGGGACCCTGCCGCTGTGAAGCCACAGTGCTAGCCACTTGTGCTACCGTGCAGAAGCAGAGGGATCTGGGCATATATTAACCACGGAACGTGGCAGGATAGGTGCAGAGCGCGGCTAATAAAGCATACAGTATACTCGACTTTATTAATGGTGCATAAATGTTAAGAGTAAGGAAGTTATGTTAAACCGACATGACACACTAGTTCAGCCTCAGCGGGAGCACTGAACCCACTTTTGCTCGCTGCACCTTCGGAAAGATGTGAAGACTTTGGAGAGAGCCCAGAAAAGATTCACGAGACTGGTTCCAGGGATGCAGAACTTCAGTTAAGAAGATAGATTGGAGAAATTGTGACTGTTTTCCTCGGGGAAGAGAACACTGAGAGGAGATTTGAGGGGCATGGCCAGGGTGGGTGTGGAGCAGCTGTTCCCCTTTGTTGAAGGGTCGATTACGAGGGGGACACAAGTTCAAGGTGAGGGGTGGGATGTTTGGGGGGGGGGTGGGTTTGAGGAAAAACCTTTTTACCCAGAGAGTGGTGATGGTCTGGAATGCACTGCCTGGGAGGGTGGTAGGGGCGGGTTGCCTCACATCCTTTAAAAAGTACCTGGATGAGCACTTGGCACGGCATAACATTCAAGGTTAGGGGCCAAGTGCCGGCAAATGGGATTAGGTGGGCATGTCAGGGCCTTTCATGCGTCAGTATAGACTCAATGGGCCGAAGGGCCTCTTCTGCACTGTAGTATTCTGTGATTCTGTGATTTGATGGCGGTGTTCAAACCGTGAGGGGTCTGGACAGCGCGTATAGGGAGAAATGTTTCCCGCTCATGAAAGAATCAGGAATGAGAGGGCACAGATTTAATGGGCGGGATTCTCCACCGGCGGTGTGCTCCATTTTGCCGGTCCCGACGGCTTGGCGCTGCCCCACAATGGGAAACTCCATTCACCGGCCGGCACAACGGAGCATCCCGCCGGCGGGTTGAGGCAGAAATGTGGCCCGGCGGGGCGGAGCATCCCGCCAAAAGTATTCAGCAAGGAAGCGATAGTGACATGAGGAAAATCATTTTCCTATGACGAGTGGTTCCACGTCTGGACTGCACTGCCTGAGTGGTGGAGGAAGGTTCAGTTGAGGCATTCAAAAGGGAATTAGCCTGTTATCAGAAAAGGAAGAATTGCGGGGAGAAGTCGAGGGAATGACACCAAGTTTATTGCTGGTTAACCTCATTCAGAGAGCTGGTGAGACATGATGGGCCGAATGGCCTGGCCTCTCTCCGCTTTTTTTTCGATAAACATTTTATTGAGGTATTTTTAGTACAGTGACAACAACAAAATAAACAATATACATGAAACCATGAACATAGTGCAAAAGCCATTTACCTCTCGTACAGGTCCCACCCTTATTGACCCCCCTACTTTAATCTAAACTACTCCCCGCACCCCCCCCCCCCCCCCCCCCCCCCCCGCCGTCTGCTGACGATTCATTTCCCGCAAAGAAGTCGACGAACGGTTGCCACCTCCGGGCGAACCCTAACAGTGACCCGCTCAAGGCGAACTTGATTTTCTCCAAACAGAGAAACTTAGCCATATCCGATAGCCAGGGCTCCAACTTTGGGGGCTTTGAGTCCCTCCAAGCTAAAAGTGTCCGTCTCCGGGCTACCAGGGAAGCAAAGGCCAGAACGGCTTTCTCCTCCTGGATTCCCGGATCTTCTGACACCCTAAAAATCCCCACCTCTGGATTCCACGCCACCCTTGTCTTTAACACCGTGGACATGACGTCCGCAAACCCCTGCCAAAATCCCCTAAGCTTTGGACATGTCCAAAACATGTGGACATAGTTCGCTGGTCCTCCCGCCCATTTTGCACACCTGTCTTCCACCCAAAGAATCTGCTCATCCGGGCCACTGTCATGTGAGCCCGGTGAACAACCTTCAATTGTATCAGGCTGAGCCTGGCACATGTTGCGGACGAGTTGACTCTAGTCAACATGTCCGCCCATAGACCATCCTCTATCTCTCCTCCCAGCTCCTCCTCCCACTTGCGCTTCAGCTCCTCGGTCTGCGTCTCCTCTGACCCCATAAGCTCCTTGTAAATGTCCCGAGACGCACCCTTCTCCTACCCACCCTCTGGAAACTACCCTGTCCTGAATCCCCCTTGGTGGTAGGAGCGGGAAGGTTGACACCTGTTTACGAAGGAAGTCCCGCACCTGCAGATACCTGAATTTGTTTCCCCTCGCCGACCCAAACTTCTCCTCCAACGCCCTCATACTCGGAAAGCTCCCCTCTATGATCATATAATATCTCCCATCCTCTTAATCTCCGCCATAACCGGACCCCCCCCCCCCCCCCCCCCCAGTCCGTCTATACTCCCTGGGGCAAACCGGTGATTATCACAAATTGGGGCCCAAACCGATGCTCCCACTGCTCCCACATGCGCATCCACTGGCCCCAAACTCTTAGGGCCGCCATCACCACTGGACTGATGGAGTACTGTGCCAGCGGGAACGGAAGAGGAGTTACCAACGCCCCCAAACTGGTGCCCTTACATGAAGCCGCCTCCATGCGCACCCACGCCAACACCTCCCCCACCACCCACTTCCTGATCATGGTTATATTCGCCGCCCAGTAATAGTTACTCTCTCTGCTTTTTAACAATTCTATGAAGAACCAGATTCTGTTTAGAATCTACCGGATTAAATAAGGAGTCATTAGACGGTAGCAGAGGGTATTTCCAGTTGGTGAGTGTACTGATTAACGTGAACATGAACAATACGCAAGTAGATAAGAAGCTTGATTCTCAGACCTTGCTGAGTCCCAGCTCAGGTGGTCATGGAAACGCTCGATGTGCCCTCATTATCTCTAGTCTGCTTCTCATTGCTGTTTAGTAACTGAATTTGAAATCTCTGGGCGCAATTCTCTGGAAATATTTCTAAGTGTGTAGCGAGCGCGAATTGCCGCGAGCTTCCCGTCGCTCGGCCCAGCGAAGCCGGCAACGCTATTCAACATTAATTGGTCTACTTAACGAGGCCCCAAGGGCTACTCGTCGCAAATGAAGGTACGGCAGCTGATTCGCCGGGACCGCGCTCACCAGCCCCTCGCTTCCAAGGTGGAGCAACTCTTAAGTTGCACTTGCTCAGCCAACCCCAGCCAGCTTGCAATAATGGCGCCCAGGAGACCCGCCCCAAGATTCGGGGACCCTGAGCTGGGGAGGCTGCTAGACGCAGTGGAGGACGGGAGGTATGTCCTGTTCCCCCGAGGGTCCCGGAGGGTGAGCCAAAAGGCAGCCAGTGCTGCCCGGGCCGAGGTGGTGACAGCTGTCAGCTCAGGGAGTGTGACCAGGAGGAGTGGCCTTCAGTGCAGGAAGAAGGTCAATAACCTACAACGGGTAGCACGAGTGAGTAGACACCAATGCCTCCACTCCCCCCCCCCAACTGAACATCCATCCCCAGCTCCCCATGGGACCCCCAGCCCTCGCTCCCCCAGCCCTCCCTCCCCCTCCTCAAATCCCCCCAACCCTGCCTACACACTCCCTCACCTACCACTGTGAACCACACGTGTGGCTAACGATGCCCTCTCTGTGTCTCCTCAGGAAAAACTCTCCCATAATCATCGGGAGAGGTCCCAGACTGGCGGAGGGGTGCCGGACTTAAGGATCCTCACCTCCTTCGAGGAACGGGCCCTGGAGGTGACCGATGTGGCTGAGGACAGATCGGTCAGCCACGCGGAGGTTGGTGGACACGGCAGAGGTGAGGAACCACCGGGCTCCACCTGGAGGACCCGTCAAACGTGTGTTGCTATTGCTTTACTGACTGACCCATCCCTCCCCCTGATCACATGTCTATTCTCCCACAGGCTCTCCAGATGACGGCGTCGGGCGATACCCTATCCCGGCTCCAGGGCCGGCTCAAGGCACCGGCAACTCGGGCGACTGCCCGGGGCGCCATGTGCTCGGGGGCGCCAGAGACTCGGGTCCCGCGCATGCGCAGTTGGGCCGGTGCCAACCAGCGCATGCACGGTGGCCGCCCGCCCCCAGGGTGGCCCCCCGGCTCGGTCCGCCCCCCCGCTCAGTCCCCCCGCCCCGCCCTCGGGTCCGCCCCCCGCCCCGCCCTTGGGTCCGCCCCCCGCCCCGCCCTCGGGTCCGCCCCCGTGCCCCGCCCCGCCCTCGGGTCCGCCCCCCCATGTCCGCCCCCCCCGCGTGTCCGCCCCCCTCTCGGGTCCGCCCCCCCGCCCCGCCCTCAGGTCCGCCCCCCCTTCGGGTCCGCCCCCCGCGTCCGCCCCCCCTCGGGTCCGCCCCCCCCGCGCCCTCGGGTCCGCCCCCCCTTCGGGTCCGCCCCCCGCGTCCGCCCCCCCGCCCCCCCTCGGGTCCGCCCCCCCTTCGGGTCCGCCCCCCGCGCCCTCGGGTCCGCCCCCCCTTCGGGTCCGCCCCCCCTTTGGGTCCGCCCCCCGCGTCCGCCCCCCCCGCCCCCCCTCGGGTCCGCCCCCCCTCGGGTCCGCCCCCCCTCGGCCTCGCCCCCCCGCCCCTCCTCGGCCTCGCCCCCCCCGCCCCTCCTTGGCCTCGCCCCCCCCGCCCCTCCTCGGCCTCGCCCCTCCTCGGCCTCGCCCCCCCCCCTCGGTCCCGCCCCCCCTCGGCCCCGCCCCCCTCGGCCCCGCCCCCCCTGCCCCGTCCCCCCCCCCCCCCAAGGGCGCCGAAGTTCAGCTTGCCCGGGGCGCCAGCAACCCTAGAGCCGGCGCTGCCCGGCTCCAAGGAGGACACCTCGGAGGAGAGCTCCGAGGTTGCGGCACAGCTGTCACCTCCTACCCTCCACCAGCGCAGATACACACATCTTGGTGGGACATGTTAGTGGACAGGTTGCTGGGGCACAATCTGGTGAGCACCGCACTGCTGATGCACATCAGATAGAGGCAGCAACCTCCAGGTGAGACAGCAGTCGGAGGGCTGCTGGATCCCAGGACCCAGCTGGGTCCCACCCTGATGCTGAGCCTGTGGTACAGAGATACCCAGAGCTGATGGAGATGATAGGGACCAACCTGGGCCTTCAGAGGGACATGTCAACATCACTCCAGCAGATCCATAGCCGCTTGGAGGAATCCCAGAGGCACCATTGGGAGTGGAATTTGTTCAACACATCAAACAACTTTTCGCGAAACCATTGTGATGCCTCTGTCACTTCCTTCTGCAATGCGGGCTGACCCCTGGACCCTTGGCCCATCTCCCCAGCGTATACCCCCACCTTCCATTGGTGGCCCTGTGGAGGGTCTCCCACCCCCACTGAACACCGGGGCGGCAAGCCCAGCGCCCTCGGGCTCTTTGCCTGTGAGTAAAGATGGCTACTCACCTCCTCGACTGCTCACAGAAGCCCTTCCGCCAGGTACACGTTCTTAAAAAGCAGTACTAATCGGCGTCAACGTGGCCACTTACTGCGGAGGCTGCTGAATGACGGGACGCCATTGGATATGGGGTGGCTCCCACTAATTGTATGGAATTGGGGCTTAAATGGTGATAATTGGTTTCTCGCCACGTTAGGGCGAGATCCCGAATTCCCCTATGGGAGTGGGCCGGCTGCGAAGCAACCTGTTTGGCGCCTGGCATGGATCCCGTTTTTGGCCTCTCCTGCTATTCACCGGCCTCGTTACGCTTGAGCGAGAGCACAGCGAGGTCAGAGAATCGTGCCCTCTGTCGATGGCAATCAGCTGAAGATACAATGGGGTACGCTTCCCCCAACTATCAATGTTTTTCCACAAAATCGGGACTTTAAGAGTTTATCAGTCATGTTCCAGCAATGGTGAGAAAAGCAATGGGCGACGCACGTGGATTTGAAGAGAAAATAATGGTTAACAGAAACTTAAGCATTTGAAGGTAATCATGCAACGACTCCTCAGACACTGAAGCAGTCCATGTCCAAATGCAGTAAGGCTTGGGGCTGACAATTGGCAAGTTACATTCGCGCCGCACAAATGCCAGGCAATGACCATCTCCTACAAGAGCGGATCTAACCACAGCCTCTTGACATTCAATGGCATTACCATCGCTGAATCCCCCACAATCCACATCCTGGGGGTTACCATTGATCAGAAACTGAACTGGACTCGCCACATTAATACTGTGGCTACAGGTCAAAGGCTAGGAAGCCTAAGGTGAGCATCTCACCTCCTGACTCCACAAATCCTGTCCACCTACCACAAACCACAAGGAGTGTAATGGAATACTCTCCCCTTGCCTGGATGAGTGCAGCTCCAACAACACTCAATAAGCTCAACACCATCCAGGACAAAGCTGCCTGCTTGATTGCTCCTCCCTCCACAAACATTCAAACCCTCCACCACCCACGCACAGTGACAGCGGTGTGTACCACCCACAAGATGCTCACCATACCCTCGACCACTAACTGCCCTCTGTAAGGACAAGAGCAGCAGATACTTGGGAACCCCACCAAAAGCAAGTTCCCTTCCAAATCGCTCGCCATCCCGACTTGAAAGTATATCACGGTTCCTTCACTGTCGCTAGGTCAGAATCCTGGAATTTCCTCTCAAACTACACTATGGGTGGGCCTATTCAACAGGGACTGCAGCAGCTCAAGAAGTCAGCTTATCACCATCTTCTGAAGGGCAAATAGGTTGGGACATAAAGACTGGCATAGCCAGTGGCACCCACATCCGGTCAATGAATAAAAAAAATAATCCAAGGTAATGAAGTGCAAGGTTCCCCAGCAGAAGCTTTGCAAAATCCATTGAAACAAGAGTGGTCCTTAGAACTTGAGTATGCATAAACAACAATAAGAAAGACAATACGGATTGGATTGAATTTGTTTATTGTCATGTGCACCTAGGTATAGTGAATAGTATCGTTCTGCATACAGTTCAGATCATTCCGTACATGAAAAGAAAATTCATCGGGCAAACAAAAAATACGCAATGTAAATAAATAGACACAGGCATCGGGCGAAGTATACAGGAGTGTAGTGCTACTCAGTGGTGAGGATGCATAGAGAGATCAGTTCAGTCCATAGGAGGGTCATTGAGGAATCAGGGGCTGGATTCTTCCCTAACTGGCGGGGCAGGGGGTCCCAGCGGGATGGGGTGGCGTGAACCACTCCGGCGTCGGGCCGCCCCAAAGGTGCGGAATCCTCCGTGGGCCTTGTGGGCCCCGATCGCGGGCCAGGCCACCATGGGGCACACCCCGGGGCCAGATCGCCCCATGCCCCCCCCCCCCAGGACCCCGGAGCCCACCCGTGCCACCAGTCCCGCTGGTAAGGGAGGTGTTTTGATTCGCCGGCGGGACCAGCATTACAGCAGCGGGACTTCGGCCCATCGCGGGCCAGAGAATTGCTGGGGGGGGGGCCTGCCGACCGTGCGGCCTGATTCCCGCCCCCGCCCAATCTCCGGTGCCGGAGACTTCGGGAGACGGCGGGGGCGGGATTCACGCCGGCCCCCGGCGATTCTCCGACCCGGCGGGTGGACAGAGAATCCAGCCCCAGGTAACAGCGGGAAGAAGCTGTTTTTGAATCTGTTAGTGCATGTTCTCAAACTTTTGTATCTCCTGCCCCACTGAAGAAGTTGGAAGAGTGAGTAAGGGTGGGAGGGGTCTTTGATTATGCTACCCGCTTAAGAGAGGAACTTAAGAGAGGAACATTCTCCATTTACATGTATCACCCATCACATTCTGCACAAAGTTACCGACCTTGTAGCAAACAGTGCATGGGTGCTCACAGTTTCCACTACCCCAACTTTGCTGAGTAGTAACTTTGTGTGACCCTCTACAATAAAATAATAATTGCTTATTGTCACAAGTAGGCTTCAATGAAGTTACTGTGAAAAGCCCCTAGTCGCCACATTCCGGCACCTGTTCGGGGAGGCTGGTACGGGAATTGAACCTACGCTGCTGGCATTGTTCTGCATTACAAGCCAGCTGTTTAGCCCACTGTGCTAAACCAGCCCCTAACAGGTGATTTCCTCAGTTTTTGGAGAGTTTTGTGCAGTAAACTTACCGGCAGTAAATTCTATTTCAATAATACTTCTTCCCCTTGGCCACACCAAAACAAATCTACCGGTGTTTACTGTAGAAGGCTGCAAGATGCTTCTCTTTGATGAGAAATCATTTCCCTCGCACATCTCCCTGTGGTAACGCGCTAAGTCAAGCAGTCTTTTCTCTCTGCTGACCACACGGAACAGAAACTGTTGTCTGTCTGTGATATTTATTGATTTGCAGAACCTGTAACCTGATCTGAAGAATAGCTACCCCTGAGAAGGGCCCTTCCCGATGGCAATGTGAAACACATTAGCATTGGGCCTTGGTAGATATGCTCATCAGCTATCCTTGACGTCAACTCCCTGCCATCTTGGAAGTGAATTGCTAATTTACAATCCTCTACCTCGTCTAGTTTTTTTGGACTTTGAGAATTTTGTGGTTTGCAAATTCAGAGACCGCCTCCATTGTCTCCAAGAGTAAATACCTTACACCTTCATCTGAGTAAAACAGTCTCGGCCTTGCTTTGGTCTCCACCAATTGGGACTTACAGTCAGGCGGACGGCGAAATTCTCCGACCCCCCCCCGCAGGGTCGGAGAATTGCCCGGGACTGACGAAAATCCCGCACCCGCCGTGGCCGGAATTCTCGGGCATCCAGAAATTGGCGGGGGCGGGAATCACCTCCTGCCGATCGGCGATCCCCCTGCGGCGATTCTCCGGCCCGCAATGGGCCGAAGTCCCGCCGCTGTCAGGCCTCTCCCGCTGCCGTGGTTTCAACCACCTCTGGTGGCGGCGGGATTGGCGGCGCGAGCGGGCCCCTGGGGTCCTGGGGGGAGGGCGCGGGGCGATCAGACCCTGGGGGGCGCCCCCATGGTGGCCAGGCCCGCAATCGGGGCCCACCAATTGGCGAGCGGGCCAGTGCCGTGGGGGCACTCTTTTTCTTCCGCCGCTGCCACGGCCTCCACCATGGCAGAGGCGGAAGAGAACCCCCCTACCGCGCATGTGCTGGTGGTGACGCATGCGCCGGTGGTGACGTCAGCGGTAGCTGACGTACCGGCGCATGCGCAAACCGGCGAAGGCCTTTCAGCCAGCCCCGACGCCGGAGGGCGGGCGTCAAAGGCCGTTGGCGCCGGTTTTGGTGCCAGTCGGCATGGCGTCAAACGCTCCGGTGCGGGCCTAGACCCCAAAGGTGCGGAGAATTCCGCAGCTTTGGGGAGGCCTGACGTCGGAGTGGTTGGCGCCACTCCCCTACGCCGGGAACCCCCGCCCCGCCGGGTAGGGGAGAATCCCGGCCCAGGTCACATGACCCTTTTTATTCACCCTCAATTTAAAGATAAAGTCCCTAAACATAATACTCACATAAACCTCAACTGTAACGTTAAGTGTGATTTACTGGCCTCGGAATAGTGCAGCATAGAATTACCAGAATGACTCCTAGACTCTAAAGGTTAAATTAGAAACTACACAAACCCGGGTTGTATTTCCTGGAATTTAAATGGTTTAGGAGTAATTTGATCGGCATTTTCAAAATACTACGAGAGAGGAATAATTCTGCTGGTTGGGAAGTCTGGAGCTAAGGGTCACAGTCCAAAATTTTAAACCTGAGGTGGGATTCTCCGTCAGCCGGCGCTGCAATCGGCAAACGCGATTGGGCGGAGAATTGGTTTCGACGCCAACATCGTTCCGGGCGCCAGTTTCACACCAAATCGCAATTCTCCATCGTTTCGACAGCAGCGGCAATGTGTTCCACTCTGCACGTACAGTAAATGCCGTTGGCATATCATTAGTGGGCCTGACCTGGAATTCTCCAGGGCCTATGCGATGCTCCACTTTCAGTGGGGAATTCCCGGCGGCGAGGTTCACTTGTGCTTTCAAAAATTGTGAAACGGCGCCGTGGCTGCTGAGGGAGAGAGGGCAGGGGGGTGGGGGGGGCAGTACGTCGCCATAGTTTGCTGACAGTCATGCCGCTGGCTGGGGGTTCTGCCAGGGCCGGGGGAGGGGGGAGCAGCGAGGGGTGGTCAGGAGGTGGGCTGTGTGGTTGGGATCGACGGGCACGGAACACCATTGTCGCAGCCGGCAAGGCAGCCATGCAGCTGCGCAAGCCGCTGACAGCCCACTGTGAACTTAGGGCCACAGGTAGGTCATATGGGTCCCCCCCCCCCCCCCCCCCAGGGCACCCCTCTAGGTGCCGGTGCTAGCCCCTCCACAGTCGCTGGATCGGTCCAGGTGCGGTGCCAGCTTTGCTTTTCAGCCATAGAATTTACAGTGCAGAAGGAGGCCATTCGGCCCATCAAGTCTGCACCGGCTCTTGGAAAGAGCAGCCTACCCAAGGTCAACACCTCCACCCTATCCCCATAACCCAGTAACCCCACCCAACACTAAGGGCAATTTTGGACACTAAGGGCAATTTTGGACACGAAGGGGCAATTTAGCACAGCCAATCCACCTAACCTGCACATCTTTGGACTGTGGGAGGAAACCGGAGCACCCGGAGGAAACCCACGCACACACGGGGAGGATGTGCAGACTCCGCACAGACAGTGATCCAAGCTGGAATCGAACCTGGGACCCTGGAGCTGTGAAGCAATTGTGCTATCCACTATGCTACTGTGCTGTTGTGGAAGTCCTGTGAATCCTGCCTTGGCATTAAGCCTTAGTCTCAGGAACAGAGAATTCCGCACGGGGTTTACAGCAATGAAATTCAGAAACACTTCTGCACACAAAAAATGACAGGTCTTCCTCTTACACAAACAGCATTTGATGTCACACCAATTGTTAGTTTAAATCTGTGGGTTTTTACCAAACGGATGGTATTAACTCAAATGGAGTTGGGTCTCAGACCAGGACATGGTCTCATTGAATGGGTGTAGCAGACCCAATGGTCTAAATGGTTCCTACTCCTGTTCCAATATATGAAGGCTATAGTTGAAGAAATATTGAAGCTGGCTGTGATTACCAAAGTAAATACTGTGCTTGAGCATTAATTAATCAATGGAGCACATGATCCCAATGAGAAAATATTAACCCTTGGCGAAGTAGTGGGGAAATTACACTGGGGAATATTTTAAAGCAGTCTTGCTGATCGTAAAAGACATTGGTATTAAGATGGGGTTTAAAAGAAAGGTGACAAGCAATGAGAATGGCATACAATGGAATGCTGGCTTTGTTTTGAGTTCACGATGGTCATGGTAGCCATTTCGAACTGATACAATGGGTGAAAAAGTCTGCTTGATGGGGTCCATTAACCATCAAGAGCTGAACTTGAATTCAGCTGACTCGTGGTAGCTAAGTCTTTCTTTGGCAGGAATAAGGATCCTAATTAAACTGAGTTTGGGCAGATAGCCATCTTCCTTTCAGGGATGATTTATGGTTTTTACGAGAGATTATTATGATTTTCCAAAATTCCCTCGGTTTTAGAAGAGTACCAGCTGATTGGAAATTAGAAAATGTAATATCACTATTTAAGGAAGGAGAAATAAATCAGGGAAGTACAGGCCAGTTAGCTTCACATCAGTCCACGCGAAAATGCTGCTATCTATTATTGAGGATGTCTGAATGCACTTGGATTATCACTTGGAATAAGAGAGTGAATATGGTTTCGTGGAAAGGAAATTATGTTTGACAAATTTATTAAAGATTTTTGAGGAAGTAACTCGGAGGGTAGATAAAGGGGAGTCAGTGGATGTAATATACCAGGACTTCCGAATGGCATTTGCTGAGGTTATGGGAAATACTGCGCTGTTTGTCCTTGATCAAAGATTTGGGGCGGGATATTTTGGACCCACTTGTTGTAGGGATCATAGTGGGCAGGATGGAAAATTTGAGAAACCAACAAAATGTCCGTTAACTTCGGACGGGAATTTCTGCCCTGTGGCAGGTGGGACTGGATAATCCCGTCCTTGGAATGGGAATCACTACAGGAAAGGAAGGAGGAAAATAGGCCGACCACGTTCTCTAAAGTATGGGTGGACTGGTGGGAATTGACAGAAACAAGTACCTGGTTCCCTGCGGCAATGACAAAACACAAGGTCGCCATCCAGACAAATTACAAAGAACATTTGTTTCCAAGGCAGTGCACCAACAATCGTTCTCCCCGAGGACAATCCCACAACGGAACAAGCTGCCAAGGGAAATTGTCACGACCCCATCACTTGAAATCTTCAAAACCCATCCTCAGATTTCCATTTGTAAGTTTTCATTATCAGCACAGCCATCTCAGCCGGTCAGGCCTGGTTTAGCCAGTGCTACCCATAGGAAAGCTGGTACAATACGTATATTAGTCTGTGATGTCAGCACAACTAAAGCAGAAACAGAAAACAAGATTATGATAGGATTATATAAGGTTGACAAGGAAGTAATCTTCCCAATTAGCTGATGGCACAAGAACTAGTGGACAAAGATTTGAGGTCCTGGACAAGAGATGCAGGGAGAATGTGAGGAAGAACATTCTTATGCAATGAGTGATAATGACCTGGAACTTGTTGCCCACAAGGATGGTGGAAGTGGAAGCAATCAATCATTGCAAAGGGAAATTGGATGGGGACTTGAAGGAAATAAACTTGCAGATCCACGGGGATCAAGCAGGGGGGTGCGGGTGGTGGGACTGACGCGATTGCTCCTCGGAGAGCCACCATGGACTCGATGGACTGAATGGCTTTCTTCTGTGCCATTGAAGACTCTGACATATGATCCAAAGAGAAGCAGAATTGGAGGGGGTACAGCGAAGGTTCAATGTATTGGTTCCTAGGATGAGGAAGTGGGGCTGGATTCCCCAGTCCCCCCGGCAACGTGCTTCTCGGCATCACGTTGGTCACTGCTCGTGGCATTCTCTCTTCCCGCTGCTTATCAATGGGATTTCCGATTGAAGCCACCCCACGTTGCCAGGAAACCCACAGGTGGAGAAACGCTGCCAGCGGGTAAAGTGAATTGCAATGGTCGGAGAATTCTGGCTGTTGTCTCACGATATGAGGCTGAGTAAATTAGGTCTATACATAATAATAATCTTTATTAGTGTCACAAGTAGGCTTACATTAACACTGACGTTACTGTGAAAATCCCCTCGTCGCCACACTCCGGCGCCTGTTCGGGTACACGGAGGGAGAATTCAGAATGTCCAATTCACCTAACAGCACGTCTTTCGGGACTTTGTGGGAGGAAACCGGAGCACCTGGGAGGAAACCCACGCAGACACGGGGCGAACGTGCAGACTCCGTACAGACAGTGACCCAAGCCAGGAATCGAACCTAGGACCCTGGTGCTGTGAAGCAACAGTGTTAACCACTGTGCTACCATGCCGCCCTACATACTGGAGTTCAGAAGAATGGGACTCACTGAAACATACAATATCCTGAAGGGGCTTGATAATGTGGATGCTGAGAGGATGTTTCCCATGGCCGGGGAATCTGGATGATGCAAGCATCAGTCTTGCAAAAAGGGTCAGTCTTTCAGGACTGAGAAGAGAAATTTCTTCTCTCAAGTGTTGTGGATGTTCCTTCAAGGTTGAGATGGACAGATATTTGATCTCTCAGTGAAGCAAGCATTTAGGAATACCTGGCAGGTTACTGCAGCCATTCACTGACCACCCCCCTCCCCCAAAATGTACTTTATTCATAAAGTTTATAAAAGTAAATTCCAAAACAATTTGACTTGAAAATGACCGAAAATGCAATACAATTGCCTGTTCCATTCTGAGATGCCTCAATACAATCTCAATACTCTGAACATTTAGAATACACATTCCATGTCAGGCATGAGGCGCAGGTGTCCCACACAGTATCTAGCCCCTGGTGTACTATCGCTGAGAAACCTTCCCGCATTGCGCCTCTGTAGAAGCTGCCCCCATCTTTAGACCATTCCTCAGTATGTAGTCCTGGACCTTGGGGTGTGTCAGTCTGCTGTACTTGATTAAGAACAGTTCTCTGAACTGGAAGACCAGCAAGTTTTGGTCAAACCAAAGAACGTCTTTCACCGAGCTGATGATCCTCCATCGCCAGTTGATGTTTATCCCAGGGAAGAGCCAGTCGCGCACAGAGTCAAGCATCATAAAGCTGCTCAGGTCGCACCTCAACAAAAACCACTGCATCTCTAAACCTTCTTTGTAAAGGCACATTCCAGAAGGAGGTGGACAGCTGCCTCTTCCTGACTCCAGGCAACCAGAGGGATATGTGCGGAGGGGGTGAGAATCTGGATGTGTCTAACAGGGAGGGCCTTTCTCACCACAACTAAGCTGAGTCTTGGTGCTTGTTTGCAAGTTCTGGCAATAGACATTCTGCCAAATGACTTTGACAGTCTGCTCAGGGAACTATCCGACAGGATCCACTATCTTCTTCTCCCGCAAGGCCTTGAGGACGTTACATGCAGACGCTGCACAATGGCTTGCGGTCGGAAATGTCTTTTTTTTGCATGAAAGGTTCCACTGGGAACAGGTGGAAGAGCATGGTCCTGCTGCTTGGAATGTTCCGTGGCAACGTGACAAGGCCCATCTTTCACAATGCTGGAGACAGGTAGAACCTCAGCATGTCGTCATGCTTGCTGTTTGCATATTGGGGGCATATGTACAGCTTGATGCAGTCACTCACAAAGGTGGCCATCAGGATGAGGGACATATTACCCCCCCCCCCTTTTATCCAGAGCTTTGTACACGGTTTTTCTGTGAGCAAGGTCCATTTCTGACCTCCAGATGACGTGGAAGATGGTTTGAGCGATCACCACGGCGCAGGAGTGATTGCTCCAACAAGCCGGTAGTGCCCTGCTTTGAATATGTGAAATAGGCTGGTGCAGAAAATCAGATGGTGCAAGGGATGGGAGGGGTACTTGTCCCAGCCAAGATGCATTGGAATCTGCCAAAGTAGTGTGGTAGTATGGCTAGAGAGATCATATTACCGGAGAACCAGGCTGCCATTGGTACAGCAGCCTCGCTGCCCATTGGCCCAGGCAAGTCATGTGCCTCTCTGCCAATTGGTTGTGGCTGGTCATGTGACTCCCCGCCGATTGGCTGAGAGGTTGGTAGCTCCGCCTACAAGGCGGGGTATAAGAGCTCGTGTTGGCTGGCAGTCGGCCTTTCTCTGCACGACCATTGCCGGGTTCACATCTAGCATATTAAAGCCTGTTCTTTGGAACTTCACTACGACTCGAGTCCAATTGATGGTGCATCAAGTAGAAAATTCCAATCTATAAATTTATTGAATATTGAAAGCAGGTTGGCTTGGAGAACTTACTTACACTGAAGAGAATGGATTGTGGGCAGGGCTATGATCGTTAAAGAAATTTTAAGCTCAATTTGACAGAATCATGAACTGCTTGTTGGGGTCAATTTTAGTGTCTGGAGCTGGAACTGGTGGAACGTCCACAAGTGTTGGTCACAACTCTGCTATTTCTAGGTTCAGCCAAATTTCCATAATGTCAGCGAGTTGCACTCGTGAGTCATGCCTGTAATTGGGAGCTGGCCCATTAGGGAACAGGAAATTGCATGCTGCTGGAGTGTGGCCAAGGAAGTGCTGAAAGGGATATTGGTGTTCTTGCTGCCAAAGGATCAGACAATAACCACCCTGTGGGAAAGGGACTGCAACCTTGGGGAGAGTGTGCTGCAAGCTGTATGACGCACAAGTGAACGGGAACAGGTAATAGCGGCACAGGAGGAAAAAAGAGCCAACAATATAAGATCTCCAGCTTGTCCATATTTTTTGTTGAAAGGTAGGAGACCCCAGATGTTCATCTTTTAAGAGAAGGATTTTTTCTGACTATGTTTGATTATTTGAGGCTTTGGAGAGTGCCCCAAAGAACTTTCAGAGCATGGTGCCGAATGTGGAGGAAACTGCACCGCTCCACATATGGGGTTCTGATGTTCTGCAGCTCACAATGCAACACTTGGTCAATCCTGAGCTTACCTCCAGCAGAGTCCATTCAAATCAGAGCCTTTCACAGCAAGAGTCAGAGTCAACTGTTATCACACAGACCCTGGGCTCTGTTATGGTCTTCACTAAACTCACCGCTCACTTGAATCTGTTCATTGTACAGTCACAAAATGAATCAAGGAATGGTTACAGCACAGCACGGGGTCGCCTGGCTGGTTGTGCTCAATCCAGATCTCTGCATGACCGACACGCCCAGCCTCGCTCCTCCGTCCTTTCTCCAGCGAGCGTGTTGTGGGATAATTCCCAGAGGCAGCATGTCAGGAATGTGCTTCACGTCATTGTCTAACTGGGGAAGGGGCAGTACTGGATTGGGTATTGGTGAATGAGCCTGGACAGGTGGTTCAGTAGGGGAGCATTTTGGGAGTAGTGACCACAATTCCATAAGTTTTAGGGTATTTTTGAACAGCGATGAGGGTGACCCTCGCGTTAAGATGATAAACTGGGGAAGGGCAAATTACAACAATAGACAGGAATTGAAGATTTTGGATTGGGTGCGGCTGTTGGAGGATAAATCAACATCAGACATGTGGGAGTCTTTCAAGCTGATTAGGATTCAGGAAAGTCACGTTCCTGAGAGAACGAAGAATAAGTATGGGAATTTTAGGGAGCCTTGGATAACGAGGGATATTGTGAACCAGGTCACAAAGAAAAAGGAGGCTTTTGAACGGTCAAGAAGGATGGGGAGAGTCAAAACCCTTCAGGAGTATATACAGTTAATGGCAGAACTCAGGAATATATAAAGTCAGAGAGATCTGGGCGTACAGGTCTATAGATCTTTTAAAGCGGCAACACAAGTAGATAAGGTCGTCAAGAGAGCGTACGGAATGCTTGCCTTCATTGAACGGGACATTGAGTATAAAAATTGGCAAGTCATGCTTCAGCTGTATGGAACCTCGGTAAGGCCTCAATTGGAATACTGCCCATTGTTCTGGTTGTCACACTGCCAGAAGGATGTGGAGGCTTTGGAGAGGGTACAGAGGAGGTTTACCAGGATGTTGCCTGGTCTGGAGGGTGTTAGCTATGCGGTGCGGCTGAATAGACTTGGACTGTTTTCATTGGATAACGGAGATTGAGAGGCGACCTGATAGATTATGAATGAAAAAATGAAAATTGCTTATTGTCAGGGTAGCATGGTGGTTAGCATAAATGCTTCACAGCTCCAGGGTCCCAGGTTCGATTCCCGGCTGGGTCACTGTCTGTGTGGAGTCTGCACGTCCTCCCCCTGTGTGCGTGGGTTTCCTCCGGGTGCTCCGGTTTCCTCCCACAGTCCAAAGATGTGCGGGTTAGGTGGATTGGCCATGCTAAATTGCCCGTAGTGTCCTAATAAAAGTAAGGTTAAGGGGGGGGGGGGTTGTTGGGTTACAGTTGTAGGGTGGATACGTGGGTTTGAGTAGGGTGATCATGGCTCGGCACAACATTGAGGGCCGAAGGGCCTGTTCTGTGCTGTACTGTTCTATGTTCTATGTCACAAGTAGGCTTCAATGAAGTTACTGTGAAAAGCCCCTAGTCGCCACATTCCGGCGCCTGTCCGGGGAGGCTGGTACGGGAATTGAACCGTGCTACTGGCCTGCTTGGTCTGCTTTAAAAGCCAGCGATTTAGCCTGGTGAGCTAAATCAGCCCCTTATGAGAGGCATGGATAGAGTGAACGGGCAGGCACTTTTTTCCAGGGTGGAGGGGTCAGTCACTAGGGTGCATAGGTTTAAGGTCCATGGGGCAAAGTTTAGAGGAGATGTGCAAGGCAGTTCTTTTGCACGGTGGATGGTGAGCGTCTGGAACGTGCTGCAGTACAGCTATAATATTCTCCTTAGCAAGTAATGCTACTCCCCCACCCCTTTTACATCCCCCTCTATCTCTCCTGAAGCATCTATATCCTCCAACGTTCAGCTGCTAATCCTGCCCTTCCTTTAACCACATTTCTGTGATAGCCGCATCATAGTTCCAAGTACTAATCAGTGCTCTAAGTTCATCTGCTATAGTTCTGGCATTGAAACAAATACACTTCAGACCAGTGCGTCTAAGCAGACAGGGTGATGTTGTTGTTCTCTTATTTATGTTCCCTATTTCCCCTTCAATTATTGCACATTCTAAGCTAACACTCTGGGTCCCATCCCCTAGCCATACTGGTTTAAATCCTCCCGAGTAACTAGCAAACGTCCAAGCCAGGATATTGGTGTCCCTCCAGTTTAGATGTAACCCATCCTTCTTGTACAGGACCCACCTGCCTCAGAAGAGATCCCAATGGTCCAGAAATCTGAAACTCTCCCTCCTACACCACCAGTTTAACCACGTGTTTAGCTGCACTATCCTCCTATTTCTAGCCCCTCTGGCACGTGGCACAGGGAGTAATCCTGAGATTACAACCCTAGAGGTCCTGCTTTTTAGCTCACTGCCTAATTCCCTCAAATCCTTCTGCAGGACCTCATCACTCTTCCCTCCAATGTCGTTAGTACCTATGTGTACTACGATCTCTGGCTGTTCACCCTCCCCCTTCAGGATGTCCTGTGTTCGTTCAGAGACATTCTTGATACTGGAACCAGGGAGGCAACATACCATCCTGGAGTCTCTTTCACATCCACAGAAGCGCCTATCTATGCCCCTTACTATAGAGTCTCCTGCACTTTGCCCTCCCCCGCTGAACAACAGAGCCAGTTGTGGTGCCACTGTTCTGGCTGTTGTTGGGCTCTCCCCACAACAATATCCAAAATGGTATACTTGTTGGGGAGGGGCACAGCCACAGAGGATTCCTACACTGACTGCCTGCCCCTTCTAGATGCCACCCATTTCTCTGCCTGCACCTTGGGTGTGACCACATCTCTATAACTCCTGTCTCTGACGTTTTCCACCACCTGCATGCTCCTAAGTGCTTCAAATTGCTGCTCCAACCGAATCACGTGGTCTGTGAGGGGCTGCCATTGGTTACATTTCCTGCAGACATAGTCGGCCAGAACGTTGGAAGCTTCACAGATCTCCCACATCTCACAGTTAGAGCACTGCACCCCGCTAAGTGACATTTAAGCTCTCGTTAATTAATTTAAAATAAATACTTATTAAATTATGATTGGATTAAGTTACAATTAACTATATAGTTCTTGGCGCTAGATTTCTACTGTAAAATTAAATGCTAAATACTAATCTCTGCCCTCCGGTTTAGTTACCCATCGACCTAGTTAATTCATTACTTTTAATTCGTTTTTTCAATTTTTTTTCAAATTTAACACAGATTCCCTACCAGCCAATCAGGTCACAGCTTCACTTTGACATCACTTCTGAGTCCCCCCCCCAACACACAATTTGAAAATGCAGAGAGAGACACATACAGACAGAGACACAGACATAGACAGAGATATAGACAGAGAGAGAGACACACACACAGAGAGAGACAGACACAGAGTGAGACACAGAGAGAGAGACAGACAGAGTGGGATACAGATACAGAGACACACAGAGAGAGACTGTTGTGAATGTAATATATGAATGTATATATACTAATTCACACTGTTGTTGTAAGCGCAGTAGCACCATCCTACCACTAGGGGGAGTAGCGCTGGGAGCACTTAGGAACTTGTACTGGGTCCACCCTTGGTTCCGCCCACGACTCCTCCCCCTAGTGCAGCTGTATAAGTATCCGTGTCCAGAGTCAGCCTGGGTCACTACGAGTTCATCGACAGGTAACAGGCTGGCTCTGAAGTAAGT
This sequence comes from Scyliorhinus canicula, assembly GCF_902713615.1. NCBI lineage: Eukaryota > Metazoa > Chordata > Chondrichthyes > Carcharhiniformes > Scyliorhinidae > Scyliorhinus > Scyliorhinus canicula. The sequence goes on along the minus strand of NC_052160.1, from coordinate 13,317,901 downwards.
CAATTAAAGCCTAGATTCACATCGGAAACACGTGTCTGGTGAATTGATGGTTCCATCAGAGACATAGACAGAGAACCACACAGACACAGAGAGAGAGAGAGAGACAGACACAGAGACACAGGCACAGAGAGAGACACACAGGCACAGACACAGAGAGACACAGACATAGAGAAAGACACAGACACAGAGAGGGGCACAGACACAGAGAGAGATACAGGCAGAGAGAGACACACAGACACAGATAGAAAGAGAGAGACACATGCAGAGATACAAAGTGAGACAGACAGAGTGAGAGACACACAGTGAGAGACAGACAGAAAGAGAGAGACACAGGCACAGATACAGGGCGGAATTCTCTGCAAGGCCCAACGCCGTCGTGAAACCCGGAGAGGTTCACGACGGTGTCGGAAGCCTCTCCCAGCCCCCTATTCTCCCCTCCCCGGGGGATAGGAGGGCCGTACCGGGAAACTCGGCCGCCAGGCCTTGTCCCTGGCTTCAAGGCCCGGCGTGCCAAGAATGACGCCGCGGTGGCGCTTAATGACGTCAGCCGTGCATGCGTGGGATGGGCAGCTCAAACTCGCGCATGCGTGGTTGCCGTCTTTCCCCTCAGCCGCCCCGCAAGACGTGGCGGCTTGATCTTGCGGGGCGGCGGAGGGGAAAGAGTGCGTCCCCTTGAGACTCCGGCCCGACGATCGGTGGGCACCGATCGCGGGCCCGTCCCCTCCCGAGCACGGTTGTGGTGCTCAATCCCCGATCCGCACCCCACAGGCCCCACATGTTCATGACGGCAGCGACCAGGTGTGGTTGCCGCCGTTGTGAACAGGTCGGGAACGGCAGGCCGCTCGGCCCAACTGGGCCGGAGAATCGCGGGCCGCTGTCAAAAACGGCGGCCCGCGTTTCTCCGAGCGGCGTGTCGCAAAACCGGACACGCCATTTTGGGGGGGTGGGGTGGGAGAATAGCGGGAGGTGCGGGAGCGCACCTCCCGCTATTCTCCCACCTGTCGTGGTTGCGGAGAATCGCGCCCACAGAGTGAGACACAGTCAGAGAGACAGAGAGAGAGAGACACTGACACAGAGAGAGACATAGATGCAGACACAGAGAGAGACACAGACACAGAGAGAGACACACAGAGATAGACAGAAAGAGAGAGACACAGGCACAGATACAGAGTGAGATACAGACAGAGAGAGACACAGAGAGAGACACAGACACAGAGAGAGACACAGACACAGAGTGCCACTTACCTTCCCAGACTGCACTCAGGATTTCTCCCGCTCAGCTCCGCTCCCAACTTGCCCGCCCTACCCGCTACTCACCAATCAGCTCTCTCCCTTGTAGTCACCTGCAGCAGGGCAAGCCACTCGTCTTCGATGTGTCTCACTCTGGATGTGTCCTCTCAGTCTCACTGGGGGAGGGATGGAGTCAGTGGCTAGGGAACTGAGTTAATGAGAGGGAGCAAAGCCTTCCCAATATTTAGCTGGAGGAAGTGCCTGCTCATCCAGTACTGGGGGCCAGACAGGCAGCCTAACAATTTCGAGGCATGGGGAGCTTTTTAGTGAAATGGTGCTGAGGTAGAAGAGTTGGGTACATATACTGGCATGTTTTGGGAATTTGGTTGCCAAGGGTCACCACGCGGATGAAAAATAGGAGGGGGAGAAGGATAGATTGGTGGGAGACACCAGAAGTAATAATAACGTGGCAATAGAAGCAATTGCACATAATTCTCTGCTTATGATTCGGTAGATAAGAATGAAACCTACTGAGTGAATACCAACCCAGCTGGGCAATGGTGAAACGGTGTTGGAGGGGGATTGTGTGGGCAGCCATATCAAAGACTGCAGACAGGGCGAGCAGGTGACAGGCCAATAGTTTACTGTTGTCGTGTAGGTTGAATTTGATAAGAGCCGATTTGGCACCGTGGCAGGCAGAAACCTCAGTGGAGGGATACAAAATGGAGCTCAGGGAAAGATGGGTATGATTTGAAGAATTTGGAGAGGAAAGGGAGGCTGGAGGTGTCGCAGCAGTTTGCGAGGGTGGAGAGGTCACGGGTTGTTACATTTTGAGGAGAAGGGTGATGGTAGTACGTGCAGAATGGCTGACAATTAAATATTCAAGAGCCTACGACTGGAACATTGAGACAGCCACTCCTATGCTGAATGATGTGGAGAAGCAGTAGGTTCAGGAATAGAATCCCATCTGGGCCCTGGGACACTCTTGAGGTAGAAACAGTTGAATATTCAGACAGGGACATTTAGAATTAGACCTGCATGAGTTGTTATACACGGATCCATTCAGTATCTCCTCATGGCAGACTCCCCCTGCTGGTATATGTGTGTATGGTAGCCTCAAGTGGACAAAAATGCATGATAAAAATGTCAATACATTACAGACATCCCACCTTAATAAAGCACAACACAGATGGAATGCAGGGAAATAAATCTGATTATGCTTATAACAGATCCATAGAGTATTCTTGTGATGCTATTGCGAGTTGAATCCTCAGGTTAGATAAATGGACCATTTAATGGTTGTGATTAATTGCGATTACTTGCGGGGCACAAGTTTCAGGCAATGCTGAAGATGTGCGGAGGAATGCACTTTGGCTATCCTTTATTTAAAGGAGTTAGGAGACCAGGCATAGCATTGGAATCTCCGTACAGTAAGCTTTGGATGATGAATGTTCAGTGTCTATTTTTGGATACAGCTTAAGTATGGTACACCTAGCCTAAATTGGGTGGACATGGGCGTACAAATTGGTCCTTGTTTCACCTGTTTTTGGAGCCAATTTTGAGGTGAAATGCCCCATTTCCAACTTGTGCCTGCATTACTTCCTTCACCCTAACGGTAAAAACTCAGCAACTGTTTCCTAAGCACTGACCATCACCAACAGGTAGACTTCAAAAAGGACAGATTTGAGTCCAGGGTCCTCACAATCAGCCCACCCAGTTGCTGTGCCCACTCACTCTTCTCCCAGGAATTACATTTGGATCACTGTCAGCGAGCTAAGCAGCGTGATGATTTCTTCAGTAAATGCACAAGTTGCCTGTGGAACTACAACAGGTGCTGCCATACTGGGTCTGCTTGGGCCTCCTAGTCGAGGTAAAACCAACTGTTGACAACACGGCTGCTTATGGACCCAAAATCAGGCTGCAACCAACATCAGCCCTATGTCTCCAAGAAAGTCACTTAATAATAATAATAATAACAATAATCGCTTATTGTCACAAGTAGGCTTCAATGAAGTTACTGTGAAAAGCCCCTAGTTGCCACATTCGAGCGCCTGTTCGGGGAGGCCGGTACAGGAGTTGAACCCGCGCTGCTGGCCTTGTTCTGCATTACAAGCCAGCTGTTTAACCCACTGTGCTAAACCAGCCCCTAATAATAATTGCTCACTGTCACGAGTAGGCTTCAATGAAGTTACTGTGAAAAGCCCCTAGTCGCCACATTCTGGTGCCTGTTCGGGGGATTGAACCCATGCTGCTGGCCTTGTTCGGCATTACAAGCCAGCTGTTTAGCCCATTGTGCGAAACCAGCCCACTTAGCACTTCTTCAGGGTAAAACAATGAGGCAGCGCTGAATTGTCATGAAATAAAGATGTATTGACTAGCTGAGAAACCATCAAGACTTTGTGCGCAACGTCATAAGTCACCTTCACAACGAGAGAATAGAAATCTTTGTGGTCATGGAGGTTCGATTCTTAAGAGCATGCAGGACAATGCATGTACAATTGATGACATCCTGGGAAAATCTGGGAAAAAGCCCTGGTCCTGTCACTCTTTCTGGTTGCCCATTGGGAAACCAGTGAAGTTGTTTCGAGGAAATGCATCAGCCATTTGCTTTACAAGTGCTTTGGCCGTAAATTGGCTGGAGTTACCGGCGCCCACTGGAACCCAGGAAGGAAGGAGTAGGCTAAAGGTTGAGGACTGTAGTGACCTTTTATACCAAAGGTCAATGCTGTGCCCGCCCTTGAGGTTATTTGCAGGTTATCTTGCAATCTGCTACATTAACTGTCGCCCGGGTGAAAAATAGGTTTCTCATCCTTTCAACAAGCTCGAATACTCAGCTGGTAAAGTAAGTGTGAGTAAGAGCCATCCTTCTGCTGGCTGGCGTTCCATTGACGTCACCTTCATGCTCTTCCTCCTCCTGTATATTAACTACAGGGGGTTTTCCACAAGGGACAGTGAGAGTTGAAAGAGATGTGAGTCCTTCACAAGTGGCGTCACCATGTCCTCCTATTGAAACTGCCTCACACAGAGTGCAAAACAGTCACAAAAACGTAATGAGAAAAAGAACCAAGCTACAAACAGTGAAGCATGTTCCTTTAAATAGATGCTCCTTCAAGCAGTTTTCTTTGGATATGTGGATGCCAAACGTAGCTATCTACCCACGATAAAAAGTTATGGTTAATCTTGCTGCATGCATCACAAACTCTTGAAACTGCCCAAATTGTGCAACTTCCTGCTCAACATATTGATTTTGAAGCTCCTACTTAATTTGGACAGGAGTTTCTGCCTGGTCAGACCTCAGCATAAGATAAGAACATCACCAATCTGTTGGCCTGATCATGCAGTTATTTTGCTTTATCTCTCCTGAGCTTCCTTCTGGCACATCAAGGTGACTAAAATTGGCCCCATTATTCCATGGAGCAGACTATCGTCTGGTAAAGTCATTGCAGAGTCAGCGAAACATTCAGAAGGCCAAATGGGTAGATTTCCAGTTGTATTGGAGAAGGAGGAGGTCTGAATGAGTGGGAAAGATGCAGCGAGGTTCGTGGACTGACTGACCTTTTCTCGTTTCCTTCTATGTCACTTTCCTCCGCGCCTCATTTTTTGTCAAATGACAGTTGCAAAATGCCACGGTCACTGTGACGGGTGGACAGAATTTTACAGGGCGAGGCAGGGGGAGGGGCTAGAAACTATGGCAAGCCATTCAGAAGTCCATTGACTTTGGCGGGTACCGGAAAATTCCGCCTCATGGGTGGGGCCAGAAAATCCCAGCCAGTGGTTCTGTTGCTTGCCTAATAGTGCAGAGGCCGAGATTACTGATCCAGAGACGCAAGTACAAATCCCACGATGGCCTCTGGGGAGGTTGAATTCCGTCAATAAATGTGGAGTAAAAAGTTAGTATCAGGGGCAGCACGGTGGCGCAGTGGTTAGCACTGCTGCCTCATGTCGCCGAGGTCCCAGGTTCGATCCCAGCTCTGGGTCACTGTCCGTGTGGAGTTTGCACATTCTCCCCGTGTTTGCGTTGGGTTTTGCCCCTACAACCCAAAGATGTGCAGGGTAGGTGGATTGGCCACGCTAAATGACCCCTTAATTGGAAAAAATGAATTGGGTACTCTAAATTAATTTTTAAAAAGTTAATATGAAGGTAATGGTGACAATGAAGGTACCAGATTGCCATTGAACACCCATCTGGTTCACTGATGTCTTTACAGAAAGAGGGTGAGATCCCCCCCCCCCCCCACGGACTGTTTCGATATGGTGGAGGTGGCCTGCGATTGGGCAGCGGTGGGATCTTCTGGTCTCGTCGCTGTCTGCAAGGTGTCCTGTTGTATACACCCCCTGCAACGGGGATACCCGCAGTGAGGGAGGGGTGGGGGGGGGGGTGGGGGGGGGGGCAGGTTTCTCCATCGGCAAGACAGAAACATTCCCCTGGCGGGAACGGCCACAAAACTCCGGCCAGAAAGTCTACTAGTTTGGCCTGTGCATGTCTCCAGACTCCCAAAGTGGTTCGCTCTTATCTGCCCGCTAAGGTGGCCAAGCGAGCCACTCACTTGTACCAAACTGCTATGCTTGCAGTGGTTAATAACCACCATCTCAAGGGCAATTAAAGATGGGCCATAAATGCTGCCCTAGTATAGCCACCTGGGGTGGCCACGTCCCGATTCCAAAATGGACACTCGCAAAGAGTGCAGGGAAAAATGGACAGCACTAGAGAAAACAAGCAGGTGCAAGGTTTCCTGTGTACTAAGATTTGCAGAACCCAGACAGAACTGAAACCAATATTCATTAGCATATTAATGAGCTATCTCCAGGGACAAAAAGAAACATTGAAACAATCGAGACCAGGACAGACTCCCCGGCGCCAGCGGGAGTTAAAACAAAAGCAGGCCAACGGCCACATAGGGCCCGCCTAACGATCAGGGAACAACTCCGGTATTGGAGAAAATCAATATGAACGATTGGGACATGGTCCAATTAATTGGGACCAAGTCCGGGGTCCGCCCAAAAGGGCGTGAAACCCCAGGGGACTATAAAACAGACTCCCCAAGTTCAGTTCACTATCTTGAAAGCTCTTGAAAGCTCTTGGATGCTCTTGGATGCTCTTGGAAGCTCTTGGAAGATCGCTTCACCTTCACCTTGGCTTTTGGCTCTCAGCGATGAGAGGCCGCCAAACGCCAACCAAGTAAGTCTAAGGTCAACGCACGCTACGAGATAGGCGCTCCTAGCTACTATCCTATCCCAGTTCGAAGCCAGCAGTATCAGAACCGGACAACGGCCATTGTTCCTCTGACTGAGTGGGCCACTCAAAGCTAAGTACAGGCTTTAATAGTAGTTGTAGTTTAGCGAATAGAGTTTATGCATGAGTAATAATTGACTGTGTGTGTAAATAAATGTGTATTGATTTCAAACTTACTAACTGGTGTATCGAGTCATTGATCAGTACTTGGGTTTGAACCTTGTGGTGGTATCAGAAAGATACCTGGCGACTCTTGAGCAAAGGTAATTAAAACAGAGCAAATTAAGGGAAAGCATAATGAGCAACACTTGCCAGTGACAGCCACACTCTGAGAATGACTAAAAAGTAAAGTTGAATGTTGGTCAAGATGATTCGCTATCCAGCTCAAAAGGTCCTCTGCACTGCTGCCATAAACCAACACGAATTCCGAGAACATTTGAAAACATCAATATTTGTGATGGGAAGTGCTGTGGCACACTGGGTCGGGTCCCTGCCTCTGAACCACAAACTCCAGGTTCGAGTCCCACCTCAGGACCTGATGGCTAAAGGTGGCCACGTTCATAACGAGTTTACAACCTGTAAAATCCTTCCAAACACGCCAATGGCTGGCGGTAAGAGCGGGAGACTCCTGGTCAGCCACATATGACGTGGAGTGCATGTCCTCACGCTATAGGCCCCCGGCGACAGACTAGCGGCCTGTTACGGGAATCACTTGCTGTGGAAACAGGTGAAAGTCTGCCTCAGTGCACCATTTGGCCCGGGAAGCGAATTGGAATTGTGGAAATAGAAATACCTGTGACTGGTGTTCCTGCACTTACGATCGTACACCAACACTCACCACAAGAACGTCTGGATAATTCAACATACAGCACCAGCATGCCGTTTCAAACTGACACCCACAATCAAAACCTTTGTAGGTCATGGTCAAAACTCAAACACACACCGTACAACATTTGTTAGCAAAGCTTTTGATAACCCACCTTGTCACAGCTCAGAAACGTGTTATGTGGATTTATACCTGTGATTCTCCTACCTGGAGTTGCTAATTATACAGCCAGGTCATTGAAGGAGCACTTCTTCACAGGGAAGCATGGATAACTTGAAGGTGATTCACTCCGAGTTCTGGTGCATCTCCTAGCAACTGGCTACAAAGCAGCATTGGCAGTGGTCTAGGAGCAGGTCGACAGCCTGCTCTCTCAGTCAGGGGATGGAGCATGGGGTAGAGGAACCTAAGGAGGAGCAAAAGATCTTCAATATGACGATTGCAAACAAAACAATCAATCCAGTATTTAAAAAAATTAATTAAGCTTGTGCCGATCCCAAAGCAGGCATTAAAAACATAATCGGCAACGTCAAAAGGCTAAAAATGAAAATAAAATCTGCAGTCATTCATTTATCAGTAGCCTCTAGGGTTGCCAACCCTCACAGACTGGCCCAGAGTCTCCAGGAATTGAAGATAAATCTCCAGGACGCTGCTGTGTGCAACCTTGGAGAAAAAGCATATGGACATTTGAAAAATTGTTTTTCTTTGAGCGTTTTCTTTTACCAGATGTAAAAGTATTAAAAGACTTCCACTTGTGACCATGGAGTGATTGGTCACATAAACGGCTGTTCCTGTTCAAAGTCACAGAAAAGGGCTCTTTTTACCCAGATCCAGTGGAATTTTGATGAAAAGGCGTAGGTGCTGTGTTTCACAGACAGTCTCTTCCAGCATGCAGGCGGGGGAGGGGCAAGCTGTAAGGCCCCAGATACAGGAACTGATGACTTTTATCAAGGAGGAATTCCATAAACAGAGGAAAGAAATGCACGAGGATCATGCAAAGGCCATTGCAGAAGCTGTGGCACCCCTGAAGAGTACTTTGGAGCGGGTGGAGAGGTGTTTGGAGGTGCAGGGGTCACAGATTCTGGAGATGATCTCGGACCACAGCGATCATGTGGTGGCTCTGGAGGCGGAGGTGGGGCTCCTAGGAGACCTCTGTAAAACGTTGAGGGCAAAGGTGGAGGAGCAGGAAAATGCCTCGAGAAGGCAGAACCTGCGAACAGATGTGGACGGAGAGGGAAGAATTGGGGATATATATAAGTGGCTGGGGGAGCAGGGAAGCGAGCGGGTGGTCAAGATCAAGGAGAAATGGGAAGCGGAGTTGGGAATGGAGATCAATTGGGGAGTATGGAGTGAGGCACTGCGAAGGGTAAACGGGACCTCCGCTTGTGCAAGGTTGAGCCGGATACAGTTTAAGGTGGTGCACAGGGTGCATATGACTCGGGCGAGAATGAGTGGGTTCTTCCAGGGGGTAGCAGGTGAGTGTGAGAGGTGTGGGCAGGGGCCAGCGAATCATGCGCATATGTTTTGGGAAGATTCTGGGCGGGAGTGTTCGCGGTCTTAGCCAGGATAGTGGAGGAGGAGGAGGTGGATCCGGATCCTTTGGTGGCGATATTTGGGGTTTCAGAGAAGCCGGAGCTCATGGAGAGGAGGAAGGCCGATGTCTTGGCCTTCGCCTCTCTGATTGCACGGCGACGAATTTTGCTGGAGTGGCGGTCGGCATCGCCACCGGGGGTAGCAGCATGGTTGGGTGACCTGTACGACTTCCTGCAGTTAGAGAAGATAAAATATGAGTTAAGGGGCTCAGCAGGGGAGTTTGAGAAAAGGTGGGGGATGTTTGCCACCGTGTTTGAGAAGCTGTTCGTCGCAGGGGGGTGGGGGGAAGGGGGGGGGATGTGTGATGGGGAGGGGGGGGGGGGTGAAAAAGGAGGAAAATTTGTACAAACCGTATAGTTGATTGTTGGGAAGAATGTTTCCCGGGGTGTTATTTGCTGTCACCTACTTTGATACAAGTTTGAATAAAATGCGTTTTAAAAAAAAGTTAAAGTATTAAAATTGGGGGAAGAAAAGGCTGTTTGGATGACAGTCAAGCATCATCCGATTGGATAATGAATCTTCTTGCTTTTCAATTGGTGTAGGAAGGCTGTGCACCACAAGGATGGATGTGTTGGCTGACTAGTGGCTGGAAAGTGGGGGGGGGGGGGGATAGGTTCAACCACCGCTGGCAACCCGAAAACCAGCACCATTCAGAAGGATAATCGGGACCCACAAAGCAGGGGTAAGCTACACACCGGCAAATACTGGATTCTCAGCTGATGCATATATATAATGTTGAAATATGAACTCTTCAATCAGGCCTGCTGGCTGGCTGACTCCACCGAGGAAATCAGACAGAAATTCACGCCATCAGAATCTTTGGAAATCTTTGGACCAGCTGTCTCAATGCGAACTTTATCTCTTCAGATCCAGAGGCCATCAAAAGTTTCAGCACTCTGCTGCGTAATGCGATCATTCCTCTTTCCAACGGGATCCTCTGCCCCCCGTGGGTCGCAGCCTCTCCTTCCCCTGCGACTTTGCAAGACAGCGAGATTTGCTCTGTCCGGACACGATACAAACTGGAGTGCAGAGAGAAGGCAGTGGAAGGATTTAGGCTGTGCGGTATAGTGGTGCGCGTTGAGGGAAAATGGGCAAGAGGGGAGGAGGCAAAATTGTGCGGGTGTGATTTAACAATGACACAGTGATGTCACAAAACAGTTTCAACTGCATTTCTGAGGCCATCAGAACCTGCCCCAGAGCAGCAAAAAAAAAAACAACGAAAGGGAAATACCAACTGAACAACGGCAGAACAGCAAAGCAAGCAGCGAGTTAAGGTCATCTCAGTATTACTTAACAGGCGTCACCCAGATAGGTACCATGGCGACTAGCAGAATGCTTTCCATGGCCTACAGCCGCGTGACGCGTGTCAGCGATCGAGATGGAATTAAAATGCGCGATCGGATTGATTTTCTAACTGACCTTTTTGAGTTGACGATGCATTGTGCTGTCACCCTTCCTTTGTGACGTCAACTGCCGGGAATCGCTTAGTCTTCCAAGGAAGTCCAGCAGAAAATCCAAGTTGCTCGTGTGCCGAGAGCACGCGCAAGGGTAATGGCGAGTGTCACATCGCAGACGTCTGGGGATTGGGTCATTTCTGGGAACAGGTTGGAATGCCAGCACTCGTGAGGGCAATTCACCGGCACTTTGTCCCAGTGTCACTTCACTGGGCTGAAGAAGCCTTGAGTAGGAAATTGTCAGGTCTGTAAGAGAGCTATTTCCAGACACAATGAAAGTCATCAATTCAGTTCAGGCCAATTACATCAATGGGCGGGATCCAGATTTGCATATTGAAGTTTGCAGTTAAGCCCCCTTAAATATGTTTGTGGCAGAGTTACCCAAGGTGCGGAATCGAACAGCGTTGCCTCGGAGACCCTGAGCGGAGGCTGTTTATAGCACTGGTATCCACAAATAGGCAAGACTTGGGAGGGGAGGGGGGTCTCCCAGGCGATCGGGGCCCCCCAGGTGGTCGGGCTATGGCCACCCTGGTACCCTGGCACCGCAGGAAGCCTGGCACTGCCAGCCCATCACCCTGGAAGTGCAAGAAGGGCACCCTTGTCAGGGCACAGCCAGGGTGCTAGGTGGCAGTGCCAAGGTGGCATGTTTCCCATGCTGAGGGTGGGTCCAGGGTGTGGGGAACTTGACCCCCTAATTGGTAAGTTGTGGCTTGGGGGGGGTCCAGAGGCCACGATGGGAGCTCAGAGATCGGGGTGCCATTTAAAAGGGCGCCCCAATCTCTTCCTGCACTGGTGAGCTGAGCACATTAGTGCAGGAAATGAGTCGATGGCCTTGGCGGGGCCATGCCTCACCGAGGCCCGAAGAAGAAGCAGAGTCCCGTTTAATAGCGGGATCATTCTCAGCGAGTACGCAGAACATCCTACAAGTGGTTGAAGTATCAATGGGGAGAAGTTTGTAGACAGCGATCATAACTCTGTTAGATCGATTGTTATGCATAAGAACAAGGATGGGCCTGAAATCAAAGTTCTAAACTGGGGGAAGGTCGATTTTAATAAGTTCAGATATGATTTGGCCAGAGTGGACTGGGAGACTTTAAGTAAATCTGTGACAGAACATTGGGACGCATTCCAGAAGGAAATAGGGAGAGTACAGGGCCAACATGTTCCAATAATGGAAAAGGATGGGACCAACAAATCCAGTGATATAACCCTGGATATTGAGGGTTACACAACACTGGATATAGAGCAAAAGAGAGGCATATGGCAGATATCGAGGGCTCAAAACAACAGTAGCCCGCGAGGACAGAAGGGAATTTTAAAAGTAAATGAGGAGAGCAAAAGTGGGACAGAGTTAGTCCCATTAAGGACCATAGTAATAATTTGTGTGTGGAGCCGGAGGATGAAGGTTGGGTTCTAAATGAATACTTTGTGTTGGTGTTCACGAGTGAGAGGGACGGTGTGGGTATAGACATCAGGCAGAAAATTAAAGAGATCAACATGGGCAGAGAGGAGGTTCTGAGTAGCGTGACAGGCTTGAAATTATACAAATCTCCAGGGCCAGATGAAATGTATCCAGGCTGTTGAATGAGGCAAGGGAGGAAATAGCGGGGGCACTGGCAATAATTTTTAATTCCTTGCTGACCACAGGAGAGATGCCGGAGGGTTAGAGGATAGCCAATGTTGTACCATGATTCATGAAGGGAGGAAGGGATCAGCCAGGAAACTACAGGCCAGTCAGTCTAATCTCCGTGGTGGGGAAACTATTGGAAGCAATTCTGAGAGACAGAATTAATCTATATTTGGAGAGGCAGAGATTAATCAAGAACAGTCAGCGTGGGTTTGTTAAGGGGAGGCCATGGCTCACCAAGTTGATTGAATTTTCCGAAGAAGTGACCAGATGTGTAGATGAGGGTGATGCGTTTGACATAGTCTACTTGGACTTCCAAAGGCTTTTGATAAGGTCCCACATGGGAGACTGATATTGAAGGTCAGAGCCCATGGGAACCAAGGAAGTTTGGCAGATTGGGTCCAGAATTGGCTGAGTGGCAGGAAGCAGAGGGTGATGGTTGAGGGGTATTTTCTGATTGGAAGCTTGTGTCCAGTGAGGTCTCACAGGGATCAGTGTTGGGGCCCTGGCTGTTTGTGGTTTATATCAATGATTTAGATATGAGTGTAAGAGAGTTGGTCAGTCAGTTTATGGATAACAAGGAAATTGGTGGGGTGGTAAATAGTGAGGAGGATAGCCTTGGATTACCGGAGGATATTGACGGTTGGTCAGATAGGCTGATCAGTAGCAAATGGAATTCGATCCGGATAAGTGTGAGATGATGCACTTGGGCAGGACAAACAAGGCAAGGGGAATACATAATGAATGGGAGGACCCTGGGAAGCACCGAGGATCAGAGGGACCTTGGTGTGCATGTCCCTTAAGGGAGCAGGGCAGGTGGATGAAGTGGTTACAAAGACCTATGGTATATTTGCCTTTATTAGCCAAGACATAGAGTTTAAGAGCAATGGGGGCTGGTTTAGCTCAGTTGCCTGGACAACTGGTTTGTGATGCAGAACGAGGCCAACAGCGTGGGTTCAATTCCTGTACCGGCTGAGGCTATCCTTGAAGGCCCCCCCCCCCCCCCCCCCCAATCTCAACCTTGCCCCTCACCTGAGGTGTGGTGATCCTCAGGTTAAATCACCACCAGTCAGCCCTCCCCCCCCCCCCTCAAAGGGGAAAGTAGCCGATGGTCATCTGGGACTATGGTGATGTTACCTTTACCTAGAGTTTAAGAGCAAGGAGGTTACGTTGAAACTGAGTCAAACGTTGGTTTGAGTATTGTGTGAAGTTTTGAAATGCACATTTTAGGAGGGATGTGTTAGCACTGAAAAGGGTGCAGAGGAGATTTACCAGGATGTTGCCTGGGCTGGAGAGTTCGAGCTATGAAGAGATTGCATGGACTTGGGTTGTTTTCCTTGGTGCAGAGATGACTGGGGGGGGGGGGGGGGGGGGACCCTGATTGAGATGTATAAAATTATGAGGGGCATAGATAGAATAGTTAGGAATAAATGTTTTCCTTTGGTGGAGATTTAGAGGGGATGTGATGATAAACAGTTTCACCCAGAGGGGGGTGGGAGTCCGGAACTCGCTGCCTGAAAGGGTGGTGGAGGCAAAGACCCCCATAACATTTAAGAAGTATTTAGATGCCCACTTGCAATGCCAAGGCAGACAAGGTGCTGTGCCAAGTGCTGGAAAATGGGATTAGAATAGTTAGGTGGTTGTTTTTGACCAGCACAGATACAATGGACCAAAGGGCCCTTTCAGTACTGTAGACCTCTATGACCCTGTAAACAAACATGCCTCACAGGTACACCAAGCCCTCACTGTCTTTGCATTTCTTCACATCCTCGTCTGCCCTGTCACCTGTGGCACTCCTCGATTCCCTTCTGCAATGTTACCTTTCCCCTCCATAGTCACACTGAACAAATGTTCTCCATCCATTGACTATGTGCCATAACTCACTCTTCTATCCCTCTTGTTGGGGGAGGCAGCACAGAACACAAGGTAGAGATCCACAGGTGATTCTTCAGAGGGCTCTAAGTTCCCAGATACAGAGGTTCAATAAGTGCAGGAGAGCATGTCAGGAGCAACACCAAGGCATACCGAAAAATGAGGTTGTCAACTTGGTGAAGCTATAACACAGTTACTAGTTGTGTGTCAAACAGCATAAGCAGCAAGTCACTCAACAGCCCGACTTCGAAATATAACGCCATTCCTTCACTATCATTTGGTCAAAATTCTGGAACCCCCTCCCTAACAGCACTGTGGGTGCACCTACACCACAGGGACTGCAGCGGTTCAAGAAGGCAACTTCTTCTGAAGGGCAACTGGGGATGGGCAGTAAAAACTGGCTGAACCAGCGACGCCCACATCCCGTAAATGCATTTTTAAATCAGCGGAATTTTGCCATTGCTGGATCTCAGAGGTGACAGGCTTCCCAGCTACCTAGTGGAGGAATTAAATATCAAACAGCCACATTGCATGCAACACCCAATGCGCATAATGTCAACCTTTCTTCCCTTGACAGTGCTCATTCACTTCTTTTATCTCACACAAGCCTTTCATATGTTTTTTATTCATTGAGGAGATGTGGGCATCACTGGCTGGGCTGGTGTCCATTTGCAGAACGCCAGCCATGTTGACGCTGGTTTTCGTTAGGGCAATCAAGAGTCCACACTGTGTAGGTTGAAGCAAATCTGACTTTATTTTACTGTAACTCTTACATACAGCTCCAGTACTTCCCTACTGGATCTTCACTCGTCGGTGCCTTACTGGCTGACTCTACTTATACAAAGCCAAATATTATTAAGGATCCCCCCTCCCCCTTATTGGCAGAACTCGCATTCTGCAAGACCCCATGGGGCGTAGTTAATCATCGTTAACCCGTAAGATCCATGTGGGTTATTGCAGAGGTCTTTCGCTTTGAGATAGCTGTCACTGGACTCGTGTGGACTATGCACTGGCTCAAACACTTACATTTCAGGAGGACCAGGCAGTGAGACGGATAGATGGGATTTTACCCAGTGACTCACACATCATAAGGCAACAACGAGCAGATGGTGGAGACAGGAACAGCGGTGGAGAGTCAGCGTTGAAGGGAGCAAAGAGTTATTCCGGGAACAGCAGCAGAGGGCGTGTGTACGAGGCACTGACTTGGCAAGCAGTTTTCAGCCGCACGGTGTACACTTGCAGACATTGTGGAAGGAGCCTGTTACAGGCGTGGGCGGCACAATGTCTCCATCCATGTACAGAATGGCCAACTACCTGGAGGACTGACCCTGGCAATCAAATGTGTGCATGCAGTAGTTCAGCAACGCCTTGTGTGATATGGATGTCACCTTAAATTGAATGGCTGGTATTATCAAGTTGGCGGTTCAGTGCTCCGCTGATTTGTTTCAGCCCTGGGAAACCCCAGAATAACATTGCTGTAATTAACATCTTAACACATTGAAATTGACAAACTCACTTTAAGGGAAGAGAATTGCAGAAACTCGCTATTTTATCCCAAATCTGCCGTGCTCATTACTGAACCGCCGAACCTACTCAAATTTTCAGCCTCCTTCCGAGGTGAACAATGAAAGGCCAACCAGATCAATGTAAAAGGGAATTTCAGATTTTGCTAATGGGTCTGGGGAGGCTCCACACAGCTGACCACATCACTCTAAAGCCAGGTGCTAAGCTGGTGTATTTATTTACCCCATGAAGGGAACCCCCATCTCTCAATAATAATAATCTTAGAATTTTTTTAGTGTCACAAGTAGGCTTACATTAGCACTGCAATGAAGTTACTGTGAGAAGTCCCTAGTCACCACATTCCGGCGCCTGTTCGGGTACACGGAGGGAGAATTCAGAATGTCCAATTCACCTAACAGCACGTCTTTCGGGTCCTGTGGGAGGAAACCGGAGCACCCGGAGGAAACCCACGCAGACACGGGGAGAATGTACAGACTCTGCACAGAGTGACCCAGACAGTAGCAGCAGTGTGTACCAGATACAAGACACACTGCAGCAAGTCACCAAGGCTCCTGCCACAGCACTTTCGAAACTTGCGACCTCTACTTCCTAGAAGAACAAAGATGTGGAGATGCCGGCGTTGGACTGGGGTGAGCACAGTAAGAAGTCTTACAACACCAGGTTAAAGTCCAACAGGTTTGTTTCAAACACGAGCTTTCGGAGCACGGCTCCTTCTTCAGGTGAATGGAAAGGCTTGTTCCAGAAATGTTTATATAGACACAGTCAGAGATGCCCCGGAATGCGAGCACCTGCAGGCAATCAAATCATCAAAGATGCAGAGAGAGAGGTAACTCCAGGTTAAAGAGGTGTGAATTGTCCCAAGCCAGTTCAGTCGGTAGGCCTCTGCAAGTCCAGGCTTGTTGGTGGGGGCCGAATGTAATGCGACATGAATCCCAGATCCCGGTTGAGTCCGCATTCATGCGTGCGGAACTTAGCTATAAGTTTTTGCTCAGCAATTTTGCGTTGTCGCGTCTCCTGAAGGCCTCCTTGTAGAATGCTGACCCGGAGATCAGAGGCTGAATGTCCTTGACTGCTGAAGTGTTCCCCAACTGGAAGGGAACAGTCCTGCCTGTTGATGGTCGCACGATGCCCGTTTATTCGTTGTCGCAGTGTCTGCATGGTCTCGCCAATGTACCACGCTTCGGGACATCCTTTCCTGCAGCGTATGAGGTAGACTACATTGGTCGAGTCGCACGAGTATGCGCCGCGTACCTGGTGGGTGGTGTTTCCACGTGTAATGGTGGTGTCCATGTCGATGATCTGGCATGTCTTGCAGAGATTACCCTGGCAGGGTTTTGTGGTGTTGTGGTTGCTGTTCTGAAGGCTGGGTAATTTGCTGCAAACAATGGTTTGTTTGAGGTTGCGCGGTTGTTTGAAGGCCAGTAGTGGGGGTGTGGGGATGACCTTGGCAAGATGTCCATCCTCGCTGATGATGTGTTGGAGGCTGCGAAGAAGATGTCGTAGTTTCTCCGCCCCAGGAAAGTACTGGACGACGAAGGGTACTCTGTCAGTGGTGTCCCGTGTTTGTCTTCTGAGGAGGTCGGTGCGGTTTTTTGCTGTGGCGCGGTGGAACTGTCGATCAATGAGTCGAGCGCCATATCCCGTTCGTACGAGGGCATCTTTCAGCATCTGTAGGTGTCTGTTGCGCTCCTCCTTGTCTGAGCAGATCCTGTGTATACGGAGGGCTTGTCCATAGGGGATGGCTTCTTTAATGTGTTTCGGGTGAAAGCTGGAGAAGTGGAGCATCGTGAGATTATCTGTGGGCTTGCGGTAAAGCGAGGTGCTGAGGTGACCGTCCTTGATGGAGACGAGTGTGTCCAAGAATGGAACTGAATTTGGAGAATAGTCCATGGTGAGTTTGATGGTGGGATGGAACTTATTGATGTCATCGTGATAGTCGTGTAGAGTAGAACAAAGACTTGGGGGGTGGTGTAGTATAATGTGTTAATGGCTATTATGCTAATAGCTAGAGTGCATCATCGGTGACGTTAGATGATATCAGATAGCATACTGGAACCTGAGGGAAGGAGGTTCTAATGGAGTTCTGCTAAAGTCCTTCTCTGTAAATAGTATAAATAGTCAATAAATGTTAACTAGTTTGCAACAATACTTTTTCCAGCTCTTTTTTACAAAAGTCCGATCATGATAATAATATATACCCTGCAACAGGATAGTTGGCTGGGAACTGAAATTGGTAGCCCGTCCACAATTTATCAATAAATAATCAAACGATCAATAGAGTGTGTTGCCAAGCCAATTGACTGGAATAATACACTGTTCATGTCACAAAACATGGCTGTGAACTGGCGGGAAAGACTGGGAAGATCATTTTTATTGAGGAAACTGCTTAAAGGGCGTGAAGGCGGGCAGCAGGCATTTCCTTTGGGGGTGTGCCATGTCCACATTGAGGGACAGCCCCCACGATGATAACACCCCTTTGTTCCTCCCAGCTTGACTTCCAAAAACCACAAGCACTGACGTGGGCCTTTTAAACACCCACCCTCAGCACTGGGCAGCCTCCAAACTCTTACCAGGGGCTGCGGACCCCCCTCCCCACCGCCTGATGAAGATACCATATTTGGAGGCATTTCTCCCGAGGCAAACAAGACGAGCCAGAAAATTGGCCAACTCTACCTATCATCCTACCGCATAAAAATCCAGCCCAGAGTGTTGTTAGTGGTACTTGCCTTGTTTAACTCTTGTACATTAAAACTTTTTGCTGAACATGTGAAAGCTTGCGGTGTAATTCTTTCAGTGAATAACTGGGATCTCAAATTTTTGAAAGAAGTCGTTGGTCTCCCTCCCTCACGTCTTTATCTAATTTTCCCTCGAAATGTATCCATTCCAGTCACCTCAATGACTCTCTGAGTAAAGAAGTTTTGCATTATAATGGGGAGTTCAAGCACAAAGACTATTCAATGCTTCGAAAACAAGGATCCTCTGTTCCACTGACATCTCTTCAAATATTGCAAAGGTTTGGCCGCGCTGCTGGGGAAAGCTCGGAGAAGTAGAACTGTGCTGTACCACCTGTCCCTCGTGGGAAATTTATGCAGAGAAACACCTTCGACCACAGGTCCATCAGGCAGTGGTCCATACGTAGCGTCTTAGAGGCCCTTCGGGAAAAGGAGATGGTGGATCCTGCCGATTGGTTCCCTGAGCAGACTGTCAATGTTATTTGGTAAAATGCCTCATCACCCGAACTTTCAAACAAGCGTCAAGGCCCAGCTTGGCTGGTGGTGAGAAAGATCCTCCCCGGCAGATCCTTCCCACACGTCTGGGGTCTCACCCCATCCACACATTGCCCTCAAGGTGACTGGCGAGGAAGAGAATGTTGCTCACCTCCTCCTGGAATGTGCCTTTGCAAAGAAAGTCTGCAGAGGGCTGAGGTGGATTTTGTCGAGGTTTGTCCTGAGCAGTTCCTGACACAGGATTCTGTAATCTACGGGCTGTTTCCAGGGGGACACACCAAGCCAAACATCACCTGTTGCTGGAGGATCATCAACTCGGTGAAAGACATTCTTTACTTTGCCCGAAATTTGTTGGTCTCCCAGTGCAAAGAGTTTTCCCCGACCGAGTGTTGCAGACTCACACATTCCAAGCTCAGGACTACGTGCTGAGGGATGCACTTGTGGTGAATGTAACTTAGTAATTCACACTGTATTTACCAATACCATTGTAAGCGCAGTAGCGTTATCCGACCACTAGGGGGAGTAGCTCTGGGAATGCTCAGGAGTTTGTACAGGGCTCCACCCTTGGCTCCGCCCATGACTCCTCCCCCTGGACTGCTGTATAAATACCCTTGTCCAGAGCCAGCCTGCAGTTCATCGAGAGTTCAACGGGTAATAGGCTGGCTCTGTAGTAAGTAGAGTAAGGAGGAGTCTGCACATCCTCCCCGTGTGTGCGTGGGTTTCCTCCGGGTACTCCGGTTTCCTCCCACAGTCCAAAGATGTGCAGGTTAGGTGGATTGGCGATGCTAAATTGACCTTAGTGTCCAAAATTGCCCTTAGTGTTGGGTGGGGTTACTGGGTTATGGGGATAGGGTGGAGGTGTTGACCTTGGGTAGGATGCTCTTTCCAAGAGCCGGTGCAGACTCGATGGGCTGAATGGCCTCCTTCTGCACTGTAAATTCTATGTAAAAAAAAACCACTGTTCATATCTTAAAGCACGTGTCTAGTGAATTGATGGTTCCATCAGCACTAAAACTGGGGGCAGCTGCTGCAGAGGCGCAATGGGGGAAGGTCGCTGTCTCAGTAGACATTACAGACACAGTGAACTGAGAGGCTGAGAATTGTATCGAATTCCCTCAGGTTGTATGACTCATTGAATGTATACAGTGAATATTACATGTACAATTGTACTGAAGCACTTCTACTTGATCTAGGTAGACAACTTAAATACCGTTGCACCAGCTGTAATGAGCATTTTGAAATGTCTGTAATGTTTCTTTGTATTGAAGCACCTCAAGAGTGCAACATGATGTAATAACAATTATAATATTTATTGTCACAAGTAGGCTGACATTAACACTACAATGAAGTTATTGTGAAAAGCCCCTAGTTACCACATTCCGGCGCCTGTTCAGGTACACAGAGGGAGAGTTCAGAACGTCCAAATTACCTAACAGCACGTCTTTCAGGACTTGTGGGAGGAAACCGGAGCACCCAGAGGAAACCCATGCAGACAGGGGGAGGATGTGCAGACTCCACACAGACAGTGACCGGGAATCGAACCTGGGACCCTGGCGCTGTGAAGCAGCAGTGCTAACCACTGGGCCACCGTGCTACCCTATGTAGAGAGCCTGAATATTATTGCACTTTGTGTGATGATCATTTTGAAATGTTTGGAATGTTCTGCCCTCATTGCAGTGTTAATGTAAGCCTACTTGTGACAATAAAGATTATTATTATATTATAGCTGCAGGAATACGGAGAACATTGTCCCTTTAATTTGCTTCTACTTGTGAAATATCTGTTGCAGCTGTGACAGGCTATTGCTGTCCCTAAAAGCCCGTGCCAGGACCTCAAAGATCTAATGTGGCCTTCTTTGAACATCTGTACCTTATCCTGGTCTTTCCTGGCGAGCATTCCCACACAGATGTTCGATCATGAACACTGTCTGCTCCCTCTCATTCTGACCAGCTGTGATCCTTGATCGAGTCTCTGTCCATCAATCACTGGATATCTCCAGTCTTCCCCCAAATCTGTCCAGCTTCACACCCATTGGCCAATCAAGTATCCATGATGGGATGTTCCTTCGTTCCCCTGCACTGTCCAAAGGGGACACGCCGGCAGTCACTTCCTGGTCACTATTGTGACCCTCAGCTTCATTATGTGCCTCCGCTGGAGAGTTTGCTACCTTGCTCTTCCTTGCAGCTCCAGCCACTCCCAGTTCTTTCACCAACCGCGCTCCATCTTCGACAGGCGCCTTTCCATTTTGTCCATCCATGATTCGAAGCCACTGCTCTGGAATTCCAGTCCTGACACCAAAATGTAACGGGGAAATTCAAGTACGACTCCACACACAAGTTAGAAAACAGGGATCCTTTATTCCACTGGCAGCCAATCTTTATAAACATTGATGGAAACATTTAACACAGAGGAACAGACATTGACAATGGGTATTCGGCACCAACGCGCCAAATGCACCCGTAGGCTGTCGAGGGTTTAGCCCCTGATCACTAATCAGCTAGGGAGTAGAGATTATCTGGTGCATCTCCTGTTGCTAATGTCGCATGAGCACGTGACCCATATTACCGTGTCTTCCAGACACAAGGGAAATTCCTCTCCTTGGGGCTTCTAGGATGCAGATGTGTTGCCCAGATGGTCCGACGAGGTCTCCAGCAGCTGTATTCCCTGCTGCGTTTCCACTTCCCGGTTCTCCAGCCACCATCAGAGGTATTGAGCTGCCCTATTCATGGCCTGCGCTCCTGAACGCTGTGACTCCCACGTCCTCGACCTCTGCTAGTTGCTGCTCTCCCCCCATCACTACATGGCATCTGGCTTCGCCCTCCCAACCTGCCACAGACACTTCTCCCTGCAGGGAGGGGTCATAGACCCCGACCAGTTCCCCTGCCCGCTGCTCTCCTCCCACCATTGGCACCTGCCGCTGGAGGCCGGGCTGAATTCCCTGTTTGATACATTTGTAACTGTCTTACATTAGGGCTGCCTCAGTAATGGCCAGTATTAATGGAAACGAAGCTTCGCAGCGTACCTGTTGGTGAAGAATATGAGCGTTTAACATTTTTCTTTGCAAGGTGGAAATGGGGAAGTGACTGGTCTCCTTCAGTTTAAAAAAAAATTTAGAGTACCCAATTCATTTTTTCCAATTAAGGGGCAATTTGGCGTGGCCAATCCATCTAACCTGCACATCTTTTGGGTTGTGGGGGCGAAAACCCACGCAAACACGGGTAGAATGTGAAAACGCCATATGGACAGTGACCCAGAGCCGGGATCGAACCTGGGACCTCGGCACTGTGCTAACCCACTGCGCTACCGTGCTGCCCTGGTTTCCTTCAGTTTTCGCCCTTGACGAGACAGAGAGGTTGTGCGAACAGCCCTGGAGACGTCCTGACCATATTCCACGATCAGTGCGCACGTCGGTTTTAACCCATGGTCTAGAATAATAAAACCTGCCTGTCGAGCAGTTTAATAGCTTCCCATATGTTGAAAGGGGAGTTATAATGTCACTGATTGGAATTTTACATGCAGGCTGAAGTGCTTGTGGGAGGGGGGAGTGGAGGGGGCTGATGAAATGCCATTTATATATCTCCAGTATTGTGCATGGCCACCGTGACTCATTCACAACAACATGAGCGGTTACTGAGTCTGAGCTTCAAATAACATCCAGCTGGCAGCAAGTTATATCACAGCAGTTCAAACTTTCCCCTGAACTGCACACACCCATTCGGAGGATCACCGTTTCAGGCAATCGTCTCTGCCACTTGTTTAAGAGAGAATGGTGCAAATTAGTGGGGACACGTATGGAATCCAGACTCGAAGGTCACGGGCTGATGGACTCACAGCCATGTGCCTCCCTAACCCCCTGCCAAATCCGGAATTCGCAAGCGTCAGAGTCATCGGTGTGACAGAGCAACTGACACAGCCATCTGGGATATTCTTAGCATCACACACTTCTTACTTTGGGTCATTCCAGTGGCGGTAAATGTCCTGCATTATCCACAGATGCATATATGGGTAAAAACGAAGACAGCAATAGCCAAGTGACCGCCTTTCTTTCACAGAATCGCTACAGTGCAGAAGGAGGCCATTCGGCCCATCGTGTCTGCACCGGCCCTCCGAAAGAGCACCCTATCGAGGCCCACTCCCCCACCTGCCCTTTTTGGACACTAAGGGACAACGTAGCAAGGCCAATCCACCTAACCCACACATTTTTGGACTGTGGGAGGAAACCGGAGCATCCGGAAAAAAACCCACGCAGACATGGGGAGAACGTACAAACTGCACACTGGCAGTGACCCAAGGCCGGAATTGAATCATGAGCCCTGGCGCTATGAGGCAGCAGTGCTAAACACTGTGCCACCGTGCCACCCATAATGTTTCTCAGTCATTGCGGTGGGAGCGTTCAAAGGGTGACGGTAATCAGAGGCAACAGCAATTGCCATATAAACAGAACTTTCTGGGAAATCTCCGGCAGCATTCCCGGGAAGAGGAACAGGGTGGGATTTCCTGGCCCCTCCTGCCACCAGGATCACCCGATTCCGGCGAAGGTCAATTGGTTTTTGGATGGTGTAGTACCCTCAATAACGACACGAGAGTGTGGAATGGTAAATGAAGGCTTTAATAATCCAGTTACTGAGACGTGTGCTTACTGAGGGCCACCTACAGGGCGTCACCTTCTCAACGGCTCCCTGGTGGGTGGAGCCGGAGGTGGAGTCCCCCAGGTTGTCTGGCCGGTAGAAGTGCGGTTTGCACTCTGCACAGATCTGGCAATCCATGGTCATGACCTTGATCTCCTTGGTGGAGAAAGTTAAGTTGCAGGACTTGATAAAGTGGGTGAGCCGGGTAGCCCCCGGGTGACAGAGGTCATCGTGGATAGCCTGCAGGTGGTCCTCCTGCGCGTTGGCGCACGTGCCGCGGGACAGGGCATCTGGGGACTCGTTGAGCTCCCCAGGATGATACTTGATATCGTACATGAAGGCTACCGACCGTTGGTCGGTAACGAGGGTGAACCTCCTACCGGCTGGGTAGTGACTCCAGTGACGCACATCCTCCACTATGACTTGTGCCTCCTTTTTGACTGCGGTGTGCCGAATCTCCGAGGCGGTGAGGGTCCGGGAGAAGAATGCTACTGGCCTGCCTGCCTGGTTGAGGGTAGCAGCCAGGGCGATGTCTGACGCATCGCTCTCTACCTGGAAAGGGATGGTTTTGTCCACCGCATGCATGGCGGCCTTGATGATGTCGGCCTTGATGCGGCTGAAGGCCGACCGGGCCTCAGCTGTCAAGGGAAATGTCGTGGTCGATATGAGTGGGCGGGCTTTGTCCCCATATCTGGGGACCCACTGGGCGTAATAGGAGAAAAGCCCCAAGCATTGTTTAAGGGCCTTGAGGCTACGGGGAAGGGGAAGTTCCTTAAGGGGACGCATGCAGTCGGGGTCGGGACCTCGGACGCTGTTTTCCACGACATAGCCGAGGATGGCTAGTCGGGTTGTGTGGAAAACGGATTTTTCCTTGTAGGTCAGGTTGAGGGCTCGGGCGGTCTGGAGGAACTTTTCAAGGTTCACGTCATGGTCCTGCTGATCATGGCTGCAGATGGTGACATTCTCCAAGTACGGGTATGTAGCCCGCCGGCCATACTGGTCTGCCATTTGGTCCATCGCCCTCTGGAAGACGGAGACCCCATTTGTGACGCCGAAGGGGACCCTGAGGAAGTGGAAGCGCCGGCCGGCTGCTTCGAAAGCAGTATAGGGGCGGTCTTCCGGGCAGATAGAGAGCTGGTGGTAGGCAGATTTAAGGTCGACAGTGGAGAATACACGATATTGAGCGGTCTGATTGACCATCTCTGCTATTCGGGGAAAGGGGTTATGCATCGAGCTGCGTGAAGCGGTTTCTGGTCTGACTGTAGTCCACGACCATCCGTTTCTTTTCCCCGGACCGTACTACCACCAATTGTGCCCTCCAGGGGCTGTTGCTAGCCTCGATGACCCCCTCTCTCAGGACCTCTGACTTGATGAAAGTCATATCTCGGGCACTGTTCCGCCGACTCCTGGTGGCGACCGGCTTACAGTCAGGGGTGAGGTTCGCGAATATTGAGGGGGGTACAACTTTCAGTGTTGCAAGGCTGCATACCGTGAGGGGGGCAAGGGTCCGCCGAACTTCAGGGTCAGGCTTCGGTGGCTGCATTGAAAATCCAGACTGAGCAGCTGGGGGCGCAGAGGTGAGGGAGGATATAGAGCTTGAAACAAGCGTATTCGGCACCCTGAATCGCGAGATCCGCAATACAATAGCCCTTGATTTGGACCGAGGGGCCTGGAGGCGAGGGCTATGGTTTGGGAGATGGGATAGATGCCCAAGGAGCAGCGCCTTATTGTTTCTGGGTGGATAAAGCTTTCCGTGCTCCCGGAGTTGAAGAGGCAGAGAGTGTCGCGCCCGTTGATCTGGACCTGCATCATAGAATTCTGCAGGTGCTTTGGCCGTGATTGGTCAAGGGTGATCGCTCCCAGTTGCGGGTAGTCTGAGTCCTCAGCCGAGTCGGATTCACAAAATGGCCGTTGCCGTCGCTCGCACGTGTCAGGTCCAGAAGATGGCCGCTGCCAAGATGGCTGCCCCCATGACTCGCACGAGGCCGTTTCCCGCGTCAGAAAGGGGCGTGTCCAGCCGGTGCACAGCCGCATTGCGGGGCCTGCGGGCCTGTGAAACGATTTTCGGGCCTGGTGATCTTTTTGTTTCTGGGCCTTGGGCCTGGCCAGGCAGACCTTTGCGAAATGCCCCTTCTTTCCGCAATCGCTGCAGATGGTGGAGCGGGCTGGGCAGCGTTGACGTGGATGCTGGCCCTGCCCAGAGAAATAGCACGGTGTGCTCCCGGTCTGGGCGGGTCGCAGCACAGTGCAGGCCCGTAGCGTGGCCCAGTCTGGGGAAGTCTGAGGGGAGCTCGCAGGGTCCGCGGGGTACGAGCCTAGGTTGTGGAGGGGCACTTCCAGTGAGGTGGCGAGCGTTACCGTGTCCTGAAGGTCTTTAGCTCCATTTTCGAGGAGTTGCTGCCTGATATAGGTCGAACGGATGCTGGACACGAACGCGTGTCGGATGTGCAGGTTCATGTGGAATTCCGCCGTCACATCCTGATGGCTGCAGTTCCTGGCGAGCGCGGTAAGCTTTTCCACGTACTCGTCTAGCGTTTCCCCTGAGCCCTGCCGGCAGGTAGAGAGCACGCACCTCGTTTATGGTTTTGACGAAATGCTTTCGCAGGATCTCTAACCGCCTCGCGGTAAGTGGTCACCTTCTCGATCCTGGTGGAGATTCTATGGCTCACCCGGGCGTGGAGTAGGCGCAGCTTGCGAGGCCCAAGGACGGGAGTTTCCGAGGATTCCAGGTCGGCCTCGAAGCAGCGGAGCCAGTACTTAAACATTTCTTTGACCTCCGGTGTCTGTGTTTCCAGGTTGAGCTTTTCTGGCTTGAGAGCGGCGTCCATCCTAACGTAATCTGCTTATTAAATTGTAGTAACCCTCAATAACGACACGAGAGTGTGGAATGGTAAATGAAGGCTTTAATAAGCAGAGAACTAGCCAGTTACCGAGACGTGTGCTTACTGAGTGCCACCTACAGGGCGTCACCTTATATACGGCTCCCTGGTGGGCGGAGCCGGAGGCGGAGTCCCCCAGGGTTCCAAACCCGGTCTTAAAGGGGCATCACCTACATGGTGTTAAGGGGACAGTAACCATTCATTACAGTT
Source organism: Scyliorhinus canicula (assembly GCF_902713615.1). NCBI lineage: Eukaryota > Metazoa > Chordata > Chondrichthyes > Carcharhiniformes > Scyliorhinidae > Scyliorhinus > Scyliorhinus canicula. The sequence goes on along the minus strand of NC_052160.1, from coordinate 13,291,601 downwards.
GGCCCTCTGCATTCCCACCATGGTATGTCTGGAAAATCCCGGCAGAGTTAACATGCCAGATTTCTAGTCGCTGAAGGGGCTTCGGATCCGGTGAGGTGGGGGGGGGGGAGGGGTTGGTGATGTGCGGGTTGGGGGTGGGCACAGTAATAGAGATCACATTCACCTCCGATTCATGGCCCATTAACTCCTTGAGGAGCTTGCTGAAGGAACGGGGAAGGAGAGCGCGGAAATTTCCAAATTTCCAATGCGAAATTCAGCGAACTCAGACAGTCTGGTGCAAGTTAGTGCGCGTCTGTCCTGGTCAAAGTGGGACGGACTGACAGTTTGTTTTTAAAAGAGGCCAAGCATCAGGACACAAGGAATCTTTGCTCTGGATCATGCACGTTGTCTGTACTTCGGCCACATCGCCACTTTTGTTTGGGCTAACTGATGGAACCATCAATTCACTGGACACGTGCTTTAAGATATGAACAATGGTTTTAATCTACTTACAACAGAGCCAGCCTGTTCCGTGTTGAACTCTTGATGAACTGAACAACTGGCTCTGAGCATTGGTATTTATACAGCAGTCCAGGGGGAGGAGTCGTGGGCGGAGCCAAGGGTGGAGCCCTGTACAAACCCCTAAGCATTCCCAGCGCTACTCCCCCTAGTGGTCGGGCAACGCAACTGCGCTTACAAATGCATGGTCTCATGTATATACAATACAGTGTGAATTACGGAGTTACATTCACCACACTAACGTTACCTGATCTTCTCAGCAGGGCAGCAACAGGTTCAATCATGGCTGCTGTCTGTCTTTTCTGCTGGTGTGTTGCAGACAGCTCCCACCACCGAGAGATGCTCGGCACCTCTGATTGGACATAGCTTGTCTTCTTCCCAATTATGGCATGACCATTTCAAACGAGCGTCACGTGAGCGACACAGTGGAGGCATGGAGTCCAGTCCCGGAAATTATCCGGGTGCTGGTTTCATGAACCCCTTTTGAAAATCTGACCCAAAGTTTCAGGATGGTGACTTTTCATAAGAATGGTAATTGACCAGGTACTTTGAAAATTCCTGACTGACGACTTTCCTGGAACTAACAAGGTTAACTGGTGTCAGCAAGAGCGCTTCAAATCCTTTTTAATCCCTTCCCCTGTTAACCCAATATCTGGTCATTGATTCCAAGGCCCGATTTTAGCCTACCGCCCACTTCCCCTTCTCCCCTCTTCCCCCGTTCCCCCTTCACTCCACCCCGTTCCTCCACTTTGCAATTGGAAATGGGAATGGGGTAGGCGGGAGATTAAAATACTAGTCACACAGTCACTGCGGAATTCCTGGCCTGCTGCATCCCATCCCATTCTGGACGTCGCCGAGGTTTCTGCCACAAGTAGGCAAGGGCCTTACAAATATATTTAAACTGAGGCCCTGTGACGCAATGGGGGTCATTTTGTATCCAACATTGCAGAGGTATGGTCTGCAGCAAGACTCGCCAGTAAAACCTAATGGGGTTGATGTGTCAGGGGTTCTGACTAAATGATTTTTATTCAGCCTCCAGATTGCTTCTGGAGGCGGGTTTTGTCTTTGTGTGATTGTGTGAACTGAGCAACAGGGAACCGGCAGCTCCTTACCCACTTCCATTATTGTAATTGAAGTATTTGATAAAGGATCCGGCCGCTGTGGTGATGTCGGCTGCTCGAAGAGTCCTCCCGAGAGAAGCCAGGGCAGCACGGTAGCACAGTGGGTAGCACTGTTGCTTCACGTCTCCAGGGTCCCGGCTTGGGTCACTGCCTGTGCGGAGTCTGCACGTTCTCCCCGTGTCTGCGTGGGTTTCCTCCGGGTGCTCCGGTTTCCTCCCACAAGTCCCGAAAGACGTGCTTGTTAGGTAATTTGAACATTCTGAATTCTCCCTCTGTGTCCCCGAACAGGCGCCGGAATGTGGCGACTAGGGGCTTTTCACAGTAACCTCATTGCAGTGTTAATGTAAGCCTACTTGTGACAATAATAAAGATTATTATTATTATTAGGAGATGAAGGTCCACGCCATCCGACCTTTGCGACCCATGCCGTCCGACCTTCGCGACCCACGCCATCCGACCTTCGCGACCCACGCCGTCCGACCTTCGCGACCCACGCCATCCGACCTTCGCGACCCACGCCGTCCGACCTTCGCGACCCACGCTGGCCGACCCCTTTGCGACGCTCGCCAGCCGGCATTATTAAAAGCCGGCTGTTGCGGCTGTTGTGCGCGGATGTGCGCGATCGGGAGCGCTCGGCAACGCTCCCGACACCCATCCGCGGCCCACCCGCGGGTCGTGCCCCTGAGTTTGACAATGCCTTCCCTATCCTCTCCAAAGTACTTGAACATTGCCTCCAGGGGCAGCATGGTGACGCAGTGGTTAGCATTGCTGCCTACGGCACGGAGGACCCTGGTTCGAATCCTGGCCCTGGGTCACTGTCCATGTGGAGTTTGCACATTCTCCCCGTGTCTGCGGGGGTTTCACCCCCCCAACCCAAAGATGTGCAGGCTGGGTGGATTGGCCATGCTAAATTGCCACTTAATTGGAAAAAATAATTGGGTACTCAAAAACATTTCCTCCAGGATTTGTGCCCATCTTTCTCGGAATTCCATTGTGGATCCTTTCCGACGAATGACATGCTTTGTGGCTGTGAAGAGAATAAACGATCCCTTTATGTCTTTCTCAAACCACCCGCAGCCTTTGACATGATTGACCACATCATCCTCCTCTAGTCCCTCCCCACGGGGTTGGACTGCTCAAACATGTTCCCATTATTTTCTACCCAATCGTTTGAGAATCACTTGAATGGTTTTGAACCTTCTGCAGCATTACCTCTTGCGACCCCCAGGATCTATCCTTGGCCTCCCCCTGTTTCCCACCTACCTGCTGCTCTTCAACAACATCATTCAAGGGCACAGCAATAGTTCTCACATGTACACTGATGATAGGCACACAGCTGAACCTCTCCACCTCTTCACACAACCCCCCTGCTGTCGCTAAAATATCAGACTGATCATCCGACATCCAGTCTTGGATGAGCAGAAATTTCCACCAAATAAATATCGGGCAGACTGAAGGCAGTGCCTTTGGTGTCCACTCCAAACTCTGTCCCAGAGCTACCAACTCCATCCTGCTCCCTGGCAACTGTCTGACCAAACCAGGCAGTTTGCAACCTTGCTTTCATATTTGACCCCAAGGTCAACGTCGGATCTCATATCTGTGCTATCACTAATACTGCTTAGTTCCACCCCTGGCACATCACTCGACTTCATCCCTGTCTGACCTCCATCTGCTCCTGAGACCATCATTCATTTCTGTGTTACCTCTATAATTGACTATTCCGATACACCCCTTCACTCCGGGTTGGCTGCCTCCAGTGCCTCCTCCGTAAACATGAGGCCATCTATAATTCTGCTGCCCATGGCCTTAACTCTCGCTCAGTCCTGTTCCCCCATCTCCCCCCTCCCCCCCCATCGCCCCCCCCCCCCACCCTCCGCCCCCCCCCCCCCCCCCCCCCCCCCCCCCCGTGCTCACTGGCCCACGTTGGCTCTCTGTCGAGCAACGTCTTGATTTAAAAATTCTCCTCTTTGTTTTCAAATCCCTCCGTGGCCTCACCCCTCCCTATCTTTGTGATCATCTTCAGTCCAACAATCCTCCGACCGCGCGATATCTGTGCTTCTCTCATTCTGGCCTCTTGATCATTGCTGATTTTAATCACACCACCATTGCTGGCCCTGCCTTCAGCTGCCTTGGACTTAAACCCTGGAATTCTCCCCAAGCCCCTCTGCCCTTAAACCTCACATACCTCCTTTGGGACACTGCTGCAAACCTACCTATCTGACCAAACTTCTTAATCATCCGATGTAATATCTCCTGAAGTGGCTCAGTGGGCGGCACGGTAGCACAGTGGGTCGCACTGTGGCTGCACAGCGGCAGGGTCCCAGGTTCGATTCCCGGCTTGGGTCACTGTCTGTGCGGAGTCTGCACGTTCTCCCCGTGTGTGCGTGGGTTTCCTCCGGGTGCTCCGGTTTCCTCCCACAAGTCCCGAAAGATGTGCTTGTTAGGCAATTTGGACATTCTGAATTCTCCCTCCGTGTACCCGAACAGGCGCCGCAATGTGGTGACTAGGGGATTTTCACAGTAACTTCATTGCAGTGTTAATGTGAGCCTACTTGTGACACTAATAAAGATTATTATTATAATAAAAAAGTGTCATATTTTTGTTTTGCAAAGCCCTTGTGGAACACCTTTGGATGTTTTATTACTTTTGTAAGTTGTATTTAGAATCAGATGCGGAGAGCGGCTCCACATTTAAAAGGAGCCCAACAAAGAAAATAATACAGGAGAGCCATCTATTTGGTGAATGGCCCAAAATGTTGGCCACTTATATGTGTTCCTCGCACGTCTCCAAATCTTCCTCCGAAGACCAGAAATATAAAAAAAATATATCCTGCCTGGCCCCTTAACGCAGGGCACCCGTTGGCTTCAGTAAATTCAATGCCTGCCTACTGGCCCATTTGGTTTCTAAATGGGTCAGCGTTATGGGCACAGGATTATATGGGCCCCAAGCCGCACGGTGACAACCAGGTTTCTGTTCACCTGTCCAAGGTCTGCCCATGCGCGTGCTCCTCTTCAGCGTCCAGTCTCTCAGGGCTGTCCTTCAGCTGATGCCACAAGATGGCGCTTTGAGGGCACAAAAGCTGACCTGGCAACAGACAGCCTTGGCTAATTTAACACAGGCGGGAACCAAAGGTTCAGTGAAACGGGTGGGTTTTAAGTAGGACCTTGAAAGAATTGGGTACCATATAGGGACACAGGACTTAGGAGCAGAAGTAAGCCACTCGGCCCTTCGAACCTGATCCACCGCCATTCGATAAGATCGTGGTTGATCTGATTGTGGCCTCAACTGCACTTTATTGTCTGCACCCCACCCCATTGATAACATTTAACTCCCTTTTGTATTAAAACACTGCCTAACTTGAAATTGAAAGTGTGAGATCCACGTGGTTCGGAGCACAAGAGGGTGGATTCAGCAGAATGTTGGCCTAGAAACTCCTTTCGGCCATTTTGGGAACAATCCATACACCTGAAGTCAGAGGCTGGAGGATTGCTAGAAATTGACTCTTGGGCCTCATCATCTGTTTGATGTCACCGCCTTGCCGGTGGATGACTGCCACCTGTGGACCTCGTGGTGATATCATGGTTGTGTTGTAATTCACTGACTGGCCACTAGGAGTCTCATTGGTACATCAGTGAATGTTAGAGTCAGGCGACCCCTCAGACTGGCTGGAGGAAGCTGGGGAAGAGAGGCTGCTTGTGCTTCCACAGTTAATGTTAATAAATCGTTTTATAGCTTTAGCTGCAAGTGTTCTTGTAATATAAATCAGGCCATCCGACAAGAACATTACAGAACTCAGGGCATCTCAAGCTGACACAAGGACCCTCCGATAATCAATGGCCCCGAATTAACACCTGCAAGAAAGTCAATCCACCCAGAATGCTCAACAAAAACAGGGAAATGGCACCGGGGGAAAGGCTCATTTGGAGGGCCAGTACAAACACGATGGGCCAAATGGCCTCCTTGTAACAACCAAAAGCAGTGAGTCAAATGCTTGTGGGGTGCAGGCCCTCTGACTGTTAAATTGACAAGGTTTAAACATGAAGAATGGACACAATGCTTCCCAATTTATACGGCGGAAGTTTTGGGATGGAGGTTGTACCCCTGGAAGAGGGGTATGATGATACAGAGGGCAGAGCCATGGAAATGTAAGAATGGAATTAAAAGTGGTGAGGTGCCGCCTTCATTAGTATTGTTTGGAGGCTGTAAGGAGATATAAGTGCCCCAATGCTCCCCAGTGACAAATAAGTGGAAAATGTATGCTGGAATGAATTATTGACTGAATTGGCGGGACGATGGTGGGGTCAAGGTAATGCCAATGGGCGAGTGATCCAGAGACCCAGGCTAATCACAGAATTGTTACAAGGCGGCCATTTGGGTCATGGTGTCTGCACTCCCAATGAGCATTTCCCCCAGTGCCACCCCCCTGCCTTCTCCCCATAACCCTGCACATTCCTCCTTTTCAGATAACAGCCTCATTCCCTCTTGGATGCCTTGTTAGACCTGCCTCCACCCACTCTCCCAGTCAGGGGCTGTTATGTTCTGTGTTGTGGCCATGGTAAAGATGCACACAGAACATCTAATTCTTTGACTAGTAAGATAGTTTATTCACAAAATGAACAAGTGGAAAGATAACTAACGAATTATAATACAAACGGTAACGAATAAGTGAATTCTCCTGGAGCTATTTCTAATGCGACTGTCCTCCAGAATGACTTACTACCAACTCCCGGTTCTGTGGCGCCACATGGTGGCTCTCTAGCGCCACCTGCTGGTTGGAGATCATATATCTAACTGTCTAACTGTATACATTACTATGCATATGCATATCACCACAGGTGCATTCCTGACTCCGGTCGCTCGCTGGGTGAAAAAGCTTCTCCTCTTGTTGCTCTTGCTTCTTTTGCGAGATTGCTTCAATTTGCGCCCTCTCGTTCCTGATCGTTTCAGGAATGGGAAGCGTATGTGGGAACACCAGCTCAATCAATTTAATGGTACAGCAGAAAACTCTTGTGTTCGCTGGCGTTACACCTCACAAACACAGGGCAACTTCCGCCATGCCCTCGTGCAATTCAATGCAAAGCCTGAAGCTGCTGTCAGTGACTCTATGCCCCGCCAAAAGGCGCACAGTTAAAGCCTCTCCTTGTTGCAGAATTGCTGAGCCTTTCCACTTCTATTTTGTCTACACCTCCCGCTGCCTTGGGAAGGCGGGCAGCACAATCAACGACCCCTCCCACCCGGATTATTCCCTCTTCCAACTTCTTCCACTGGGAAACATACAAAATTCTGAGAACATGCACTAAGATTCAAATACAGCTTCTTCCCCGCTGTTACCAGGCACCTTAATGACCCTCTTATGGACTGAACTTATATCTCTACACATCTTCTCTACTGTTGTAGTACTACACTCTGTGATGTTCTTTGTGTAGCTTATTTCAGGACGGTTGGTGCAGTGTTCACAAAGACCACACAATAGCTTGAACTTAAACAAAGCTGTAAATTTATTAACACTACTAATTTGGATTCGACACGTACTTCTGAATAATACACAGTTGATTGTTAACATACAAACGACACTCACCTACAACTAATCTTAATGCTGGTATAAACTATCGTCTGCTATAACTACCAATAATAATTCTTCTGACTGTCTAATTCCTGGACTACTCTCACCCAGAAGGCTTAGCAGCAATGTCTTATATACTTGTATCTGTAGCTCCCTCTAGTGACTACTCTAGACATTTCTTTTTTTTAAACAAACAATTTTATTGAAGTGTTTTAGGCATATAGAAAAAGTGACATTGTACAGTACAAAAACAAAAAAAGTCAAGACACAAATTACAAATTAAACATAGTGCAAACCACGGCTCTGTTCACGCATGGACCTGCCTCAGTATGCCCCTACTATACTCTACTCTACTGTAGTGCCCCCTCCCACCCTCTGCTGACGCTTACTCTTCTGCGAAGAAGTCAATAAATGGTTGCCACCTTCGGGCGAACCCGAGTAGTGAACCTCTCAAGGTGAACTTGACTTTCTCTCGGCCAAGAAAGCTCGCCATGTCCTACAGCCATACCTCAGCCCTCGGGGGCTTTGAGTCCCTCCATGCTAACAGTATTTGTCACCGGGCTACCAGGGAAGCAAAGACCAGAATGTCGGCCTCTCTCTCTTCCTGGACTCCCGGGTCCTCCGAAACTCCAAAGATTGCCACCTCCGGGCTCATTACCACCCCAGTTTTCAATACCCGGGGCATGACATCTGCGAATCCCTGCCAATACCTCCTGAGTTTAGGGCACGAACAGAACATGTGTACATGGTTAGCCGGCTCTCCGGCGCATCTAGCACACTTGTCCTCCATCCCGAAGAATCTGCTCATCCGGGCCACCGTCATGTGGGCCCGGTGCACGACCTTAAACTGGACCAGGCTGCGCCTGGCGCATGTTGAGGTTGTGTTTCCTCTGCTCAGGGCTTCTGCCCAAATATCGTCCTCCAGCTACCCCCCAAGCTCCTCCTCCCACTTAAGCTTCAGGTCCTCGGTCTGCGTATCCTCAGCTCTCACTAGTTCCTTGTAGACGTCGGAAACTCTACCCTCTCCCACCTCTCCCCTAGAAACTACCCTGTCATGCCTCCCCTTCGGCGGGAGACTTGGGAAGGACGGCACCAGTCTGCGTACAAAATCCCTCACCTGTAAGTATCTAAAGTTGTTCCCTCTCGCCAGCCCAAACTTCTCCCCCAGCGCCCTCATGCTCGGAAAGCTCCCTTCCAGGAACAGATCCCTCATCCTCACAATCCCTGCCCTCCTCCACAGTCGATACCCCCCATCCATGTTCCCTGGGGCAAATCGGTGGCTGCCGCAGATTGGGGTCCACACCAATGCTCTTACCTCCCCTACATGCCTCCTCCACTGGCCCCAGATCCGCAGAGCCGCCACCACTATCGGGCTGGTGGAGTACCGTGTTGGCGAAAGCGGCAGAGGCGCCGTGACCAGGGATGCCAAGCTAGTGCCCCTGCACGAAGCAGCCTCCATCCGCTCCCAAACCGACCCCGCACCCACCACCCATTTTCCTATCATCGCTATGTTGGCCGCCCAGTAATAGTTGCTGAAGTTCGGCAACGCCAGCCCCCCTTCTCCTCTGTTCCTTTCAAGCATCACCCTCTTCACCCGCGGGGACTTCCCTGCCCAAAAATCCCAGAATAATTTTATTCAGCCTCTTAAAGAAGGACCGCGGGATAAAGATGGGGAGACACTGAAAAACAAACAAGAATCGCGGGAGAATCGTCATCTTAACAGTCTGCACCCTCCCCGCCAATGACAGCGGGAGTGCATCCCACCTCCGGACCTCCTCCCTCACACGTCCCACCAGTCGGGACAGATTGAGCTTATGCAACCTGTCCCAGTCCCGTGCCACCTGAATCCCCCAATATCGGAAACTCTCCCCCACTAGCCTGAACGGCAACCCCTTCAGCCTACTCTCCTGCCCCCTCGCCTGAATTACAAACAACTCGCTCTTAGCCATGTTCAGTTTGTATCTGGAGAACCGGCCAAATTCCCTCAGGGTTGCCATTATACCGTCCATCCCCACCATTGGGTCCGATACATATAACAGCAGATCATCCGCGTATAACGAGACTCTATGTTCCACTCCCCTCCGGACCAGCCCTTTCCAGCCCCTAGAACCTCTCAGTGCATTGCCAGCGGCTCTATGGCCAGTGCAAACAGCAGCGGGGTGAGAGGGCAGCCCTGACTTGTCCCATGGTGCAGTCTAAAGTAGTCCGATGTCGTCCTGTTTGTCCTTACACTCGCCTCCGGGGCCTGATACAATAGCCTAAATCAGTCGATGAACCCAGCCCCGAACCCGAACCGTCCTAGTACCTCCCACGGATAATCCCTTCAGCATCCATGGCTACCACTATCTCCACCTCCCTACTCTCCGGGGGCATCATAATCACGTTGAGCAACCTTCTTATGTTGGCCACCAGCTGCCTCCCCTTTACAAACCCGGTTTGGACCAACACAATTACATCCGGTACACAATCCTCAATTCTGGTCGCCAAAATCTTGGCCAGTAAATTGGTGTCTACGTTGATCGAAGAGATCGGCCTGTATGACCAACAGGCCTCCGGGTCCTTATCCCGTTTCAGAATGAGCGAGATGGTGGCCTGCGACATCGTCGGGGGTAAACTCCCTCTGTCTCTTGCCTCGTTAAAGACCCTGACCAGCATCGGCCCCACTATCCCGGCAAATGTTTTGTAAAACTCCACCGGATACCTGTCCGGCCCCGGGGCTTTACCCGACTGCATGACCTTCTTCGTTCCTGACCAATACCTCTTCGTTCCTGACCACCAACCCCCTCCCCACCCTTGGGAAGGTCAGTCCGTCCAGGAATCGCCTCATCCCCCCCGTTCCCCCTGGTGGTTCCGAAGTGTACAGCTTCCTATAAAAGTCCCTAAAGACCTTGTTCAGCCCTGCTGGATCACCCACTAGATTACCTTCCTCATCCACTACCCTCCCTATTTCCCTGCCCGCTTCCCTCTTCCTCAGTTGCTGCGCAAGCATTCTACTGGCCTTCTCCCCATGCTCATAAATCACACCGTTTACCTTTCTAAGCTGCTCGATAGCCTTGCCTGTAGTCAGCTCCCCACATTCGGCCGCAGCCTCTGTCGTTTCCTGAGTAACTCTGGCCTCGGAGATTCCGCGTAACTCCTGTCCGTCCGTAGAATTTCCTTAATCAGTCGGTCCATCTCTGCCCTGTCCGTCCTGCCCCTGTACGCCCAGATTGAAATCAGCTCCCCTCTCACCACTGCCTTCAGTGCCTCACAGAGCACCGCTGCCGAGACTTCTCCAGTATCGTTCACCTGCAGGTAATTCAGCATGCATTTCCTCAGCCTCTCACACACCGCCTCATCCGCGAGAAGTCCAACTTCCAGCCTCCATGGTGGGTGCTGAAAGCTGTCCTTACAAAACTGCAGGTCTACCCAGTGCGGAGCATGGTCCGATATGGCAATTGCCGAATATTCTGCCCCCACCATTCCGGACAGCTGGTCCCTACTCACAACAAAGTAGTCAATTTGGGAATACACCTTGTGGACGTGGGAGTAACACGAGAACTCCCTCGCCGTCGGCCGGCTAAATCTCCACGGATCTGCTCCCGCCATTTACCCCATGAACCCTCTCAGTTCCTTTGCCATCGTTGGCAACCTGCCCGTTCTTAAACATGACCGGTCCAGGCTCGGGTCCAGGACTGTATTAAAGTCCCCGCCCATGATCAACTTCCGCGAGTCCAAGTAGGGGATCTTCCCTAGTATCCTCCTAATAAAATCCACATCATCCCAATTAGGGGCATACACACTGACCAGGACTACTCTCACCCCTTTGAGCTTATCCCTCACCATAATGAACCTGCCACCCCCATCCACGACTGTGCCCTCCGCCTCAAATTGTACCATTTTATTAATCAGGATCGCAACCCCCCTCGTCTTAGAATCAAGCCCCGAATGAAAGACCTGACTGACCCAGCCCTTCCTTAACCTAACCTGGTCTGCCACTTTCAGGTGCGTCTCCTGCAACAAGACTGTGTCCGTCTTCAGAACCCGCAGATGTGCAAACACACGCGCCCTCTTCACTGGCCCGTTTAACCCTTTAACATTCCAGGTGATCAGCCTAGTTGGGGGCACTTCACCCCCCCCCCCTTGCCGATCAGCCATCCCCTTTCCTTGGCCAGCCCCCAAGCCATGTGTCGCGCTTCCTCTGACCCGCCTCCTGGCCGGCTCCACCCGTGTGTTACCATGCCCAGTTACCACCCCCGTCAGCAGAACAACCCCCCCCCCCCCCCCCCCCCCCCCCAGCAACACCTATCACCTAACCCCTGCTCTAATCTGACTATATGGACATCCCCCACCTCGGCTCACGTTGACTAGCTGTACTCAGCTAGCCTGGGGCTCCCAACCTCGGCACCTGCCCGTCTCCCACCCATTGTTCCCAGTCACCCCCCCCCCCCCCCCACCCCCGACCCCTCCACACCACTTCCCCAGATCAGCCCTACTTAAGCAAACACTCTATACAAGTCATAAACAACCCCCACAATAGCACAATTCAAGTTAAACAAGAAAAAGAGATAAGAAATAACAGGCACTCTTCAGTTCTTCCCATACAGACACAGACAAACATTGCACAAAGTTCCCCTGAAGCACCCATTTTAACCCAACCCTTTTAACTGTTTTCTTTATTAATTCCCCCTCAGCCAAACTCCAACTAAGCAAAGAGCCCAAACAGGAAACATTCAGGTAAACCACGCAAAAAGCACGCAAAAACAAGAAAAAATAGATACATCCCAAAACGGGGGAGACACCACATATACTTAAAAGCTCTAAGATGAGTGCAAATGTCCTCAGTTCAGAGCCAGCCTTTGCTTCATAACGAAGTCCATCGCCTCTTTAGGTTCCTCGAAATAGTGGTGCTGACCCTTATACGTAACCCACAGTCACACGGGAAAAAGCAGCCCGAATTTCACCTTGTTTTTATACAGTATCTCCTTCACCTACCTGTAGCCTCCCCTCCTCCTGGCCACCTCCGCGCTCAAATCTTGGTAAACACGCAGGGTGGTATTGTCCCACATCCAGCTTTGTGTGCTCTTTGCCCATTGCAGCACCCATGCCTTATCCAGGTACCTGTGAAAGCGTACCACCATCGCTCGTGGGGGACCCCCTTGCCGCGGCTGCCTCACCAGCACTCTGTGTGCCCTGTCCACCACCGGCGGGCGTGGGAACACCTCGTTCCCCAGCAACTTCTCAAACATATCCTCCACATACACGGCAGGGTCTAGCCCCTCTGCCCCCTCCGGGAGGCCCACGATTCTCACGTTCTGCCGGCGAGATACTCTAGATATTTCATTAACCCTTGCAGTTCTTACAGTTATTATAATACCACCCACTCTCCTGCATACTTCACCCGATGCCTGTGTCTATATATTTACATTGTGTATTTATGTCCTATATTTTTCACGTATAGAACAAACTGCCTCGACTGCACTCAGAGAAATACTTTTCACTGTACCTCGGTACACGTGACAAGGAATCTAAATTTTAGTCTCACTGTCAAAACCCTCGGAAAAGTTGCACGTTGTAGAATGACAGGTAACTGGATATTTTGAATGCATTCCAAAGGTATTGATTGCTCCTGAACAACCTCATTGCCACTGAAATTAACTTTCTATTTGTTGAATGTTAAATTTCTCCATGACAAGAAACAATCTGACATTTGATCTGCTTTGGGAGCACAGGTTCCAATCCCACGGTTGCAGTTGGCAGAACCTGGAATATAAAGCCTGTCTCAGTAATAGTGGCCACGACAAGTAGCATTGACCTTTGTGAAGACACCCATCTGGTTCAAGAATGCCCTTTGGGGAAGGCGATCTGCTGTCCCTCCCTGGACTGGCCTACATGTGACTCCAGATCCATTGGCTGACTTAACTGCCCTCTGAACTGGCCAAACAGGTCACCCAGTTCAAGGGCAATTAAGGATGGGCAACAAGTATTGGCCTTGCCAGCAGCACTCACATCGTGAGAAAGAATGTAAAGAAATACATTTCCAAATCAGTATGGTAGGATTTTAATTTGTGATGTTTTTGGAGTGTTCAGCCAGGCCCCTCAATATAACCTATTGAGCTAAGAGCTTTTAAATTGCAGGTTTGTGCTGCTGCAATTCTCTGGTCAATGTAACCAGTAGAATACTCTTCGCAAGTGCCAAAGGTTTATTTGCCTCTGGCTCCAGTAGCTTTATGGGCAGATTATATCCCCCTTGAGCTTATCCATGAGTAATGCACTGTGGTCTTGAGTCATGGCTCTCGGCCTCATCTTCCCCCGCCAAAAAAAAAAAATCCTTGGACTCTTCTTGACCCTTCCCATAAGGCCACAGGACGAAAAATTATATCAGCTGCCAGGGTAGTCACGGCATTTAATGAATCATAAAACAGCGCACAGGTTCAGGCTTGAGAATGGACAGACATGTTAGATACCAATTAGGCTGGTGGCTCCTTAAAGAGGCGTACAACTCTTTGGTGACCACCACCAATCGTTGCCCCGATGCCGGCTGTCCTATTCTCCAGCGGCAGGGGCAGGATTCACACCACGCTGGTCGGGGGCCGTTGGCAGCGGCCCCCCGCCAATTCTTCAGGCCCCGATGGGCCGAGTGGCCGTCCGTTTTTGGCCAGTCCCGCCGGCGTGAATCAGTCAACTCACGTACCAGCGGGACCTGGCAGGTAAGTCGGCGGGGGCGGTCCTCGGTGGGCGCGGGGGGATCCGACCCCGGGGAGGGGCCCCCCACGGTGGCCTGGCCCGTGATCGGGGCCCACCGATCTGCGGGCGGGCCTGTTTCATGGGGGCACTTCTTCTTCCGCGCCGCCATGGCCGCGCAGAGAAGGGAACCCCCCGCGCAAGCGCCAAAATACGCTGGCCGGTCTGCACATGTGCGGAACCATGTCGGCAGTTCTGCGCATCCGCGAGGTCACGCCGTCCCTTCGGTGCTGGCTGGAGTGGCGCCAACCCCTCCGGCGTCCACCTCGCCCCTGAAAGTGCAGAGAATTCCACACTTTCGGGGGCTGCTGACGTCGGAGTGGTTGAGGCCGATTCTCCTGCCGGCTTCGGACTTAGTCCCCAGAAGGGAGAATCCTGGCCACTGAGGGAGTATTCAGAATGTCCAATTCACCTAACATCACGTTCCTCAGGACTTGTGGGATGAAATCGGAGCACCCAGAGGAAACCCACGCAGACACAGGAAGAACGTGCAGATTCCGCACAGTCACCCAAGCCGGGAATCAAACCTGGGACCTGTTTTGTTATGCTCTTGACGTAGCATAAGCTGCTTCCTTGATGTGCACTCTGACAAAGGAAGGTTCAGACTTGGAGATAGCTTTAATGCATTTATTGAACTGTTAACGATTCTCCTACTCGAAATGAAAATCGCTTATTGTCACGAGTAGGCTTCAAATGAAGTTACTGTGAAAAGCCCCTAGTCGCCACATTCCGGCACCTGTTCGGGGAGGCTGTTACGGGAATCGAACCGTGCTTGGTCTGCTTTCAAAGCCAGCGATTTAGCCCAGTGCTAAACAGCCCCTGGATTTGATTCTCCTGTTAATCCTGCTATAGCTACTCAGACTGACAAACCAGTCTGCTACAATCCAGGTGGTGGGAGTGATGTGTTTCAAATCAACCCTGTGTACTCACTGAGTGTCTCCACTGGAAAGAGGAAGATCATGTGTGCTGTGTCCTTATATATGGGTTGGTGTAATGCTCTCCTGTGGTAGTGTCACCTCTGTGTGTATCGTGAATGCCCAATGGTCGTGTCCTATCTTACTGACCTATTGGTCGAATATCTGTGTGTCGTATCTTTGGTGCTCCCTCTAGTGTCTAGCTAGTCTACGTGTATTTACATTAACCCCTTGTGTATTTACAGTGATGCATATCACCACAGGACCTTGGCATGGTGAAGCAACGGTGCTAACCACTATTGGATGTGGGCGTCGCAGGGGAGGCCAGCATTTGTTGCCCATCATTAATTGCTCCTGAGAAGGTGGTGATGAGCCACCTTCTTGAACCATTGAAGTCTTTGTGGCGTAGGTGCACCCACACTGCTGTTAGAGAGGGAACACCAGGATTTTTGACAGGGTGATATATATCCAAGTCAGGGTGGTGAGCGACGTGGGGAGGAACTTGCAGCTAGTGGTGTTCCCATGTGTCTGCTGCCCTGGTCTTTCTAGGTGACAAAGGTCACAGGTTTGCAGCTATGGTGAGTCACCGCAGTACCTGGTACACACGGCTGCCACTGTGTGTCGGTGGTGGGGGGTGGAGGGTTTAAATGTTTGTGGAAGGGGTGCGTATCGAACGGGCTGCTTTGTGCTGGATGGTGTTGAGCTTAGTGAGTGTTGTTGGAGCTGCACTCATCCAGACAAGGGGAGAGTATTCCATCACACTCCTAACTTGTGCCTTATAGATGGCGGACAAGGACCAGGATTTCATGGCCCCTCCCACCTGGTGGGATACTATGGTCCTGTGGAACTGAAGGAGGTTTAAATGGGTCACCGCACCCACCCGGGGAGACATCCTGAGGCGGGACAGTAAAGTCCTGGCCAGGCTTTGGGGAGTCAGGAGGTGAGTGATTCACCCCAGGATTCCCAGCCTCGAGCCTATTGTCGTAGCCATAGTATTTAAATAGTTGGTCCAGTTCAGTTTCTGGGTCAATGGTAACCCCCAGTGTGTTGATAGCTGGTGGCAAATACAGAAGAAGTTTGCTGGGGTCAGAAATGCCACAGTAGGGGGCGGTACGGTGGCACAGTGATTAGCACTGGGACTACAGAGCTGAGGTCCCAGGTTCGAATCCCGTCCCTGGGTCACTGTCCGTGTGGAGTTTGCACATTCTCCCCGTGTCTGCGTGGGTTTAACCCCCACAGCCCAAAGATGTGCAGGTTAGATGGATTGGCCATGCTAAATTGTCCCTTAATCCAAAAAAAAATAATTGGGTACTATAAATTTTTAGAAAAAGAAAGGAAGTGGTACAGTAAGCAGATCGTTCCTCAGAGACAGTTTTTCTCTTCATCCAGAGCAGGTTTAGTCTCAATTGAAATGTTCCCCTCTTTCAGTCAGTGTCTCGGAACATTTTCCCCTTTCTTCCCAACAGTTCTTCACAGAGCAGAAACTGGAGGACACATTTGTAGTGGGGTGCAGTAACAACAGCAGTATAGTCAGCAGCTACACTCTGTTGGATAAATTGTAAATTCTTGTCATTGGGATTAAGGAGTTGACATGGACACATGAAGGGTCCGGGCACTGTTAATATTCTTTGAAATCTGTTCTGCTCACAGACCGAGATGGTGCAACTCCAGCCAGAGTGACGGGCGGATGCTGGACCATCCACGTTGAAGCAGCTCACCGAGTATGAGGAGATATTGGGCGGGATTCTCCGCAGCTCCGCGCCGAAAACGCAAAACACGATCGGCCGGAGAATCGGCTCCGACGCCGAAATCGGCTTTCATAGAATCATAGAATTTACAGTGCAGAGGGAGGCCATTCGGCCCATCGAGTCTGCTCCGGCTCTTACAAAGAGCACCCTACTGAAGCCCACGTATCTACCCTTTCCCCGTAACCCAGTAACCCCTGCTTAACATTTTTTGGACACTAACGGCAGTTTAGCATGGCCAATCCACCTAACCTGCAGATCTTTGGACTGTGGGAGGAAACCGGAGCACCCGGAGGAAACCCACACAGACACGGGGAGGATGTGCAGACTCCGCACAGTCAGTGACCCAGCCAGGAATCGAACCTGGGACCCTGGAGCTGTTAAGCAACGGTGCTAACCACTATGCTACCCTGCTGCCCGGCTTTGATGCCGGTTTTGCGCCGATGTTGGATTCTCCCGACTCCCCAACATGACGGAATCGCGGCGCCCACCGCGTAGCCCGGAGATCACGGGCTCCCGAAACGGACACCGGCTGATATTTCTGCCGGGGGGGGGGGGGGGGCAGGGTCAGTAGAGGGCCGGGGAAGAGGGGAGGACAGACCGAGCAGTCGGGGAGTCCCTGATATAACAGGGCGGTGCCACCTTGTTGCGCCCACCCCGGCCCCGGGGTGAACGCAGGGTTAACGGCCGTCTGGGTGGTGGTGCCCCCTTCCCTGGCCACCCCACTTAACCGGTGACACCCACCGGGGGAATACCCAGGGCCACACCGACAGCAGCCCCCATAGAGAGCAGTGCCATCAAACGGTGGCCATGGCAACAGGGACGGGCGCCAGGAGCGGGGGCACCGGCAGGACGGGGGTGGGGGTACATGCGTAGCTGGGGCGCGCGGAGCCAACCAGGGCCACCATGTAGCCCATGGCACCTGGTCGTGCATGGGTACATGCGCCATGCTAACATTCTTTCCCCATATTCCCTGCAGAGCATGTTTGAGAACCACCCAGCGACGCTGGCCACCGTGACTGGGGCCGCTGCCCTGCATACAGCCCTGTGGCAGCGTCAGCGCGGGCGGCTCAGAGAGGAGGCGGAGGCTGCAGAGAGGAGCGGGCCGCAGAGGGGCAGGTGGCAGCCACTCAGGCTGGACGGCCGCCTGCCCAACAAGCCGAGGAGGAGGAGGAATGGGACGAGGGGGAGGAGGAGGAAGAAGACGAGGAGGAGGGAGAGGAGGTGGTGGTGTTGCCAAGGAGGCGCCTGATGAGGCCCCGCGTGTATCGACACCGCATGTCCATTCAGGATCTCCCAGACAGGGCAAGCAGGAGGAGACTGCGGATGAGCTGGGAAACCGTCGCCACATCTGCCACCTGGCACCGCGTGGGACTGGCCGGGGGGACACCCTCTCCCGGTGGCCGTCAAGGTGACGGTCGCCCTGAACATCTATGCCACGGGGTCGTTCCAGTTGCTGAGTGGGGACCTGTCCGGCAACTCGCTGGCATCGGTACACAGGTGCATCCATGCTCTCACCGACGGCCTGTATGCCCTTGCGGACTGGTACATACAGTTCCCTGCGGACTGCGCCCACCAGGATGGCTGGGCAACCGGGTTCACTGCCATCGCCCTCACAACTGAACACACTCACCTCCCACACTCACCGCGCACACCACCGAACACACTCACCTCCCACACAACTGAACACACTCACCTCCCACACCACCGAACACACTCATCTCCCACACCACCTCCCACACTCACCTCCCACACCACCGAACACACTCACCTCCCACACCACCTCCCACACCACCGAACACACTCACCTCCCGCACCACTGAACACACTCACCTCCCACACCACTGAACACACTCACCTCCCACACCACCGAACACACTCACCTCCCACACCACCGAACACACTCACCTCTCACACCAGCGAACACACTCACCTCCCACACCACCGAACACACTCACCTCCCACACCACCGAACACACTCACCTCCCACACCACCGAACACACTCACCTCTCACACCAGCGAACACACTCACCTCCCACACCACTGAACACACTCAATCCCACACCATCGAACACATTCACCTCCCACACCACCGAACACACTCACCTCCCGCACCACCGAACACACTCACCTCCCACACCACAGAACACACTCACCTCCCGCACCACCGAACACACTCACCTCCCACACCACCGAACACACTCACCTCCCGCACCACTGAACACACTCACCTCCCACATCACCGAACACACTCACCTCCCGCACCACCGAACACACTCACCTCCCGCACCACCGAACACACTCACCTCCCGCACCACCGAACACACTCACCTCCCGCACCACCGAACACACTCACCTCCCGCACCACCGAACACACTCACCTCCCGCACCACCGAACACACTCACCTCCCGCACCACCGAACACACTCACCTCCCGCACCACCGAACACACTCACCTCCCACACCACCGAACACACTCACCTCCCGCACCACTGAACACACTCACCTCCCGCACCACCGAACACACTCACCTCCCGCACCACTGAACACACTCACCTCCCGCACCACCGAACACACTCATCTCCCACACCACCGAACACACTCACCTCACACACCACTGAACACACTCACCTCCCGCACCACCGAACACACTCACCTCCCGCACCACCGAACACACTCACCTCCCACACCACTGAACACACTCACCTCCCGCACCACCGAACACACTCACCTCACACACCACTGAACACACTCACCTCCCGCACCACCGAACACACTCACCTCCCGCACCAGCGAACACACTCACCTCCCACACCACTGAACCCACTCACCCCCCACACCACTGAACACACTCACCTCCCGCACCACCAAACACACTCAATCCCACACCATCGAACACACTCACCTCCCGCACCAGCGAACACACTCACCTCCCACACCACCGAACACACTCAATCCCACACCACCGAACACACTCACCTCCCTCACCACTGAACACACTCACCTCCCACACCACCGAACACACTCACCTCCCGCACCACCGAACACACTCACCTCCCACACCACCGAACACACTCACCTCCGACACCACTGAACACACTCACCTCCCGCACCACTGAACACACTCACCTCCCACACCACCGAACACACTCACCTCACACACCACTGAACACACTCACCTCCCACACCACCTCACACACTCACCTCACACACCACTGAACACACTCACCTCCCGCACCACCGAACACACTCACCTCCCGCACCACCGAACACACTCACCTCCCGCACCACTGAACACACTCACCTCCCACACCACCTCCCACACTCACCTCCCGCACCACTGAACACACTCACCTCCCGCACCACCGAACACACTCACCTCCCGCACCACCGAACACACTCACCTCCCACACCACCGAACACACTCACCTCCCGCACCACTGAACACACTCACCTCCCACACCACCGAACACACTCACCTCCCGCACCACTGAACACACTCACCTCCCGCACCACTGAACACACTCACCTCCCGCACCACCGAACACACTCACCTCCCGCACCACCGAACACACTCACCTCACACACCACTGAACACACTCACCTCCCGCACCACCGAACACACTCACCTCCCGCACCACTGAACACACTCACCTCCCGCACCACTGAACACACTCACCTCCCACACCACCGAACACACTCACCTCACACACCACTGAACACACTCACCTCCCGCACCACCGAACACACTCACCTCACACACCACTGAACACACTCACCTCCCGCACCACCGAACACACTCACCTCCCGCACCACCGAACACACTCACCTCCCGCACCACCGAACACACTCTCCTCACACACCACTGAACACACTCACCTCCCGCACCACCGAACACACTCACCTCCCGCACCACCGAACACACTCACCTCACACACCACTGAACACACTCACCTCCCGCACCACCGAACACACTCACCTCACACACCACTGAACACACTCACCTCCCGCACCACCGAACACACTCACCTCCCGCACCACCGAACACACTCACCTCCCACACCACTGAACACACTCACCTCCCGCACCACCGAACACACTCACCTCCCGCACCACCGAACACACTCACCTCACACACCACTGAACACACTCACCTCCCGCACCACCGAACACACTCACCTCCCGCACCACCGAACACACTCTCCTCACACACCACTGAACACACTCACCTCCCGCACCACCGAACACACTCACCTCCCGCACCACCGAACACACTCACCTCACACACCACTGAACACACTCACCTCCCGCTCCACCGAACACACTCACCTCCCGCACCACCGAACACACTCACCTCCCGCACCACCGAACACACTCTCCTCACACACCACTGAACACACTCACCTCCCGCACCACCGAACACACTCATCTCCCGCACCAGCGAACACACTCACCTCCCACACCACGGAACACACTCACCTCCCGCATCACTGAACACACTCACCTCCCACACCACCGAACACACTCACCTCCCGCACCACCGAACACACTCACCTCCCTCACCACTGAACACACTCACCTCCCGCACCACCGAACACACTCACCTCCCTCACCACTGAACACACTCACCTCCCGCACCACCGAACACACTCACCTCCCACACCACTGAACACACTCACCTCCCGCACCACCGAACACACTCACCTCCCACACCACCGAACACACTCACCTCACACACCACCGAACACACTCACCTCCCGCACCACCGAACACACTCACCTCCCACACCACCGAACACACTCACCTCCCTCACCACCGAACACACTCACCTCCCGCACCACCGAACACACTCACCTCCCACACCACTGAACACACTCACCTCCCGCACCACCGAACACACTCACCTCACACACCACTGAACACACTCACCTCCCGCACCACCGAACACACTCACCTCCCGCACCAGCGAACACACTCACCTCCCACACCACTGAACCCACTCACCCCCCACACCACTGAACACACTCACCTCCCGCACCACCAAACACACTCAATCCCACACCATCGAACACACTCACCTCCCGCACCACCGAACACACTCACCTCCCGCACCACTGAACAGACTCTCCTCCCACACCACCGAACACACTCACCTCCCACACCACTGAACACACTCACCTCCCGCACCACTGAACACACTCACCTCCCGCACCAGCGAACACACTCACCTCCCACACCACCGAACACACTCAATCCCACACCACCGAACACACTCACCTCCCTCACCACTGAACACACTCACCTCCCGCACCACTGAACACACTCACCTCCCACACCACCGAACACACTCACCTCCCGCACCACCGAACACACTCACCTCCCACACCACCGAACACACTCACCTCCCACACCACTGAACACACTCACCTCCCGCACCACTGAACACACTCACCTCCCACACCACCGAACACACTCACCTCACACACCACTGAACACACTCACCTCCCACACCACCTCACACACTCACCTCACACACCACTGAACACACTCACCTCCCGCACCACCGAACACACTCACCTCCCGCACCACCGAACCCCCTCACCTCCCACACCACCGAACACACTCACCTCCCGCACCACTGAACACACTCACCTCCCACACCACCGAACACACTCACCTCCCGCACCACTGAACACACTCACCTCCCGCACCACTGAACACACTCACCTCCCGCACCACCGAACACACTCACCTCCCACACCACCGAACACACTCACCTCCCGCACCACTGAACACACTCACCTCCCACACCACCGAACACACTCACCTCCCGCACCACTGAACACACTCACCTCCCGCACCACTGAACACACTCACCTCCCGCACCACCGAACACACTCACCTCCCGCACCACCGAACACACTCACCTCACACACCACTGAACACACTCACCTCCCGCACCACCGAACACACTCACCTCCCGCACCACTGAACACACTCACCTCCCGCACCACTGAACACACTCACCTCCCACACCACCGAACACACTCACCTCACACACCACTGAACACACTCACCTCCCGCACCACCGAACACACTCACCTCACACACCACTGAACACACTCACCTCCCGCACCACCGAACACACTCACCTCCCGCACCACCGAACACACTCACCTCCCGCACCACCGAACACACTCTCCTCACACACCACTGAACACACTCACCTCCCGCACCACCGAACACACTCACCTCCCGCACCACCGAACACACTCACCTCACACACCACTGAACACACTCACCTCCCGCACCACCGAACACACTCACCTCACACACCACTGAACACACTCACCTCCCGCACCACCGAACACACTCACCTCCCGCACCACCGAACACACTCACCTCCCACACCACTGAACACACTCACCTCCCGCACCACCGAACACACTCACCTCCCGCACCACCGAACACACTCACCTCACACACCACTGAACACACTCACCTCCCGCTCCACCGAACACACTCACCTCCCGCACCACTGAACACACTCACCTCCCGCACCACCGAACACACTCACCTCCCGCACCACCGAACACACTCACCTCACACACCACTGAACACACTCACCTCCCGCACCACCGAACACACTCACCTCACACACCACTGAACACACTCACCTCCCGCACCACCGAACACACTCACCTCCCGCACCACCGAACACACTCACCTCCCACACCACTGAACACACTCACCTCCCGCACCACTGAACACACTCACCTCCCACACCACCGAACACACTCACCTCCCTCACCACTGAACACACTCACCTCCCGCACCACCGAACACACTCACCTCCCTCACCACTGAACACACTCACCTCCCGCACCACCGAACACACTCACCTCCCACACCACTGAACACACTCACCTCCCGCACCACCGAACACACTCACCTCCCACACCACCGAACACACTCACCTCACACACCACCGAACACACTCACCTCCCACACCACCGAACACACTCACCTCCCACACCACCGAACACACTCACCTCCCTCACCACCGAACACACTCACCTCCCACACCACTGAACACACTCACCTCCCTCACCACTGAACACACTCACCTCCCGCACCACTGAACACACTCACCTCCCGCACCACCGAACACACTCACCTCCCACACCACCGAACACACTCACCTCCCTCACCACCGAACACACTCACCTTCCTCACCACCGAACACTCTCACCTCCCTCACCACTGAACACACTCACCTCCCACACCACTGAACACACTCACCTCCCACACCACCGAACACACTCACCTCCCGCACCACCTCCCACACCACTGAACACACTCACCTCCCACACCACCGAACACACTCACCTCCCACACCACTGAACACACTCACCTCCCGCACCACCGAACACACTCACCTCCCACACCACCGAACCACCCACGTGCACACCACTCCTCCATTATATATCCACCTGCGGCACAAAGAGCCTGGGCCACTGGGTTTGCAGTGACAGCGGATCTGGTCCATGGGACGGAGGGTGATGGTCCGCTCTGCGATGAGCTCCCTGCTCCACATCATTAGACAATGTCTGACTCATGCCCACAGCAGCACCTTCCACGTGGGTGATCCCTTCATGCAAGCTGGCCTCTCCAGCACAGGGCCTTGTCGAATCGCTGGGGCCCGGGTGATGGGGACGGTCGGAGGGGGCGGTTCTGAACGGTCCACCCACTGGGCCTCACTCTTCCACCACCCCCACTCCCAGTGGCCCTCACTTACCTTCCCACCTCCACACCCATCAGACAGAGCTCAGAGACAGCTTTCATCAGTGTCAATATGTGTTTAATGTGCATTGGTATATACATTCTGTGCCCTAGCCCCTACACCTAAACTGTGCCCTCCACCTGTGCCAACTTAACTGGTGTCTAACTTTCTGGCCTTATGGGACCTACTACTACGCCTCTGTGGTTCCCCAGACGGTACAGCAGGAGTGGAGGTGCACTGCTGAGACCCCTGCCCTGTGACTAGGGTCCCCGTTGATGCACGTTTCCCGGATGGTGGCCCGGCCTGGATGGGCCCGGCTGCTTCTAGGGCGTCCCGGGTGGTGTGGTGCTGCACGGTTCTGCCCGCTGCCCACCAGGAGGGGTGGGTGGGGGGAGTCTGAGGTGCGGCACTGTTCCGGCATCTCCCCTGCAGGAGGCATCGGCACGGCCCCAGCACCTCCTCCCTGGGGGGGGGGGGGGGGGGGGGGGGGGATGGCCCCCTGGGCCTCTCCATAGGACGAGGGTGCGAGCGCTGCCAGTCTTGGATGCCCGCTCTGAGATCGACCAGGATCTGAACGTTAGCAGCTATGGAGCACAGGGAGTGGGCCATCCCTGTCTGGGTCTCGACGTCGCCGGCCAACACCTGGGCAATGGCGCTGATGCTGTCAGCAATGGCCATATCCTGCTGAGGCTGGGCCATACTGAGGAATACTGCTGCAATCTGCAGCTGGCTCTGGCACATGTCTGCCTGTCAGTCGGCAGCCCTGTCCTGGGCCATGGCCCCCGCCTGCACAGATCGCCCCTGGCCTTGCATAACCTGACCCATGTCCGACACCGAAGCCCCCATTGCCTCCGCCGCGGACGCCACCCGAGCAGTTTCGGCCTGGGTGGCACGCATGACCGGCACCACTCCTGTCATAATTTCCACTCATGTATGTCGTGAGATGCAGACAGGCAGTGATTGACAGACAGGATAACCAATGAACACACACGATACAGAACAACCAATCACCAGACAGGACATCACCACTATAGAGCCAACAGGGCATTAAGGCTCTCCCTCTCTCACAAGACACGGCTAGGGAGATAGTTGCAGTGCACAGGCCATTGAACATCATCACCATGTGATAGAGAGCTAGTCTGGTCAAGCCAGTAGGAGGTTATCAGTCAGGTTAATAGAGTGTCAACCCACAGCAGGTTCTGTACAGCAATCAACAGGTTCAATAAAACAGTGTTGGACCATCTCCTGTGTCGGAAGCCTGTTTCTCGTTTTACTGCATCGAGTTGCAGTCGATGTTAGACCAACACAGATAACACATCAACTCCCTGCTCCTACATGCAGTTGGATTCCTCCACCTGCCCCGACAGGTGCTGAAGCCGGCCATCTCCCCTTCTCTAGTCCCTGGGTTTCTGACTGCGCCTGAACTATGGGTGGGAGTGGATATTCCAGGAACCCGGGACCCGTCTGGACGGCAGCTGGTTGCTGGGGTCGGTCTGCCCTCCGACCGCCCGGCCCCTCGGCTGCTCCTACCTCCACCTGCAGAATCGGAGCAGCTGTGTGGTGCGCACCAGAGAATGTCCCAGAAGCCTCCTCACTAAAGATCCCAACCGAGGTGATTGTCTCGGAGATGGTGGAGGGTGTAGCAGACAGCAGTGAGGGAAGGTCTACATCATCACCGGACCCGCAGTCCGGGGTCTCCTGTGTCGTGTTGTGCTGTGTGTCTGTCCCCTGTGATTCCGTCCACTGAGTCGCTGTGTCCTGGCA
Organism: Scyliorhinus canicula; assembly: GCF_902713615.1. Lineage (NCBI taxonomy): Eukaryota > Metazoa > Chordata > Chondrichthyes > Carcharhiniformes > Scyliorhinidae > Scyliorhinus > Scyliorhinus canicula. Next base: position 13,265,488 of record NC_052160.1, on the reverse strand, counting down.
CGTCTCGGGTGGAGGGCTGTTGTTATGGCTGCCCTCCCCATCGTTGCTTGGGTCCCTGGGGGGCACCGGCCCTGGCACTGGTTAGGGGCGCAGATGTGCCGGGACCATCGCCGGCTGGTCCTGCAAGACAGCATGTATGGTTAGACAGACAGACTGGGGTGAGGGGTGCGGTGGTGAGGGTGTGGGGTGAGGGGATTGGGGGGTGGGGTGAGGTGAGGTGGTGGGGTGAGTGGGTGGGGGGTGAGCACACACGTTGTGAGGCAGGGGGTTCTCACTTGGTGGCACGTCTCCGACCTACGCATCAGCGACCTCCCGCTCCTCTGGTCCGCCAACAATGTCCAGAGCCCTCTGCTTGGGCACAGTGAGGGGCGCAGTTCTGGTGGTGCCCCTTTGGTCTTCTCCCGCTCCTGGCGGTTATGCACGGACTTCTCCTGGGGGGGGGGGACAAACATAAACAGCAACAGTGTTAGATGGTCCAAAGCACGCAGCCCAGAGGTTGGGCCTCTGATGGCATCAGTGCACAGGGCACCCGGCCATTGCAGTTGGCATGGCTGGGTGCAGTCATGTGGGTCAGGGTAGGGTAGGGTTGGCATCATCACCCTGGGGGAGGGGGGGCGGATCACATGTGTATGGGGGGGTAGGGTAGTTGGTGCCAGGAGCACAGGGCTGGGTACTCACCCTGGCTGCCCTGAGGCGGTTGTGCAGCTTCTTCTGGCACTTCTTCTTCTAGGACTGGTCTGCAGTCCTTGCCACCGGCCCAACGGCGCCAACAGCCTCGGCCACCTCTGTCCACGCACAGCAAACGATGGCACCTGCTGTCCTGTGTCCCATCCAGGGTACAATACCAGCCTCCTCTCCTCCACGGCATCCAGGAGGGTGTCCAACTCACCATCCCTAAATCGTGGGGCTGCTCGCCTGGCTGCCATCTTGCCTGCGACGCTGAGTGTTGGTGGGGTGGGGGGGGGGGGGTGTAGAGATCTACCATGCGGATCTAGTGAAGTCTCGCAACACTAAAACTCTGTAGAAATTTGAGTTCAACGTCTCGGATGCAAATAAGAATCTTTTATTGCCTCTATTTGATTACAATTGAGAGAAACTTAAATCTATTCTCAATAAAGCCCTGCCAGCAAAGGACTTAAAGAGAAATAATTTATAAAACAATTCAACTTTCAAAATAATACAGAAATGATTTCTTGCTTACGGCAAAACAGCTTGCATGAACTTCAAGAGTTAGAGTGGAAAAGTGAAAATATGAAAATAGAGATAGCAAATAGATCAAAGTATAGAGTGATCCCGGAATAAAGGTGGCTGTGCGGACCCTCATGTTTAAAGAGAATGTTATCATAGAACATAGAACATAGAACAGTACAGCACAGAACAGGCCCTTCAGCCCTCAATGTTGTGCCGAGCCATGATCACCCTACTCAAACCCACGAATCCACCCTATACCCGCAACCCGTAACCCAACAACCCCCCCCCCCCTTAACCTTACTTTTATTAGGACACTACGGGCAATTTAGCATGGCCAATCCACCTAACCCGCACATCTTTGGACTGTGGGAGGAAACCGGAGCACCCGGAGGAAACCCACGCACACAGGGGGAGGACGTGCAGACTCCACACAGACAGTGACCCAGCCGGGAATCGAACCTGGGACCCTGGAGCTGTGAAGCATTTATGCTAACCACCATGCTACCCTGCTGCCCCCCATTCAGTCTGAAGCCATCTGTCAACACCTCTATGTCGTCCTAATTGGTTTGGGTGAGAATCAAATACTTTTGATTTGATGGTTAACTGTCAATCCTCAATGTGTAACATAAGTTCTGAATGTTTCATGATTGAATATTTGTGTATGCTATGGAATGCGATTTTGTGCTGTTACCAAGCCTGGTTTTTACTGGTTTTCTGCTGACTTTACTTTATCCATATTCTGAACAATGGTGTCTCCAATATTGCTATTGTGTTTATTTCGACCTTGACCTTGATTACTGGTCCAGTTCATTTCATAACATGAAACGAACCTTGAAATTTGTTCCTTAGAACAAGTTTGTTCATATTGTCAGCAAAAATGTTGTTTTTTATCTCCAATTAGTTTGTGGATGTGTCAGTCTTTTGTGGTTCTGTTTAAGTAATGTGTTTCGTCATGACCTAAGGTTATGAGTACTGAAATCCTTATTTTAAAATGGGTCGAAAACTGGGCTTTAATATTTACATTAAAATAGCCTTTTTACCTATCTGAAAATAGTTGATTACCTTTAAGGGGAGAATATTTATGAGCAGCCGCAGCCGTACCTCCCACACCACTGAACACACTCACCTCCCACACCAGCGAACACACTCACCTCCCACACCACCGAACACACTCACCTCCCACACCACTGAACACACTCACCTCCCACACCACCGAACACACTCACCTCCCACACCACCGAACACACTCACCTCCCACACCAGCGAACACACTCACCTCCCACACCACCGAACACACTCACATCTCGCACCACTGAACACACTCACCTCCCACACCACCGAACACACTCACCTCCCACACCACTGAACACACTCACCTCCCACACCACTGAACACACTCACCTCCCGCACCACCGAACACACTCACCTCCCACACCACCTCACACACTCACCTCCCACACCACCAGATGTCCTCACCTCCCACACCACTGAACACACTCACCTCCCACAGCACCGAACACACTCACCTCCCGCACCACCTCACACACTCACCTCCCACACCACTGAACACACTCACCTCCCGCACCACCGAACACACTCACCTCCCACACCACTGAACACACTCACCTCCCGCACCACCGAACACACTCACATCCCGCACCACTGAACACACTCACCTCCCACACCACTGAACACACTCACCTCCCGCACCACCGAATACACTCACCTCCCTCACCACTGAACACACTCACCTCCCACACCACTGAACACACTCACCTCCCGCACCACCGAACACACTCACCCCCCACACCACTGAACACACTCACCTCCCACACCACCGAACACACTCACCTCCCGCACCACTGAACACACTCACCTCTCGCACTACCGAACACACTCACCTCCCGCATCACCGAACACACTTACCTCCCACACCACTGAACACACTCACCTCCCTCACCACTGAACACGTCATTGCTGCACGTCATCCCCGTGGGGTTCAGGGAGTACGAGGGGGCTTCCCAGTGGGTGGAGACCCACCCAGCTGAGGCTTGTTAAACCAAGCATAAAAGCCGGTCCGAGCAGGGACCAGCATGTTGGTTGTCCCAATGGGGACTTGTGCTTGTAGCTAGTTGCCGCCGTGGGCAACGTATTGTTAAAAGTAAAATAAATGGTCACTGTCCGTGTGGAGTTTGCACATTTTCCCCGTGTTTGCGTGGGTTTCGCCCCACAACCCAAAAATTTGCAGGGTAGGTGGATTGGCCACGCTAAATTGCCCCTTAATTGGAAAAAATGAATTGGGTATTCTAAATTTTAAAAAAAAGTTAAATAAATGTTTTCCTTCAGACTGTTAGCTTCCTTGGTCATTAAACCCCCAGAAGCTGACAAAAAGTGTTATTGACAAGTGACAATAACACTTTTTAACTCCATACAGTTCCGCCACAGTCCACCATCCTGACTTGGAAATATGTGGCCGTTCCTTCACTCTCGCTGGGTCACAATCCTGGAACTCCCTCCCTAACTGCACTGTGGGTGTACCTACATCACACGGATTGCAGCGGTTCAAGAAGACAGTTCACCACCACCTTCTGAAGGGCAATTAGGAATGAGGCAATAAATTCGGGCCGAGCCAGTGATGCCGACACCCGAAGAATGAATGTTTTTAAAAATAAATTAAATAAAGTCATTGAGATTAATTTAGCGTCTGCGCGTTTGTTGACTCTTTTCGTTTCTAGTGAGAATGCTTTCCTCGCATGGAGCTTAGTTCAACCAAAGCATTGGTCAGAGATTTGGTACATGCCTGATTCATTATGTTCCCAGTTTTCCAGGGCTACACCCAGTTTTCTAGACCTGATTTCCTAATCCATGTCTCCAGACCACAGTCCAGATTTATCTATTGCATTACCATCCGGCTAAGGGCCATGAACATTTAAATAGATATCGAGCCAGATCTATTCCTGGGGAGGAGGGCGGACGCCCTTGCCTTTGCCTCCCTGATCGCCCGCCCTAGAATCCTGTTTGGCTGGCGGTCAGCAGCACCGCCCAGAGCTGCAGACTGGCTGTCCGACCTCTCGGAATCTCTCCAAATGGAGAAAATCAAATTCGCCATCCGAGGGTCGGACGACGGCTTCCACAGAACGTGGGAGCCATTCATGCAACTGTTCCGAGACCTGTTTGTGGCCAACGTACAAGAGGAAGAATAGTCGGGTGGCCAAGAATCAGGGGAAAATGGACGGGAAGCGGGGGAAGGTAGCCGGGGGAAGGTAGCCGGGAGGGGGGGGGGGTTAATTTTTGCATGTTCTTTTTTTTCTCTCTCTCTAACAATTTGTAATTTGTTCAATATAAAACATGAAAACTGAATAAAAACATTTATAAATAGATATCGGAATTTCTAATTTTATCCAATAGAATTATGCCAGAAAATGTCACTTTTTTAATACAAAAACAAACTTTATTGTACGTAAAAGAATGAAATAAAAGAGGTACTATTAACTGAACAATATGGTTCATTTAAAATGCCCAATTTTGTTTTTCAAATTAAGGGGCAATTTAGCATGGCCAATCCACCTACGTCGCACATCTTTGGGTTGTGGAGGTGAGGCCTATGTAGACACAGGGGGAATGTACAAACTCCACCCGGACAGTGACCCGGGGGCGGGGTGGAACGGAGGACCCTCACCTATTGCGTTTGGGCTAGTAGGGGGGGGGGTTAGGGATTCTTTTGGGGCCTCAGAGATCGGGAGGCCATTTAAAAATGGGATCCCGATCACTCGCTACAATGGGGCCGTCCGGCGAGCGTAGCTCCCCATTGTAATAAACGGGGCCATGTGTGGCCTTGGCTGCATGGCACATTGAATAATCACGTGTTTCTCGGCACTGCGTGCTGGGGAACACGCAGGTAAATGCGCTCACTCGGGGACTTTGTTCCCCTTTAGGTAGATCGCGCCCATAGTGTCAGGTTCTGACTGAAAACCGATGTGTTTCTCCCCAGCGAAAGAGGCAGCTTTTCCATTGAGATCTTCCCCAAACCTTGCCTTGTTTCAGAAGGGGGGGGGGAGGGAATGTTTTTTGCCATCATTGTAGGGAGCGGGGCTTTGAGACGTCAGCAAGCCCGACTCCACCGAGATCAACCACCCTTTTTAAAGGGTGCCCCAATCTCAAAATGAATTCAGAGTGTTAATCCGATACTTAAATATATTAAAATGCGTGAGTGTGAACCTGATTACGTGGCTGGTGGGGAGAGGGGGCGAGACTGCTCAAATCCTGTTATGGCCCTCTTGCGAGAGTTTCCAGCCAGAACAGGATTTGCGCCGGGGCGTAACGAGGCCACAAAATCCGCTCCCCCCCCCCCCCAGTCCACCCATCTTTGAAGCATAAAGAGAAATTCCCACAATTCTAATGTGGAGTTTCGCTGGAAGGGAACTGAGGCCTAATCAGCACTCTGACCTGTGCTTCCTGTGAACCTGGCCCTCTACTGGAGCATAGTGGAATTGCTGAACTCCCCACATACGGTCATGTGTAACATGTTCCAATACTGTTTAAAAAGAATGATTTATTTCAAATTAGTTACTATCTCAGCTAAATTAGGAGGCAAGGGAATGTCACAGGAACGCTCTAAAACTCCAAACATTCACTTTGAGGTCTTTTACTATCCTAGTCAGTCCGAGCGTTTTCAATATTGAATTTCAATCACTTAAGTAATACAATTTGACCTAATCTGTCTGTCTGGGCTGGTGGATGTACAACACCCCCAGGCATCTTTTCAATAAGAGCAAGGACACTTTCTGGTAGTCAGCCCCATAGCTAACACAACCGAGGAATAGATGAAAAGACCATTCATCCCACGGGACACAGCTTGGCTGTGGTGTCTGCCTGCCCAATTACAATGGCTGTGAAGTACTTTGGGGTGGCTTGAGAGCATGAAAGGTGCCCTAAAAGGCAAGTTCCCGTCCTTCCGTTCTTCAAATACACCTTACATTCTAAAGGACGGATTCTTTGATGATTTTGTTGATACGCACTGCAGCGATTCACTAAGGCTCCTTCAACAGCATCTTCCAAACACACAATTCCTGCCATCTAGAAGGACAAGGGCAGAGAGACCTGGGAACACCCCCACTTGCAAGTCCCCCCCTCCCCCCCTCCCCCCTCCAAGCCACACACCACCCTGACTTAGAAATATACCGTAAGAAGTCTTACAACACCAGGTTAAAGTCCAACAGGTTTGTTTCAAACACGAGCTTTCGGAGCACGGCTCCTTCTTCAGGTCTCCTGAAGAAGGAGCCGTGCTCCGAAAGCTCGTGTTTGAAACAAACCTGTTGGACTTTAACCTGGTGTTGTAAGACTTCTTACTGTGCTCACCCCAGTCCAACGCCGGCATCTCCACATCATAGAAATATACCGTCATTCCTTCACTGTCGCTGGGTTAAAATCCTGGACCGCCCTCCCTAACAGCACTGTGGGTGTACCTACGCCACATGGACTGCAGCGATTCAAGAAGACAGCTCACTGCCACCTTCTCAAGGGGAATTAGGGTTGGGCAATAAACACTGGCCTTGTCAACAATTACCGCATCCTATGCGTGAGGTGAGAATAGTTCTTGTTACTCATTCACAGGATGTGACTGGCCAAGCCAGCAATAATCCAGGCTTTCTAACCAGCAACAGTGAAGGAACGGCAATGTAGTTCCAAGCCAGGATGGTGTGTGGCTTGGAGGGGAACTTGCAGATGGTGCTGTTCCCATGCATTTGCTATCCTTTTTTAAAAATAAATTTAGAGTACCCAATTCATCTTTTCCAATTAAGGGGCCATTTAGTGTGGTCAATCCAACTAACCTGCACATCTTTTGGATTGTGGGGCGAAACCCACGCAGACATGGGGAGAATGTGCAAACTCCACACGGACAGAGACCCAGAGCCAGGATCGAACCTGGGTCCTCGGCGCCGTGAGGCAGCAGTGCTAACCACTGCGGAACCGTGCTGCCCATGCATCTGCTATCCTTGACCTTCTAATTGGTAGTGATTGCCCGTTTCCAAAGCGCTGCCGAAGGATTTGCTGCAGCAAGTCTTGAGATAATACACATTGCGACCCTCGAGTGTCAGAAGGGGAGGGAGTGAATGTTTAAGGTGGTGGCTGAGGTTCCAATCAAGCGGGCATTGTTGTTTTCAACCATTCACACCAGGCGGCATGATGTTACGTTGGTGCAAATCTCCACTTATTTTCGAAAATGGAAACCAGTCATGATGACCACGCGGGAGTTTGGAGGGCCCAGGGTTCAGGGTGTTGTCCCCCGGCAGTGCCCCTTGCCAACCTTGCAGCACTCTCTGGCAGCGCCGAATGCACTGAGGTGGGCTGTGAGGTGGGCACTGCCAGGGAGCAGAACCAGGGGAGTCACCTCTCTTCTTTGGGGGAGAGGGGCTTCCCCTTAGGTTGGCGGAGGGGGGCGGGGAGGAAGAGTGGTGCGCATTGGTGAATGCGTGGGGGGGGGGGGGGGGGAGGAGTGTGCCCTTTGATACTTCGATGTTGGGGGGGGGGGCCCTGAGCCCTGTGGGGGTTCCTCCATGTCTGTCAGGGGGTGGGATGGAGGGGGTTCACTATTCTCGCTGATAGGGTCACCCTTTAAAGATGGCGCCTCGACCTCAGTAGCTGGGCTTGCTGGCTCTATCAGGCCCCACCCCATCGGAGTGACAGTGCAAACCACGCCCCCTGATTTTTTTCCGACATTGTCAGAGGATCTGGGCAGAAAACCTGGCTGTGATCCTGGAGAGAAACCCGCTGATTTGGGTCAGAACTTGACACCTGTTAACTGTTCCTCTCTCCATGGATGCTGCCACACCTGCTGGGTCTTTCCAGAATATTCTGTTTTTATGATTGATCATCTTGAGTCTGCAAGAAACGTAGCTCAGAATTTTACGTTATGAAGTTCAGGTGCAGGTCCCACCTGCAAATGTGTAAAATCACGGGAGAAGATGACAGGCACCTGCCCCGACGTCATTGCGCTCTCGCGTTATATTTTGGTCGGTAGTCGTGCAGGTCAGAAGCCGACAATCAGAGCACGTTATCATGGAGTCCACTAACTACTCCTCTGGAACTTGCACCTAGCACTGACCATTCACTGCAAGGCATTACGGTGTGCACAGTGTATGAGGATTTGGAAGAAATCCTAGTGGAGGGCGACACATCAGACAAGTGAGCATTCCGCAATTAACAGTTTGGAAGAACGTGCACAGGCTCAATGGCTTGATACGCGAACATGACAAACCCGTATTAAAGCACCCGCGAGATGTGAGTGTTAAATGGACAGAGCGTGGGAAGTCGTAGAGCTTCACTCTCGAGTTCACATTCGGGCTTAATGTGTATTTCACGATGGTCATCACTAAAGTGTATCAGGTCGGTCTCGCGGACGCTGAAATCGTTCTTTGCTGAACCACAAATCATTGGCTGCACAGGCTGCACAATCGACTGGGGGGAGGGCAAAAACAGTAAGGACAATTCGAACGAAACCAAAGTACAAAGTTTGGAACGCTCCAAGAACAGCGACAAGAACCATATACAATGAATCGTTCTTCAATTTCTTCAATCCCTCTGAAGTTCCACAGGATGGAATTTTAAACCAAGCTTTGGCGGCCAAACAAAAGGCTGATTTTTAACTTGCTCTATTTCGACAACAAATAATTCCGTATGCATAGTCATATTTTACAGGTGAAAAGTCTGGCGATGATGCTGAATCCGAGGCCAGTTACTATGAACATCTGCTTGAAGTTATCGTTGATGATTCAGGAAGCGATGACATGGAAGGTGAGAAGGATGAGGAACATTATGAGCTGCTTGTACATCTCTTCTCCAACAGCACAGGTGGGGCTCCAGCGGCACGGCTCCGGTGGTCTGCAAGCAATGACGAGGTGGGCATAGGGTCGCCCAGACCGCGGTGGACTCTGTGGAGAGCGGGAGTTTGGCGTTTTGGCTCATGTAGAAATTGAAGCTGCTGATACAACCAAAGATCAGCTACTGAGTGAACCAGAGACGCAAGGAGTCGTCCCAATCTTGGAAAAACTGGCCTTGGAGATATGTGGTGACCCGTTATCAGTCCTTGAGTTGACGACACCGATGACGAATGGGAGGACATAGATGAAGATGCTGATTACAGCAATGTGGCAATTCTGACACTGACCCTGAGGACGACCTAATAACTATCTCATTATGCAGCTCCACTTGTACATTTGCGAATTTGATCAAGAAAACTCAGTGCCTGGATCAGCTCAGCCAGAAAGCATAGAATCATAGAAATCATCGAATTTACAGTGCAGAAGGAGGCCATTCGGCCCATCGAGTCTGCACCGGCCCTTGGAAAGAGCAACCGACTTAAGCCCACACCTCCACCCTATCCCCGTAATCCCATCTAACCTTTTTGAACACTAAGGGCAATTTATCATGGCCAATCCACCTAACCTGCACATCTTTGGACTGTGGGAGGAAACCGGAGCACCCGGAGGAAACCCACGCACACACGGGGAGCACGTGCAGACTCCGCACAGTGACCCAAGCCGGGAATCAAACCTGGGACCGTGGAGCTGTGAAGCAACTGTGCTAACTACTGTGCTATTGTGCTGCCCTAGTCATCTCCAGTGATGATGAGCAAGTCACCGATGCTCCAGCATGCCAAGATGAGGTGAAACCGACAACCCCAGTTCCATCCGTCATGCCGGCACTCGAAAGCGAGGTGATCCAGCATGTCGATGATGTCGCAGAAGTGGACGTGGTCACACCACCCAGAGATGACGTGATGCCTAAACTTCTGCAAGCAACTCAACACACAACGACATCCAGCGCTACGCCAGAGGCTGATATCAAGAAAAAAAGACAAGAGACATTCCAAAATACATCACCGTGTCCTAAAAATTACAAGAAAGAAGAGATGACTGGGAGAACTACCTCATCCCACCAACCAACCAGCAACGAAAACAGGCACAGGTTGCAAGCTACAGCATGCAAGAAAACGGAAGAGAAAGCGCTTGGTAACACAAATACGGCAGTCTTGGACACAGGCCTTTCAATGGCACAGGGTGAAGCGCAAGAGAAGCAAGACGCCGACATGTCAACCAGTCTCTGACGAGGTGGCCAACAACTCAAAAGAATGAGATCTGTACAAAGGAAATGGACACTGCTCAGGCACAGCATGCAAATGGACACTTTAGTAAAACCTGCTCACGTTACCAGATACATGTAATGAATGTATAAAGTTTAATGCTTAATGTTACCTGTAAAAGAAAATTATCTCAATGCTTTGTAAGGCAGAGGGATGTGGTGATATGCCTATGGGCTATTTCATAGTTGGAAGGTGTGCAACCTCCAACCAGCAGGTGACAGTACAGACACCCCATGCGGTGTTTTGGCTAAGGTCATGTGACCTGTGACTCCGCTATAAAGGGAGACACATCGGGCCATCTTCAGAAGATTGAGAGGATAATGCAGGTGAATGGTCAGTGCTAGGTGTAGGTTCCAGAGGAGTAGTTAACAGACTCCATGATAACGTGCTCTGTATCAGATTGCTATCTTACCACACAAGACTCAATAAAAGATTCTGGTTTGGACAAGTCGAAGTGTTTGGTGAGTTCCTTCGTGACGTACAAAGGACCAAACACAACCCTTGCCACTAAATCTAAAACTCGCAGCCACCAGCCGAGATACTGCAAATACCTTTGCAGGTGAGTGTAGAGTTGGGTTCAGAATGTCGTGAGTCACTGGGCACAAAGGGGCTGCATCCGGGTCAGGGAAAGAGGGTAGTTCACCGCAGGGAGATCAATTCTGATGCTGAGGACTGAGATGAGCACCTCAGTGGGGTGGCATGCAGGACAGCGCTGATGAGGGTGCACACCGGGATGCTGGGTGTATCGGCTGCCTTGCCAAATAACCACTTGTCACAGCCACGGAGAACGAAGGAGAGAACTTGGCAGAGAGAATTAAGCAGCGATTTCCCTCTCCTGCAGCCTCTTGCCATCTCCCTGCTGTATTGGTACTGCTGCCCCCACACTTGCCGCATCTGGACAGATCACCAACGTCTCTGCCATCTCTCTGATATTGCAGCAACACTCTGGCAAGTCCAGCAACAGTCCAAAAACACTCCCGAGTACTCCCAGCCACCTTGACCACAGGACACCCCAAAGCACTTTGCAGAGACTTAGAAATCGCTGCATCTGCAGTTTGGGTATCTGGCATTTTGGGAATGCTGTAGTGCAGAGCTCATTTTGCAACCTGATGCTGGCTGATTGCAGGGTGATGCAGGAATTCCCTGTCTGACCCTGCTCAGTCAGAATTAGATATCCATTGCACCAGTTGGTAATGCTGTGTGTCATCAGGATAATGCTCCCTCAGAAACTTCCAGCACATGTTGGAGTCAGCGGCATGGGCGCCCTTCTCGAGTGTGCGTGCCTGCGCCGTGGGGGCTGCACCCAACCTGGCTGGCAAAGCAGCGCCTCCCAGGAATATCGCGAGACCTCGTGGAGATGAATTTCTCGCACCCCACCAAAGCTCAAAAGGCAAAAGAGTAACAACATTGTCATAATGGGAATGTTTATTTTGTTTCATAAAGATAAGGAACGAACTAGATCATCGGAAACTGTTGCAGCACAAATATCCTGTTTACTGTCCCTTATCGTTCTTTCTTTATCAATAAATGGTCATCTATAATTTTGCAGTACTTTAGAACAGTTTGATGCTGTTGTGCCAGACTTTGTAAATGATACAGTGAACTGTCAACCAAACATTCACACTGTCATTCATTCTTGCTGAGGCACCGTGATGACTTCTGCGTCTGAGAACACTTTGATAGCTTCTTGAAGTATTCAGCAGTTAAAAAGAACAACATTAAGCAACCAGGGAAATGTCAAAGAAAGAAAAATATACTGCCATCTACGACCTCATGATTTCTCAATCACTTTGTATCACATTAAGTACTTTTGAACTGTAGTCATTGTTGAAGTGCAGGGAATGTGGCAGCCAATTTGTGCACAGTGAGTTCCCACAAATGGCACTTTGCGCTAATGTTCTGTTTTGATATTGTTGGTTGAGGGAGATATGTTGATCAGGACACTAATGATAAACCTCGAACTCGTCTTCAAAATAGAGCAATGGGGCCTTCTGAGAGGGCAGACAGGACTCCTGGTTTAATGCCTATCCCAATCTCTTTTTAACTGGCAGTTTCCAACAAGAATTAGATCGAGGGAAGATTTGTGAAATATAATTGCACTGAGTGGCTTATAATTAGGCGGGGGTTTTCACTTCGCGTCCGCCCAAAGGCCGGAGATTCCCGATCAGGGTCAATAGACCTCGTGAATGGTCCGTCAAACTTTCCACCGATTTGGCAGCACGGTGGCGCAGTGGTTAGCACTGCTGTCTCAGAGCGCCGAGGACCCAGGTTCGATCCCGGCTCTGGGTCACTGTCCGTGTGGAGTTTGCACAGTCTCCCCGTGTCTGCGTGGGTTTCGCCCCCACATCCCAAAGATGTGCAGGGTAGGTGGATTGAACACACTGAATTGCCCCTTAATTGGAAAAATGAATTGGACAGTCTAAATTTATTTTTAAAAACTTTCCACCGATTCCCGTGGTGACCGGAAACGGAAAATTGATCCCTTTGGGGTTACACTTTATTTTCCTTGGGTGGAAGAAGGAAGCAGAAAGAGCAAGCTTGCCTTGTTTGAAATAGCTCCTGTGTAGCTTGCGAACATTTCTCAAATGATGTTTGTTATCGTAGAGGGGAGTCTGTAATTCGTACAGGAACACTGCACTGCCATGGATTAACTGTGAATCACAAAGAAAACATTGACTACATCTACAGTTTGCCAAGGTTTATTCACCGCTTCAGTGCACCTTAAGGGGTTTGTTGAAGTGGCTTATTCGGCTGATGGTTTAGAATCGCTCTGGATTTATGATGTTTGGAGGAGTTTGCGTGTTTTTAAGTGCCCTGGATACAGAGGCTGTCAAATGTCAGTTTCACTTCCTTATCTCCCTGAACAGTCTGGAAAATACCAGAGGGTTTGTCTGAAGTCCTTTGGGTGGCCAACCACTGAATCAAAGCTGTTTTCTTTTTAATTCAGATGTATTAAACCACCAGGGCCTGGAGATAAAACATGTCTCAAACTAATGAAAGTGAACATTTGGAGAGACTCTATTCACTGTGCAGAAGATGCTAATCTGTTCCCATAATAAGTTTCCATTCTAGGGCAATACAGAGTCACAATATCGTGACAACTCAGGAGGCCATTCGGCCCATCATGTCTGCACCGGCTCTCCAAAAGAGCATCATGACTCAGTACCGTTCCCCTGCCCTTTCCCCGTACCCCTGCACATTGTTTCTATTCAAGTAATCACCTAACACCTTCTTGAATGCTTCAACTGAATCTGCCTCCATCACATTTCCAAGCAGTGCATACCAGACCCCAACCGATCGCTGTGTGAAAAAGATTTTTCTTCCATCACATCTGCTTCTCTTGCAAATCACTTTAAATCTGTGCCCTCTCATTCTTGATCCTTTTATGGCAGGGAGTCAAACAAGACTATTGGGCTGTAATGCCATGAGCAATCTTTTCGAAAGAACCCTGTTTCTTCACTCGCTCCAGTTAATTAGACTTTCCATAGTCAAGCAATTGGGGGTGGGCTCTTTCAATTGGCTATACAGTGTGTGATTCAAAGTAACGTCAACAGCGTGGGTTCGATTCCCATTCTGGCTGAGGTAGACCTGGGACCTGCCTCGTTACCCTGCCCCGAGGAGAGAAGACAATGGAAACACCACCGATTTTTTAAAAATGCTAAATAAAACAACTCAGGTCGAAGCATCAACAGATGGAAAATGTGAAGTGATGCCCTTTGGTAGGAAGAATAAAGGAGCGGAATATTATTTAAATTGGGAAAGACTGCAGAAAGCTGCAGCACAGAGGGTCCTCGTGCATGATCACAAAAAGCTAGCATGTAAGTTCAGCAGGTAATTGGGATGGCAAATGGAATATTGGACTTTATTTCTGGAGTGGAGTATAAAAATAGGGAAGTCCTGTTAAAACTATACAAGGCACTAGTTAGACCTCACTTAGAATACTGTGAATAATTGTAGTTTTAGTTTTATTCGTTTACGGGATGTGGGCGTGGCTGGTTAGGCCGGCATTTACTGCCCGTCCCTAGTTGCCCTTCAGAAGGTGGTGGTAAGTTGCCTTCTTGAACCCCGGCAGTCCGTGAGGTGCAGGTCTAAAATGGGCGAAGGCCGGACGTGACTTTGGGCACAGCACACAGGACATGACGTTCAGGCAATAGCTGCTTACATTATAATCATAGATGTTACAGAAGGAGGCCCATCGTGACAGTACAGCCATCACTATTTAGGAGCTTTTTGCATTGATGCCCTTTAATATTTCAACATCCTTTTTTTCCTTACCAATCTGGTTGTTAATATCACTTGCCACTTGCAGTCTTACCACAATTTGGCAAAGTGTCAGGCTCAGATTGAACACAGGCGTGTAACTCTCCAGTTGCACAGACCATTTTTCACTCCAAACATTGGGGTTCACGCCATCGCTCTGATGGGGCTGGGCCTGATGGGGCTGGGCCTGATGGGGCTGGGCCTGATGGGGCTGGCAACCGGCTCCACAGAGATCGTGCCGCCATCTTTAAAGAGCTCTCTGATCAACACCACAGCCTAACGGGCCCCCATGATGGAGGAATTGGGGGCTCTCCCTGCACGCCCTGACAATCATCGTCGGCATTCCAAACCCCCTCGCCATACATAAATGAACTCCACCCCCACCATGAGGCTCCCACTAAGCCCATCCCTGGCACTGCCCCGGCACAGCTTGGCACTGCCAGGTTGGCACTGCCTGGGCAGGTCACTCTCTCTCCGGGGCACAGAACTAATTATGGGCCCCGGAGGTAGAGATCCCCTCGACTGCTTCTGGTTTGGCCAAATCTGTTGTAAACCGCGCCGAGGTGACACCACATGGGCGGGGCATGACTATTTAGTGAGACGGGAGATCATGTGGCAAGGGACCCACTAATGACATTTAATTCGCCCTTTGTGAGTGCGGACCTCCTGACTTCGCTGGCGAGCGGAGGGGCAAATGGGAAAACGCGATCTCTCTGAAGAAAATCGCCTTTCCCAAACATCGCAGGATTCTCAGTCTAAGCACGGGGCTAATGCAGACTCAAAATCACCCACTCCAGGGGCAGCAAGGTGGTGCAGTGGGTTAGCACTGCTGCCTCGCGGTGCTGAGGTCCCAGGTTCGATCCCGGCCCTGGGTCACTGTCCATGTGGAATTTGCACATTCTCTCCGTCTCTACGTGGGTTTCGCCCCCACAACCCAAAGATGTGCAGGGTAGGTGGATTGGCCGCGCTAAATTGCACCTTAATTGGAAAAAATGAATTGGGTACTCCAAATTTAAAAAACAATCACCCACTCCATGTTCTACGCAACTTTTCTGTTTCAAAGCCACCATTCTAACTTCACCCTTTATATGAAGTGCAGAAAATCGAAAACGAATTTGGTGTCATTTGTTAATAATGTGAGACATGGACATTAGACCAACAGTATGGCTGGGAGATTTAATAGTTCGCAAGTGGCTCGAGTCAATTGTCGCACTGAAGGACTACTTTTTTCTCTCAGAGGATCGCGAGTCTTTGGAAGTCTCTTCCTCAAAAGGCAGTTGCGGCAGAGTCGTAAGCTCGTTAGGTTCTTGGTAAGCAAGGGGGTGAAAGGTAATTGGGTATAGGTGGGAGTCTGTCGTCTAGGTTACAATCAGAACAGCCATACTGAATGGTGATGCAGACTTGAGGTGGCTGAAGAGTTTACTCATGCTCCCAATTTGTATGTTTGCATATATGTATGGAGGCCATTTGGCCCATTTGGTTCATGTCAGCTCTCCAGACAGTCTCATTCCCCCACTCTCTCTGAAGCATTATATGTCTGTTTCTCTCAAGTGCCTCCCCAATTTTCTTTTCATTGATCATTTCCGTTTCCACCACCCTTATCAGCGGTGAGTTCCAGATTATTATTACTCGCTGTGTTTGAGTTCTTCCTCACATCGAACCGGGTATCCCTTGCCCAAAGCATTAAATCTCTGTCCCCTTCACCTTTTACCACGAGCGAATGAAAACAACTTTTTCTTTTTGTTTCCCTGATGTAAATCTGTCATAATCACTTGTATCAGATCTCCCCTCAATCTCCTTTTCTCCAGGGAGAACTATGCCGCTTTCTCCAGCCTGAACCTGTAATTAAAATCCCTCATCCCTGGAGCCATTCCGGGGAATCTGTACCTTGTCAAGGATCCTCACACCTTTCCTGAAATGTGGTGACCAGGACTGGATGAAGTAATCTAGTTGTGGCCTCACCAGAGCTTTATACAAGGTGCCCGGGTGCCAGAGGGAGAGACAGGGGAGCTCACCCTGCCCTGTCCATGACCACCCAGGGTTCTCCAGTGGCCTGGGAACCCGCCAGATGCCGTTATGGTTGCCCCAGTACTAACCGGCACCCGGTCCAGGCCTCGCTCAGGAGGCCGTTAGTTCCAGGGCACTAGGAGAATCCAGCGCAGACATATTTAAATGAACCATATGGATCATTTAAATATGTATAACTGGATCTTGCCCAGCAAAGACAAGAGGCCGGTAAATCGACCCGGTCTTTTCAATGGCGTTTTTTTAAGAGTGTTTATTGTGATGTCAATACAATTGGTGAATTGCATTCGGATTTTCAAGTTTCTGATTTCTCCCAGCAAGAAATTCCAGAATGTAACCAGCTGCCACGGAAACATTTAACGATTTTGTCCATGTTATCTCTTCTGGATCACTTGCTTAATCTTTCATCGACTTCCAGCCTTGAGAATTACAGGCTTTTCCAACCGGCATTACCGCCGGCCAGCCACTAGGAGGCAGAGATCTTTCTGACAGTGTACCCTGACTCAACAATGGTTATTTTCTCAATGAGACGATTCACCGGCAGCTGAAGAGAATGGATACGAACTTAGTCATAGAGTCATAGAGGTTTACAGCATGGAAATAGACCCTTCGGCCCAACTTGTCCACGCCGCCCAGTTTTTACCACTAAGCTAGTCCCAATTGCTCGTATTTGCCCCATAACCCTCTGTACCCAGCTTTCCCATGTAACTTTTTAAAAGACAAAATTGTACCTGCCTCTACCACTGCCTCTGGCAGCTCATTCCGGACACTCCCCACCCTCTGTGTGAAAAAAGTGTCCCTCTGGACCCTTTTGTATCTCTCCCCTCTAACCTATGCCCTCTAGTTTTAGACTCCCCTACCTTTGGGAAAAGATGTTGACTGTCTACTTTATCTATGCCCCTCATTATTATATAGACCTCTAAGGTCACCCCTAAACCTCCTATGTTCCAGGCAAAAAAAAAAGCCCAGTCTATCCAGCCTCTCCTTCTATCTCAAACCATCAAGTCCCGGTAGCCTCTGAGTAAATCTTTCTGACTCTTTCTAGTTTAATAAAATCCTTTCTATAACAGGGTGAACTGTACACCAAGTTGATAAGACCAACTAAATTTAATGACGTGCCAGCATGCACCGGCTTTAATTTTTCAACAATTAATTAATATCAAAATAATGATTTGAACAATGACAATTTTTTAAAAAGAAAGATGATACATTTTAACGTTGTTCATAGTTGATTTATCTTTCGCAATTAGCAGTTAAAGATTTTTATGTGTAAATTTTCAGCAAGCTCGCCCCCTTTTATTTATTATGTCAATTTAGATTTTCGAGCATCACGGCGGCACAGTGGTGAACTAGGGGCCTGGGTTCAATTTGAACCTTGGTTGACTGTCTGTGCGGAGTCTGCACGCTCTCAGAGTGGCTGCGTGGGTTTCCTCCGGGTGCTCCGGTTTCCTCCCACAGGCCAAAGATGTGCAGGTTAGGTGGATTGGCCATGCTAAATTGCCCCTTAGTGTGCAAAGATGTGCAGGTTCGGTTGGGATTAGGTAGGGTGGGGTTAGGGAGGGCGCTCTTTCAGAGGGTCGATGCAGACTCAATGGGTTGAATGGCCTCCTTCTGCACTTGTAGGAATTCTATGGTTCCAGATTCGGAGGTGTCTACTGAAAAAAAATGTAAATTGAGCCCATGACCTTAATTTTGCACCCTTGAAACAGATAAGGGGGGAATAAAGGACAGGTCAATGTTTCAGTCAGTGACCCTCAATTGAACTGAAAGTGAACATGCAATTCAACAGCATCAGGAATGCCGGGGAATGCAAAACACAAGCAAACAACAGATACAGGAATGACTAATAGTCATGTTAATGGGTGAAATCTCTGCATCTTAACTGAAAAAGCTGGAGGTTGTCAGCTGCTGTATGGAATCCTGCCAGAGAGACAACGTGCAGATGTTACTGAGATTTGTTGAGATATCCACCTTGAGAGAATTAAAAAAGAAATAAATTTAGAGTAGCCAATTATTTTTTTTTCCCCAATTAAGGGGCAATTTAGCGTGGCCAATCCACCTACCCTGAACATCTTTGGGTTGTGGGGGGTGAAACCCACGCAGTCACGGGGAGAATGTGCAAACTCCACACGGACAGTGACCCAGGGCTGGGATGCAAACCCGGGTCCTCAGCGCCGCAGTCGCAGTGCTAACCACTGCGCCACCGTGCTGCTCTCCCTTGAGAGAAAAAGGTAAGAGGAACTCTGCAAAAGTGCGGGCCTGGAATTAAAATGGAACAGCTGGAAATGGGAGAATATAAGCGAAGATTTGAAGGTACTTTGAGTCAATGCTGAGACTATAGGGCTGCCGAATTCCCAGAACAAAAAATAAGCCACTGTCCCTGATGTCTGTATTGGGTTTGGGCAGAACGCTATGCGAAACCAAAGATGCCAAGTAACAGTAGGAATGGAGGCGGGGGTTGAACGCACAAGTCACAAAATGCTCAGGGTCAAACAGGCAAACAGAACAGATGTGTTCAGCAAAGCAGTCATCTAATATGTGTCCAGCCAGCCTCTGCGGTACAAAGGGGCCTGCACCACGAACACAGGAAATCAGGTATAGGTGACGGCTGTTCATTCCCTTGGGCCTGTTTCACCATTCAGTTAGATCATGAACTTCAATTCCATTGATCCACCTTCAATCCATAACCATTAATACCCTTATTCCACAAAAAAAAAAATCATCTGGTCTCAGTCTCGAAAGATCTGAGTGTGCTGACACCCACACAGAACACCAGCTGTCTACTACCCTCTGTGTGAAAAACATTCTTCTTTAATTTACCTCCCGCCCAGCTCGCAAATCTCTGTAATGTTTTAAATACTTTGGTCCAATCAGCCCTTAAGCTCCTCTATTCAAGGGAATAATAGCCAAATTAATTCTTTTAAAAAATAAAAATTTAGAGTGTTAACCCAATTCATATTTTCCAATTAAGGGACAATTTAGCGTGGCCAATCCACCTACCCTGCACATCTTTGGGTTGTGGGGACGAAACCCACGCAGGCGCGGGGAGAACGTGCAAACGCCACACGGACAGTGACCCAGAGCCGGGATCGAACCAGGGGCCGCGGCGCCTTGAGGCAGCTGTGCTAACCATTGCGTCACTGTGCTGCCCCTAGAGCCAAGTTAATTCAACCCGTTTCTCGTAATGTAACCCTCGAAGCCCTGGAATGATCCTGGTGAATCTGAGCTGTAACTTCCTGTGGTGTGGTGTGCACATTCAGACACGCCGCTCCAGAGGGGGCCTGACCAATGCGACTGGGAAGAGAGCAGACTATGGAGGATGTTTGTGCATGCTGGGACATTTGACAGAGGATTGTGGGAGGTGATGAATGGACAGGTGTTGCACCTGACGAAGCAGCAGGGCCTGTCGGAAAAGGCAGCAAAAACATTGGGGTGATGGAAGAGTGTGCAAGGAGGTCTTTTCTTTTGGAATATTTCTAGATAGCAGAGAGGGGATGGAAAGATGTGGCACTCCCCAGAATGTTAACTTATCTTTGGGCACCATTCAACAGGAAAAAAAAAAATCTCTGCCCGGTTTTCGCCGTGTTTAACAGAGCGTTTCTCGGCTGTCTTTGCTCTTTGTTTTGGCCTCTGGGAATTTCTCTCTGCTAAGGCCACACTTGTGTCATTTCCTGCTGGCGAGCCGAGCAGGAAAGGCTCCTCGAAGATCGGGGCGTGATTTCGGCTGGCTGCTCCGATCCACCCCCTCCTTTCGGCCCCCTCCTCTGTTCACCCCCCCCAAACCCCCAAACCCCGTTTTCGACCCCTCCTCTCCAATGTCGGAGATGACCCGGGAACATCCCCCCCACCAGGGTGGCACTGTCAGAGTGACAGTCTGGCAGTGTCAAAGTGCCCGGTTGACGGAGGTAGTTCCAGGATGCCACCTTGCCATGTCCCCGACATCCCAGGGGTCGCGGATGGCACGAGAGATCCCACCAGGGGCCATTACGAATGGTCCACGTTTGTGGAAACTGTACTGAACGGTGCCCTGGTGAGGTCGTGTAGGTGGTCCCAGGCACCAGGAGAATCCTACAGACTCAGTTAAATGAGTGCAGATCTGGATCACGCCCTGTGAGGATCAGATCCAGATCACGCCGTCTCGCAAGATTTTGTTAAATCTCGCAAGGCGTTTTCAAAATCTCATGACAGGTCTCACGTGAGATTCAAGCTCGTCTCGACACCAAGTCGAGTGCGATGAGGCCACTAAATCGAGCCCTTTATCTCTTTATGGATGCTGACTGACCAACTGCATGTTTGCAGCACGATCTGTTTTTGGTTCAGGGTTTACAGCATTGCCTGTTGTATTGGTGTGTTTACTGTGATTTGAATTAGAAGTTTAAAGGCCACCTGACAGGATGTTCTGACATGTTCTACTCTGCATCCAGCCATTCCACTGCAGTGTATGTCTTGCATTTATCATGTATCAGAGCCACACAGTGGCACAGTGGTTAGCACTGCTGCCTCACAGCACCAGTGGCCCCAAATTCGATTCCAGGTGACCGCCTATGTGGAGTTTGAATGTTCTCCCTGTGTCTGTGTGGGTTTCATCCAGTTTCCTCCCATAGTCCAATGATGTGTAGGTTAGATGGAATGACCACGCTAAATTTGCCCCTTAGTTTCCAAAGATACAGAGAAACATACAAAGAAAATAGAACGAGGAGGAGGCCATTTGGCCCTTCGAGCCTGCTCCGCCATTCATTATGATCATGGCTGATCATCCAGGTTCAATACCCTCATCTAGCCTTCCTCAAATATCCCTTCAGCCTCAAGAGCCATATCTAACTCCTTCTTGAAATGACACCATGTTTTGACCTCAACAACCTTTTATGGTAGTGAATTCCACAGATTCACCACTCTCTGGGTGAAGAAATTTCTCCTCACCTCAGTCCTAAAGGTTTTATCCCTTATCCTCAAATTATGGCCCCTAGGTCTGGACTCACCCACCATCGGGAACATTCTTTCTGAATCTACCCTGTCTAATCCTGTGAGAACTTTATAAGTTTCTATGAGTTCACTTCTCACTTTTCTCCCTCAGTGTACTAAAACAGGTGTGTGTGGCGACTAGGGGATTTTCACCCTACTTGTGACAAAAATAAAGATGATTATTATTATTTTAAGCCCTGGCAGTATACTGACTGTGTTCAGATAGTATTAACCTGTGGAATCGTGGAATTGATTTTACACGCCGCCCAACTTTACTCCCAATGAAGTCAATGGGAAGGTACATTGGAGGCAAAATACTGCAGATGCTGGCAACGCCGTAGAATATAATCCTAACCGATTTAGTCTCTCCTCATAGGAGAGTCCCGCCGTACCAGGAATCAGCCTGGTAAACCTTTGCTGCACTCCCTCCATAGCTAGTACATCTTCCTCAGATAAGGACATCAAAACTGCACACAATACTCCACATGTGGCCTCACCAATGCCCTATACAATTGCAGTGAAACATCCCTATTGCTATACTCAAATCCTCTCCCTATGAAGGCCAACATACCATTTGCCTTCTTTACTGCCTGCTGTACCTGCGCGCTTACTTTCAGTGACCGATGCACGAGGACAACAAAGTCTCGCTGAGTATCCACCACTCTCAATTTGCACCCATTCAAATAATAATCTGCCTTCCTACCTTTGCTACTGAAATGGATAACCTCACCTTTATCCACATTATACTGCATCCGCCATCCATATACCCACTCATTCAGCCTGTCCAAATCCCACTGAAGCATCTCTGCATCCTCCTCACAGCTCACCCTCCCACCTAACTTTGTATCATCTGCAACTTTGGAGATAATACATTTAGTTCCCTCGTCCAAATCATTATTAAGTAATGTGAACTGTTAAGGTGTGCAGGGCAGGTGGGGTTATGAGGTTACGGGGATAGGGCGGGAGAGTGGGCCTAGGTAAGGTGTTCGATTGGCGGCACGATGAGCTGAATGCCCCCTTCTGCACTGCAAGGATTCTATGATTTCTCCCCTCTCTGTTCCTTTTTTTTTAATAAACAATTTTATTGAGGTAGTTTTTGGCTTTATAAACAGTTACAGACATCATCAGAAAGAAAGCAAAAAAGGCAAAAATGTGCAAACATCCACGTACTTTCAATACTTCCATCGTAACATATTGCACAAGCCCACCGGTACTACCCGCCATATTTTCCCTCCTACTCTACTCTACCCCCCCCCTCCCCCCCACCCCCCTGCTGACGCTCACTCTCCCGCAAAGAAGTCAATAAATGGTTGCCACCTCCGGGTGAACCCCTGCACAGATCCCCTCAAGGCGAACTTAATTTTTTCCATCCCCAGGAAACTCGACATGTCCGCAAGCCACCACTCAGTCTTTGGGGGCTTTGAGTCCCTCCACGCCAATAATATTCGTCGCCGGGCTATCAGGGAAGCAAAGGCCAGCACATCGGCCTCTTTCTCCCCCTGGACGCCCGGGTCTTCCGAAACCCCAAAAATTGCCACCCCTGGACTCATCACCACCCTTGTTTTTAGCACCTGGGACATGACCCCCGCAAATCCCTCCCAGTACCCCCTCAGCTCAGGGCATGCCCAAAACATGTGAACATGGTTCGCTGGTCCTCCCGCGCACCTAGCGCATTTGTCCTCTATCCCGAAAAATTTGCTCATCCGAGCCACCGTCATATGGGCCCGGTGAACGACCTTAAATTGGATCAGCCCGAGCCTAGCACATGTCGCGGTCGAGTTTACCCTACTCAGGGTCTTTGCCCACAGCCCATCCTCCATTTCCCCGCCTATCTCCTCCTCCCATTTAAGTTTCAGTTCCTCTGTCTGGGACCCTTCCTCCCTCATGAGCACCTTATATATACCCGAGACTGCCCTCCCCTTCTTCCCTCCTAGAGACTATTCTGTCGAGGATCCCCATTGGCGGGAGGCGCGGGAAAGATGGGACCTGTCTACGAACAAAGTCCCGCAACTGTAGGTATCTAAAATCATTTCCCCTTACCAACCCAAATTTCTCCTCCAAGCTCCTCAAACTCACGAAGATCCCTTCCAGGAACATATCACCCACCCTTCCCGCCCCCATACTCGGAACCCCCCATCCATACTGCCGGGGGCAAACCGGTGGTTGTCGCAGATTGGCGCCCAGACATACGCCCCCATCTCCCCCACATGCCTCCTCCACTGGCCCCATATCCGCAGGCTCTCTGTTCCTTTTAAATAGCTGGGCAACTGCCGCCAGATTCCTGCGAATTCATAGAGCAGAAGAAGGCCATTAGGCACATTGAGTCTGCATCGGCCCTTGGAAAGAGCACCCCATTTAAATCCACACTTCGAACCTATCCCCATAATCCAGTAACCACACCTAACCTTTTTTGGACACTAACAGCAATTTATCATGGCCAATCCACCTAACCTGCACATCTTTGGACTGAGAGAGGAAACTGGAGCACCCGGAGGAAACCCACGCAGACACGGGGAGAACATGCAGACTCCGCAGTTAGTGACCCAAGCCGGGAATCGAACCTGGGACCCAGGCGCTGTGAAGCCATAGTGCTAACCACTGTGCTACCCTAAATTCTGCTCAGTCTGAACACCTGGGATACCTGCAGAAATTTCTCAAACTCAGGAAATGTGACAAATGACATTGCTGAATCCCGCTGAAGGATTCGAGAAAGGAATAAGATCATTGGATGACAATTATCCGGTTGTGTGGATATTTCTCTGATCAGTCCCCCTCCCCCCACACTGTGTTTCCTTCCTGAAACTGTGCATGACCTCCAACTTCATCTTGCTCAATTCCTCCTTTGTTGCTTCATCCACATCGACAAACAGATCTGATTGAAATGTTTTTCGCCTTGACTTGGTTTTGAGTTGCTGAGGGACATAAAAGTAATCCATATCCCTTAGCGGGTACCATTTAATTAATTAAGTAATGTTTCGAGAATGTGTTCAAGACCAAGTGTAGCTGAAATGTATTTCTTTGTCCCATCGTGGATTTTATACTCGGACCTTCTCTTACTGTACTCAACTTTGGGACACGAGCATGGTCAGTAACTAGGCAGATTGGATCTTATGAATGTGCGCTGAACGGTGACTGCTGTTTTTAAACATTTCGGACACAGCTGTATCCCCAACCGTACCTACCACAGCTGGGTTGGTTGTTCTAGCTGTTTTATAGATGAATTATTTTTAAAAAACTTTTGAAGCTTACATTCAAGGAATTTGGACGGTGGTGCATGTAACATCTGCTAACATGAAGAATGGCCATGGTACCAGTATGTTAAATGTCCTGAACAATTTGTTCATAAATCAACATCGTCTCTCCAATGCACTTTTGTATTTGGCTGTTTAATCGTTACAGAGGAGTCTGGCAAAAGAGTTTAACAAAAAGGTTTATTGTCATAATAAACTACTAACAAGCACAATTCAAGTCCCAAACAGGACTGCACTCAACCCCTACCTGGGCCAGCTTTCTCGTCCCAATTCCAATATCCCACTGAGATGTCTCCATCCCACAGCGGGGAAGCTCGTACACCATGAAGCTCATGGGGAGATTAATCAGTTCCTCCCTATAGGTCTTGTGGGGGTTATAAACAGGCTGTAAACAGTTCCTTGGTGAATGGATATTGTTCGTGTGTCTGGTGGCTCAATACTCTGAACTTCCCTCTGTGGGATACGCCACCCATACCTCCGCCACACATTACTTGCCCATATGTAAATATAACTTGTATTCTTGGGTTGGTAGTGCAACCTTTATTAGCACCACTTTTCTTAACTGACTAGTCTGTAATTTCTGGAGCTATCCTTACAACTTTTTTTTGAACAAGGATGCAATGTCTGCAATTGTCCAATCCTCTGGCACCTCTTGAGAGCAGAGAAGACTGGAAGAATATGGTCAGTGTCCCTTCAGTTTCCAAACTCACTTCCTTCAACATGCTTGGATGAGTTTCATCTGGTCCTGGTGCCTTGTCAACTTTCAATACTGACCGTCGATTCAATACTTCCTCCTCATCAATTTTGAACCCTAATGGGACAGAATTTCCTGGACTGTCACCATGTCCTGGGTAGCATCTTATTCCTTAGTAAAGACAGATGCAAGGTATTCATTTTATACCTTAGCCATGACCCCCGCCTCCATGGGCGGCATGGTGGCACAGTGTTTAGCACTGTTGCTTCACAGCACCAGGGTCCCAGATTTGATTTCTGGCTTGGGCCATTGTCTGTGCGGAGTCTGCGTGGGTTTCCTCCTGGTGCTCCAGTTTCCTCCCACAAATGCCGAAAGATGTGCTTTTTATGTGAATTGGATATTCTGAATTCTCGATTGATCATCGATAGTATTCAGACCCCCTCGGGGGCCAAGGACTAAGTCCCATGAGGTAGTCTTTACCAGAGTATGAGCTCACGTGGTAATTGGGGCATCGGCGCCATCAGGCAGCTGTGCTAACCACTGAGCCGCCCATGTAAATGTTAATCTCGTGTAAAGGCCGGCCTTGATTTTTGGCTAAAACGTTCAGAACTTTTCGGACACCTCTTGTGAAAGTCTAGTTTGTCAGGGCTCAAAGTTAAAAAATTTCAGAACCAAAGTATAATACTGCAGATGTTTAGGACGGTTTGAGTTGCAAAAATCTTGAAATCTTTGGACTGCATTTCATCACATTCACGGGATGGTGAGATTCTTCAAACGTCCTGTTTTATGTGGCAGCTCCACCTTGTCTCTTTTTTTGTCCTTCACTAGGTCCACAGAATCTTTGCAGTGCAGAAGTATGCCATTTAGCTCATAAAGCTTGCACAGGTTCTCTGAATGAGCATTCTACTCTTCAGCCCCGTAACCTTGTACATTTCTTCCCTTCAGATAGAAATTCAATTTCCTTTTGAATGCCTCGATCGAACATGCCTCCATTGCCCTTTTCCAGACTCCAACCAACCATTCTCTGGGTGAAAACGTTTTCCCTCGCATCACCTCTACTTCTTTTGCCCATTATTTTGAATGTGTCCTCTAGTGCTTGATGTGCACTTGAGAAGGAACTGTTCCTCACTACTTACCCTGTTCGTATCCCTCAGGAACAGTGCAGGAAGAGACCATTCAGCCCATTTGGTCCGCACCGGCCCTTGGAAAGAGCACCCTTCTTAAGGCAACACCTCCACCCTATCCCCTTAACTCAACCTAACCTTTTGGACACTAAGGGGCAATTTAGCATGGCCAATCCACCGAACCTGCACATCTTTGGACTGTGGGAGGAAACCGGAGCACCCGGAGGAAACCCACACAGACACAGGGAGAACGTGCAAACTCCACACAGACAATCGCCCAGGGCCGGAAACGAACCAGGGACTCTGAAGCAGTGAGGCAGCAGTACCACTGTGCCATGGAACAATATTTAAATGTTCATGTCAAGTTTGCAGTTAGATCATGTTAACATCCCAGTAACATCCCAAAATAATTCAATTCTACAGCCAGGGACCAAACAAACTGCTGCTCGCATGCTTGTTCCCAGTTTCAGGGCAAGAATCTTAAGGAGGCTGGTGTTGATGGATGTAGATAGTTAAAGAAGAGGAGCCTTTGGTGACAAATTTGATTTCACTTTTGATTTTTAGTTGCAACATCCCTCAACTTAAGGAGGCAGGTCCTGGTTTTGTTTTTCTTTTATTACATCAGCTCTCAAGTCCCAGATGACCGTTGGCCGCTTTCCCCTTTGGCCGGGGGGGGGGGGGGGGGGGGGGGGGGGCTGACTGGTGGGGATTTAACCTGAGGGTCACCACACCTCAGGTGAGGGACAAGGTTGAGAAGGCAGGAACCTCATAAATAAGATCGGCACAACATCGAGGACCGAAGGGCTTGTTCTGTGCTGCACTGTTCTATGTACATGAAACAAGGTACAGTGAAAAGTATTTTTCTGTGAGCAGTTCATTAAGTACATGAAAAGGAAAGAAAAGAAAAGAAAATACATAATAGGGCAACACAAGATACACAATGTAACTAGATAACACCTGCATCGGGTGAAGCATACAGGGGTGTAGTGCGAATCAGGTCATAAGAGGGTCATTTAGGAATCTAACAGCGGGGAGAAAGCTGTATTTGAGTCTGTTCATGCATGTTGCCTGCTCAGGATCCACATTTTAAATTCAGACGTTCTTCATTCGAGCAAGAATCATAGAGAACAAAGGATGAGGACACATCATAGTGCTATGTTATCGGCCCATTTGCACTTATGTCCCCTGTCATGTCTCCTCCTCTTTGCCTTCTCTTCTCCAAGGAAAACGGATCGAACCTTTCCAAATCCTTATAGCTGCCGTTATTTATCACTGGAATCATTCTGTACTCTCTCCAGTGCATATCCCTCCTGATGTTTGGTGCTCAGTCGAGGGCGCAATGCTCTTAAACAGCCCTTTGAAATGGCCCAGCAAGCCATTCAGTTCAAGGGCAATTAGGAATGGGCAGCAAAAAGACAAGGCCTACCACAGTCTTGTATGGTTAATCATTCAATGGAGAATTGTATCACAAAACAGATGAGGGAAATATTGACTGCCAACAGTATCAGCTGACAACTTTGGAAATTTTGGCTGGTGGAATGATTTTTTATTTTGGATTTCGCTCAAGATTTTGTTTTGGAATTTGTTGCAAGCTGTGTGGGCTCAAATCAAGCACAGGCGCCAATCCCTCAAGAATATTATTTCCGTAAAAGTTGACTCTTGCATCCTTTCCTAAAATATTAGTCTCAAAATTTTGACTTTTCAACGGATAGACTCATTACATCAGTGGCACTATCTTCATCCATGCAATTGGTTATCTTTTTCAAAAAATTCCTCTGGATATGTCAACCATCCTCTTTTTCCTCACACGTGCGTGGCGCTGCACCAAAAACTTAATCTAAGCTTCAACTGCATAAAGAGTCTGAAATTTGTCCTTGGGAATTTCTTCAAATGACCAGGAATCACTCTTAAACATGAGTCAGAAATACTCAGCAATTGGAGCCTGATGATTTAAAGGATGCAAGTAAAAGTATCAATCCAGAGGTGAAACTGGATGGTTTTGAGCAGTTGGTTGGTATTGCTAGAGTGCTCAAGCACATGAAACATCATAGCATACAAGGCTATGGACCAAGTGCTGGAAAATGGGATTGGAATAGATAGGTGCGTGACAGCCGCGCAGACGAGATGGGCTGAAGGGCCTCTTTCTGTGCTGTAAGACTCTGTGCTGCTGAAAGCTGAAGAGAAATATCGGAGCAGTGAGATTGACTCAATGCTGCCCAGATGTTCTGTCAAGTTGTGCAAATGGTTGGTTGGATGTGGGGTTGTTGGCGGAGGAGGGGTTGGATGTGGGGTTGTTGGCGGAGGAGGGGTTGGATGTGGGGTTGTTGGCGGAGGAGGAGGTGTGTAGGAGGGTCGGGGCAAGTATTGAGGGGTACCTCGAGGTGAATGATACGGGGGAGGTTCAGGTGGGGGTGGTCTGGGAAGCCCTGAAGGCAGTGATCCGTGGGGAGCTGATATCCATCCGGGCACACAGGGAGAGGAGCGAGAGGGATAGACTGATGGGAAGGATGCTGGAGGTAGACAGGAGGTACGCAGAGGCACCAGAGGAGGGACTGTTGGGGGAGAGGCGCAGCCTGCAGGCTAAATTTGAATTGCTGACCACTAGAAAGGCGGAGGCACAGTGGAGGAAGGCAGAAGGGGCAGTGTACGAACATGGTGAAAAGGCGAGTAGGATGCTGGCTCATCAGCTCCGCAAGCGGGATGCGGCAAAGGAAATTGCTGGAGTGAGAGACAAGAGTGGGAATGTGGTGCGGAAGGGGGTAGAGGTGAATGAGGTCTTCAAGGACTTTTACAGGGAACTGTACCGGTCGGAGCCAACGGGGGAGAGGAGCGGAATGGAGAGGTTCCTCGACGGGCTTTCGTTCCCGAAGGTGCAGGAGGAGAAGGTGGAGGGGTTGGGTGCGCCGATTGAGCTGGAGGAGCTAGTTAAGGGGATCGGGCAGATGCAGTCAGGGAAGGCACCGGGGCCGGATGGGTTCCCGGTGGAATTTTATAAAAAGTTTGTGGACCTGGTGGGCCCCTTGCTGGTGCGGACACTTAATGAAGCGTGGGAAGGGGGGGGACTTTGCCCCCCAACGATGTCGCGGGCGCTGATCTCGTTAATCTTGGGACAAGGACCCCCAGCTGTGTGGTTCATACAGGCCCATATCTCTCCTCAACGTAGATGCCAAGGTGCTGGCAAAAATCCTGGCCACCAGGATAGAGGACTGTCTGCCAGGGGTTGTACACGAGGACCAGACAGGGTTTGTGAAGGGAAGGCAGCTGAACACGAATGTGCGGAGATTGTTGAATGTCATCATGATGCCGGCGATTGAGGGGGAGGCAGAGATAGTGGGCAGAGATAGTGGTGGCGCTGGATGCGGAAGCCTTCGATAGAGTGGAGTGGGGGTACTTATGGGAGGTGTTGGGGAGGTTTGGATTTGGTGAAGGGTTTGTTAGAGGGGTGAGGCTGCTATATGAGGCCCCTATGGCATGCGTGGCCACGAATGGGAGGAGGTCGGAGTACTTTCGACTTTACCGAGGGACCAGGCAGGGTTGCCCCCTGTCCCCCTTGTTTGCATTGGCAATCGAGCCGCTGACGATGGCGTTGAGGGATTCAGAAAGGTGGAGAGGTTTGGTGCGAGGTGGGGAGGAACATAGGATGTCGTTGTTATGCCGATGACCTGTTACTGTATGTGGCGGACCCGGTGGGAGTGATGCTGGGGGTGTTGGAGCTGCTAGCTGAGTTTGGGACCTTTTCAGGTTATAAACTAAATTTAGGCAAGAGTGAGGTGTTTGTGGTGCACCCTGGAGACCAGGAGAAAGGAATTGGTAGGCTCCCGCTTAGGCGGGCAGGGGAGAGTTTTAGGTACCTGGGGGTGCAGGTGGCCAGAGACTGGGGGACTCTTCACAAACATAATTTCACCAGACTTGTAGATCAGATGGAGGAGGAGTTCAAGAGGTGGGACATGCTGCCATTGTCGTTGGCTGGGAGGGTGCAGTCCGTCAAAATGACGATGCTTCCGAGGTTCTTGTTCCTCATTCAGTGCCTGCCCACCTTCATCCCCAGGGCCTTCTTTAGGAGAGTGACTAGCAGTATCTTGAGCTTTGTGTGGGCACATAGAACTCCGAGAGTGAAGAGGATTTTCCTGGAGAGAGGGAGGGATAGAGGCGGGCTGGCGCTGCCCAACCTTTTGGGGTACAATTGGGCGGCCAATGTGTCAATGGTGCATAAATGGGTGATGGAGGGGGGAGGGGCGTCGTGTAGAGGTACGAGCCTGGATGCCATGGTAACGGCGCCGTTGTCGCTCTCTCCTAAGAGGTTTACCACGGGCCCGGTGGTGGCGGCGACCCTAAGAATCTGGGGACAGTGGAGACGGCATAGGGGGGAAACAAGGGGCTCGATGGAGGCTCCATTGGGTGGCAATCATCGGTTCATCCCGGGGAACAAGGATGGGGGATTTAGGGGGTGGCAAAGGGTGGGCATCAGTAAATTGAGGGACCTGTTTATTGGCGGGAGGTTTGCGGGCCTGGGGGAACTGGAAGATAAATTTGGGCTTCCCCAAGGGAACATGTTCAGATACTGTTCAGAAACGCAGGTAAAGGCGTTTGCTAGGCGACAGGTAGAGGGATTCCCTTTGCTGCCCTCGCGGGGGACGATGGACAGAGTGCTTTCGGGGGTGTGGGTCGGAGAGGGGAAGGTGTCGGACATCTATAAGGTAATGCAGGAGGTGGAGGAGTCGTCAGTGGAGGAGCTGAAGGCTAAATAGGAGGGGGAACTTGGGGAGCAGATAGAGGATGGGACTTGGGCGGATGCCTTGGAGAGAGTCAACTCTTCCTCTTCATGTGCGAGGCTTAGTCTCATCCAATTTAAGGTGCTGCACCGGGCCCACATGTTCGGGACTAGGATGAGTAGGTTCTTTGGGGGTGAGGACAGGTGCACCAGATGTTCGGGGAGTCCAGCGAACCATGCCCATATGTTCTGGGCATGCCCAGCACTGGAAGAATTCTGGAAGGGGGTGGCGGGGACGGTGTCAAGGGTGGTTGGATCCAGGGTCAAACCAGGGTGGGGATTCGCGATTTTCGGAGCGGTGGAGCCGGGAGTGCAGGAGGCGAAAGAGGCCGGTGTCCTGGCCTTTGCGTCCCTAGTAGCCCGGCGGAGGATCTTGCTGCAGTGGAAGGATGCAAGGCCCCCAAGTGTGGAGAGCTGGGTCAATGACATGGCGGGATTTATAAAGTTGGAAAGGGTTAGATTTGCCCTGAGAGGATCAGTACAAGGGTTCTATAAACGGTGGCAGCCTTTTCTGGACTTCCTGGCTCAAAGATAGGTATCTTGGTCAATAGCAGCAGCAACCGGGGGGGGGGGGGGGGGGTGTTTCTTATTATAGTTTGTATATTTTTTCGCTACGATTATGTAACTTAACATTGTTAATTTAAGTTGTTGTTAATATGTTGGGTTGGTCATTGAGGAGGGGCGAAGGTTCATGATTGTTTTCATTGGTATTTTAGTATGGTTTGATGTTGTTGTATAAATTCAAAATTTTTCAATGAAAATTATTTTTTTAAAAAGTTGTGCAAATGGCGCATGATCAGAATGTGAAGCTTGCACAACTGCAAAATGTCAAAACATTGAGTTAAAATATCAGATCTGAGCCAGGACAAAAAGGAGAATTCAACGAGTGCACGTGATTGCATAATTATAAACTCTGCAATTCTTTGAAAATAGTTTTAATTTTGGCTGAAAATTTCATTTGAGGTGCTCCAAAAAAAAAAAAAGCAATGACAGGATTTTTCTCAACCAGCATGTGGGTGCTTTTTAAAAAATTGGTGGGTTCCCCTGATTTCATTTAGAGTGTTGTTTTTTTGCATCAGCAGAACCTCCACGTTGGGGGGGGGGGGGGGGGGGGGGGGAGAAGCAATGGAAGGGGGGTGGGGTGGGTAAGAGTCTTTCTGCTCTCCGCTCCCACCTGTGCTTGGAGAGCCTCAACACATGTGGTGGCCCCTCTAATTAGAAATCCTGCCCTTGACAGAATCCATTTGTCATCCCCCTCTTGCTTCCCAATTAGTCAGGGAGCTAATGTTATCTCGGGGGGATGGCAGGGAAGGCAGTGCAATGTTCCTCCTGTAGAATGTTTGAGGTGAGTGACACCGTCAGTGTCCCTGCTGATTTCACCTCTGGGAAGTGCAGCCATCTCCAGCTCCTCAGAAACTGCATTAGGCAACTGCAGCTGGATGAACTTCGGATCATTTGGGAGGCAGAGGTGGTCATAGATAGTAGCTTCAGGGATGTAGTTACTCCGAAGAT
Organism: Scyliorhinus canicula; assembly: GCF_902713615.1. Lineage (NCBI taxonomy): Eukaryota > Metazoa > Chordata > Chondrichthyes > Carcharhiniformes > Scyliorhinidae > Scyliorhinus > Scyliorhinus canicula. The sequence goes on along the minus strand of NC_052160.1, from coordinate 13,232,556 downwards.
AGATGGGTGACGGTGAGAGGGGCTGGGAGGAAGCAGTCAGTACAGGGATCCCCTGTGGCTGTTCCCCTCAGTAACCAGTACACTGCTTTTGATACTGTTGAGGGGGACGGCCTACCAGTGGTAAGCCATGGTGATCAGATCTCCAGCACTGAGTCCGTCCCTGTGGCTCAGAAGGGAAGGGGGGAGAGCAGGAGAGCAATAGTTATTGGGGACTTGATAGTTAGAGGGACAGATAGACGGTTCGGTGGCAATGAAAGAGTCTAACGGATGGTATGCTGCCTCCCGGGTGCCAGGGTCCGTGACGTCTCGGATCGTGTTTTCAGAATCCTTAAGGGGGAGGGGGAACAGTCACAAGTCGTGGTACACATCGGTACCAACGACATAGGTAAGAGAAGGAACGGGGATTTAAAACAGGAATTTAGGGAGCTAGGGTTGAAGCTGAGAGCAAGGACAAACCATGTTGTCATCTCTGGTGTGTTGCCGGTGCCACATGCTAGCGAGTTGAGGAACAGGGAGAGAGTGCAGATAAACACGTGGCTGCAGGGATGGTGTGGGAGGGAGGGTTTCAGTTACGTGGATAATTGGAGCACATTCTGGGGAAGGTGGGTCCTGTACAGACAGGACGGTTTGCACCTGAACCAGAGGGGCACCAATATCCTGGGAGGGAAATTTGCTACGGCTCTTTGGGGGGGGGTTAAAACTAATTTGTCAGGGGGATGGGAAAACGAGCTGTAGTCCAGAAGCCAGTGTTGAGAGTAGTGAGGTACTGAGGAGGGTATCAAGGTCGCAGGAGTGTACCGACAGACAGAAAGGTGGGTTGAAGTGTGTCTACGTCAATGCAAGGAGCATCTGGAATAAGGTAGGTGAACTTGGAGCATGGTTTGGCACTTGGGACTACAATGTTGTGGCCATTACGGAGACATGGTTAGAACAGGGACAGGAATGGTTGTTGGAAGTTCCGGGGTATAGATGTTTCAGTAAGAGTAGGGAAGGTGGTAGAGGTGGAGGAGTAGCATAGTTAATCAAGGATAGTTTAACGGCTGCAGAAAGACAGTTCGAGGGGGATCTGCCTACTGAGGTAATATGGGCTGAAGTTAGAAATAGGAAAGGAGCTGTCACATTGTTAGGAGTTTTCGATAGACCCCCAAATAGCAATAGAGATGTGGAGGAATAAATTGCAAAACAGATTATGGATAGGTGTGGAGGTCTCAGGGTAGTTGTCATGGGTGACTTTAACTTTCCACATATTGATTGGAACCTCTATAAGTCAAACAGTTCGGATGGGGCAGTTTTTGTACAGTATGTGCAGGAGGGTTTCCTGACACAATATGTGGATAGGGACAAGAGGTGGGGCCACATTGGATTTGGTACTGGGTAATGAACCAGGCCAAGTGTTAGATTTGTTTGTGGGAGAGCATGGAGATAGTGACCACAATTCGGTGTCTTTCACGATTGCAATGGAGGGATAGGGCCATACAGCAGGGCAAGGTTTATAATTGGGGGAGGGGTAATTAGGATGCGATTAGGCAAGAATTAGGGAGCACAAGATGGAAACAGAAACTGTCAGGGAAAGGCACAATGAAAAGTGGAGCTTGTTTAAGGGACAAATACTTCATGTCCTTGATAGGTATGTCCCTATAGCCAGGTTCCGCACACGAGTGCGGCCTCAACCGGGACCTGGGATTCATGTCGGATTACATTCATCCCCCACCATCTGGCCTGGGCTTGCGATATCCTAACAACTGTCCTGGCTTGAGACAATTCACACCTCCTTAACCTGGGGTTACCCCTATCTCTGGATCTGTAATGACTTAATCACCTGCTAATGCTCACATTCTAAGCATTGTCTGGCATCTTTGAATTTGTCTATATAAATGTTTCTGGAACATACCTCCTCATTCACCTGAGGAAGGAGCAGTGCTCCGAAAGCTAGTGTTTTAAAAAAACATGTTGGACTTTAACCTGATGTAAGACTTCTCACTGTGCTCACCCCAGTCCAACGCCGGCATCTCCACATTATCACATAGAAGACAGGGGGTGGTGGTGGATGGAAAATGATCAGACTGGAGACCAGTTACCAGCGGTGTACCACAGGGATCAGTGCTGGGTCCTCTGCTATTTGTGATTTTTAATCAATGACTTGGAGGAGGGGGCTGAAGGATGGTCAGTAAATTTGCTGATGATACTAAGATTGGTGGAGTAGTGGATGAGATGGAGGGCTGTTGTAGGCTGCAAAGAGACATTGATAGGATACAGAGCTGAGCTAAAAAATGACAGATGGAGTTTAACCCTGATCAGTGCGAGGTGATTCATTTTGGTAGGAAAAATTTGAATGGGGATTACAGGGTCAACGGCAGGGTTCTGAGGAATGTGAAGGAAAAGAGAGATCTTGGGGTTCATGTCCACAGATCTCTGAAGGTTGCCACTCAAGTGGATAGAACCGTGAAGAAGGCTTATAGTGTTAGCGTTTATTAATAGGGGGCTTGAGTTTAATAGCCGTGGGGTTATGCTGCAAATGTACATGGCCCTGGTGAGACCACATTTGGAGTATTGTGTGCAGTTCTGGTCACCTCACTATAGGAAGGATGTGGAAGCATCGGAAAGGGTGCAAAGGAGATTTACCAGGATGCTGCCTGGTTTGGATGGTAGGTCTTATGAGGAAAAGGTTGAGGGAGCTATGGCTTTTGTCTTTGGAGTGGAGGAGGATGAGAGGCGATTTAATAGAGGTTTATAAGATGATGAGGGGGATAGATAGAGTGGACGTTCAGAGACTATTTCCTCAGGTGGATGTAGCTGTTACAAGGGGGCATAACTATAAGATTCAGGGTGGGAGATATAGGAGGGATGTCCGAGGTAGGTTCTTTACTCAGAGAGTGGTTAGGGTGTGGAACGGACTGCCTGCTGTGATAGTGGAGTCGGACAGTTCAGGAACTTTCAAGCGGTTATTGGACAGACACATGGAACACACCAGAATGATAGAGAGTGGGATAGCTTGATCTTGGTTTTGGACAAAACTTGGCACAACATCGAGGGCCGAAGGGCCTGTTCTGTGCTGTACTGTTCTATGTTCTAATGCCATTCTCCTGGAAAACAACCTTGGCAAAGCTTCACCCATTAGGAAACTGGGCTGACCTGAGCATGGCCCCAAAGTTCCAGCAGACACGAGTCTACAAGGTTTCACCCAAATGTCTAAAGGTGATAAGAGAAGAGAAGGATCGTGGAACACAAATACACAAACCATTAAATGCAGTGATGTTAATAAGGCAGAGTGCTAAAACAGATGGCTAGGGAAATTGCAGATGCACTAATGATTTATCAAAATTCACTAGACTCTGGGGTGGTCCCGGTGGATTGGAAATTAGCAAACGTGACACCACTGTTTAAAAAAGGAGGTAGGCAGAGAGCAGGAAATTATAGGCCAGTGAGCTTAACTTCGGTAGTAGGGAAGATGCTGGAATCTATCATCAAGGAAGAAATAGTGCGGCATCTGGATAGAAATTGTCCCATTGGGCAGACACAGCACAGGTTCATAAAGGGCAGGTCGTGCCTAACTAATTTAGTGGAATTTTTTGAGGACATTACCAGTGCAGTAGATAACGGGGAGCCAATGGATGTGGTATATCTGGATTTCCAGAAAGCCTTTGACAAGGTGCCACACAAAAGGTTGCGGCATAAGATAAAGATGCATGGCATTAAGGGTAAAGTAGTAGCATGGATAGAGGATTGGTTAATTAATAGAAAGCAAAGAGTGGGGATTAATGGGTGTTTCTCTGGTTGGCAATCAGTAGCTAGTGGTGTCCCTCAGGGATCCGTGTTGGGCCCACAATTGTTCACAATTTACATAGATGATTTGGAGTTGGGGACCAAGGGCAATGTGTCCAAGTTTGCAGATAACACTAAGATGAGTGATAAAGCGAAAAGTGCAGAGGATACTGGAAGTCTGCAGAGGGATTTGGATAGGTTAAGTGAATGGGCTAGGGTCTGGCAGATGGAATACGATGTTGACAAATGTGAGGTTATCCATTTTGGTAGGAATAACAGAAAACGGGATTATTATTTAAACAATAAAATATTAAAGCATGCCGCTGTGCAGAGAGACCTGGGTGTGCGAGTGCATGAGTCACAGAAAGTTGGTTTACAGGTGCAACAGGTGATTAAGAAGGCAAATGGAATTTTGTCCTTCATTGCTAGAGGGATGGAGTTTAGGACTAGGAAGGTTATGTTGCAATTGTATAAGGTGTTAGTGAGGCCACACCTGGAGTATTGTGTTCAGTTTTGGTCTTCTTACTTGAGAAAGGACATACTGGCACTGGAGGGTGTGCAGAGGAGATTCACTAGGTTCATCCCAGAGCTGAAGGGGTTGGATTATGAGGAGAGGTTGAGTAGACTGGGACTGTACTCGTTGGAATTTAGAAGGATGAGGGGGGATCTTATAGAAACATTAAAAATTATGAAGGGAATAGATAGGATAGATGCGGGCAGGTTGTTTCCACTGGCGGGTGAAAGCAGAACTAGGGGGCATAGCCTCAAAATAAGGGGAAGTAGATTTAGGACTGAGTTTAGGAGGAACTTCTTCACCCAAAGGGTTGTGAATCTATGGAATTCCTTGCCCAGTGAAGCAGTTGAGGCTCCTTCATTAAATGTTTTTAAGGTAAAGATAGATAGTTTTTTGAAGAATAAAGGGATTAAGAGTTATGGTGTTCGGGCCGGAAAGGTGGAGCTGAGTCCACAAAAGATCCACATGATCTCGTTGAATGGCGGAGCAGGCTCGAGGGGCCAGATGGCCTACTCCTGCTCCTAGTTCTTATGTTCTTAAGGCAATTAGAAAGGGGTTCATGTCAGGAGGAATTGAATTGAAAAGCTGATAAATGCTGTTAATCTTAGATCAAACCTTAGGTGATTCCAGACAGTCCTGACCTCCATTTTATAAAACATATAGAAGCACTGGAAAAGATCTACACAAATGATAAGCAGAAATTAGAGGTTATTCCTACCAGAAAAGAGGAACAGGGTTGAGATTCCTTTCTCTAGAAAAGGGGAGACTGAGGGGTGACCCGAAAGAGGTCTTTCAGATTATGAATAGATTTGATCAGGTAGATTTAGTGACGATGGGTGGGATTTTCCAGCTACCAGTGGGATCTTCCAGTCTGTGGGTTCCCTGGGGGCAGAGGGTGTAAACAATGAGAAACCCCATTGACAGCGGCAGGGCTGGATAATCCTGCTGCCAGTGTGACAAATGCAGGATTTTGCATATATTGGATAATAAACATTTGGCAATTTAAGGGTTAAACACCCGGGTTAGGGTGTGTTTGACTGCAGTAGTCATGTTTTTAAAATAATCTTAGTTTTGCAAGAGCAGAAAGCTTTTAGGAGCCAGAGGTGAAATAGACCATCGTAAAAGCCTGGCTAATATATTGCTGTTTAACTAGGGGGAGTTAATGTGTTTGTAGCCTGGGGAGTTAATTTGTTTATAGCTTGGGGAGATGATGTAATTGCTGGGTGGAGCTAAGGCATTCACACATTTTGAGAAAGCTTTTGAGTTGAGTTCTGACCCAGCTAACACCGAGTCCACTGGTGAAGTATGTTGGTCTCACAGCAGATAGTTAAAAAAAGATGAATAGTATTCCAAGTAGTGCAAACTTGTCGGAGGACAAGGGGGAAGCTGAAACAAAATAGTTGAAACAGCTTTTTGAAGAGACTCAGCTAGAGTCTGCAGGGGTTCTAACATGAGAATCTCTGGAAAGCAAATATTACTCTGTGCCATTGGGATGTGGGATTGTTTGAGAACTGTATGTTTTTTTTCCTTTCTTGTTGTATAATTGGGAATTGAGATAGTAATTAAGGGTATTGTATTTACTGTATTGAGTAATATTGTTTAAGGGGTAATTGTAAGCTATTTTTAGAGTATGTGGTTAAAGATTTTAATATTGTGTTAATAATGTGTTGTTTTAAAATGACCAAATCCTTATTTTGTTGTGCAATCACTCCTGAAGCGAAGTATTCTTTCCGCACAGTCTTACAAAATAAAATAAAATATTGGGGTTTTGGTCCAGTATCCTAGTCACTGTTCGGGTGTGGCCTGGGATCATATCACCAGTCAATGGCAGGCCACCTTCGTAACTGAAAAATACACTGCGTGGGGAGGGGAAAACAAAAAACCTGCTCGATGTTTTCACTTGCATGGGAGACCATACTGACAAGATAGTCACTAAATCCAAGAAGAAATTTGGGAAAAACGTCTTTGCCCAGGTAGAGGTTAAAATTTAGAAATTACTATCACAAGGAGTAGTTGAGGTGACTAGTACAGATCCAATTAAGTGAGAAAGGAATAGAAGAATATGTCGATGAAAAAAGATGGAGGATAGGCACCTGTGAGGTACAAACCCTCGCTGGAACTGGTTGGGCAAAATGGCCTGTTTCTGTGAATCCACCACCAGGGCACATGGTGGAATTTGAATTCAATTTTTAAAAAATCTGGAATTAAAAGTCTTATGATGACCATGAAACCATTGCCAATTGTTGTAAAAACCCATCTGGTTTACTAATGTCCTTTAGGGAAGGAAATCCGTCCTCTTTACCTAGTCTGGCCTACATATGACTCCAGACCCATTTCAATGTGGTTGCCTTATAAATGACCATTGTCTATTTTGCTTCATACATTCCCAATCTATTTAGTTCAGCCTATCTGCTTATATTGTTTACAGTCACGTGTACTGAGATAGCGAAAAGTATTGCTCTGCTTACAGTCCAGACAGTTCGCTCCATACATGAAAACATAGAAAATACTATACAGGATACATATTGAAAATGCATAAACATAGACAGTGGGTGAAGTATACGGTATATAGTGCTACAACTGTACAGAAGATGCATAGAAAGATCAGTTCAGATCCTAACTTGGCGATTCGGGAGTCTGGTAATATCAGGGAAGAGGGCGGCACGTCCCGGGTCACTGTCTGTATGGAGTTTGCACATTCTGCCAGTGTCTGCATGGGTTTCACCCCCACAACCCAAAATTGTGCAGGCTAGGTGGACTGACCACACTAAATTGCCCCTTAATTAGAAAAAATAATAATCGGGTACTCTAAATTTATATTTAAAAAATGAGGAAGGAACTGGTTTTGAATCTATTGGCACGTGTTCTCAAAGTTTTGTATCTTCTGCCCAATGGAAGAGGTTGGAAGAGCGAATAACCCGGGTGGGAGGGATTTTTGATTATGCTGCCCACTTTCCCAAGGCAGCGGGAGGTGTAGACAGAGTCAATGGATGGGAGGCAGTTTTGTGTGATGGACTGGGCTGTGTTCATGACTCTCTGTAATTTCTTATGGTCTTGGGCCGAGCAGTTGCCATACTAGGCTGTGACGCAGCCGGATAGGAAGCTTTCTATGGTACATCTATAGAAATTGGTAAGAGTTGTTGTAGACATGCCGAATTTCCGGAGGACGTTTAAGAGCTGCTGTGCTTTCTTGGTTGTAGTGCTGACGTGGGTAGACCAGGACAGATTGTTGTTTACACTGAGGGATTTGAAGCTATTCGCCATCTCCACTGTGACATCAATGATAGACAGGGGCGTGGACTATACTTTGCTTCCTGAAGTTGATAACCAGCTCCTTAGTTTTGCTGGCACTGAGGGAGAGATTTTTGTTGTCATTGCACCATTGCCACTAAGTTCTCTGTCTCCTTCCTGTACTTGACTTTGAGGCAATTGATGGGGAAATAGTGTGAAGAAACTTATGACGGCAAAATTGTACGCACAGGAAGTGCAAACAGGAAATGCACACTCGAGATAGACTTTTGATCTACTATATATAAAAATGAAAATTGAATTAAACAACAGGCAGCACGGTAGTTAGCATAAATGCTTCACAGCTCCAGGGTCCCAGGTTCGGTTCCCGGCTGGGTCTAATAACGTCTGTGCGGAGTCTGCACGTCCTCCCCGTGTGTGCGTGGGTTTGCTCCGGTTTCCTCCCACAGTCCAAAGATGTGCGGGTTAGGTGGATTGGCCATGCTAAATTGCCCATAGTGTCCTAAAAAAGTAAGGTTAGTGGGGGGGGTTGTTGGGTTACGGGTATAGGGTGGATACGTGGGTTTGAGTAGGGTGATCATTGCTCGGCACAACATCGAGGGCTGAAGGGCCTGTTCTGTGCTGTACTGTTCTATGTTCTAACGTGCAGCAATATCTTGATAGAGGGGCTATGCATTTTATCAAGGGTTTCCCAGTAAAATCAATGCTCACATTCTCACGTGGCCAGTCTTTTCCATATCATACTTTTTTGTATATTTTTTGTTTCACATACCTTTTAGCTAGTGTGCTTAACAGGAAATCATTTTATCCAAGATTCCAAGAGTTTGCTGTTAACCCTGTACACTATACTTTCTTGACTTACTCTGCACTCCAATATAAATTATTTTCTCTGTAGATAGAACCAGTAAATATTATAACATAGGAATAAACAGTAATCATGTCTGTACCAGTGCTTATATCCATGGGTTGCGGAGTCTAATTCTACTCCCATGCTGAATCTTCATGGAGGACAGTCTAACTAATATCTTGTGCAACGTACCTTTTAATCTAATCTTTACCAAGGGAAAAATTTGGGGAACAAATAGAGAAAATACATTTAAAGTTAGAGCCGTGTTTACTTTCAGCAAGTAAGCAGAGCAAATTAGGCGGTTTCATTTTCAAAATAATTCCTGAAAGGAACCCAGCTGCCTTTTTGAGAAGTTATTTGCAAATCAAGCTGTGTAAATTTCCAAACGTGAGACCTCTACCACCAGAAGCACAAGACAGATGCAGATGTACGAGAACACCACCACTTGCATCTTCCCCTCCAATCAAAGTCACATACAAGCCTCACTTGGAACAACTTCACCATTCCTTCCCTGTTGCTGGGTCAAAACCCTGGAACTCCCTTCCTGAAAGCACTGAGTGTTCCTGCACCACATGGACTTCAGCATGCGAGAGCGGCAGCATACCATCCACCTTCTCAAGGGCAAATGGATGGGACATCAAATGCTGGTCAAGCCAGCGATGCCCACATCCCATGAACAAATAAAACATAAGTAACAAATAGTTAAATATGTAGACATGTCCATTATGGAAACAGTGAATGTAGAAATGACATTGAGTGTAACTACAATTCCTCCTTCAATAAACTTGGCAGTTTTGTAACTAGAAATGAATCATAAGCTGTGGAAAGTTACCTGACTCTGTAACTATGGAGTGTTAGTTGCTTCACTCAAAGGCTAAATGTCTAAGCAAAAAATTGTTCTTCAGTCTCGAAACAAAAAGTTTGTACCCCAAATTTGAAAAAAGTGCAGGGCTGAGGGAATGCTGCACTGTTTGGGGGATATCACCTTTCAGAGTATATGTGGCCATTCAGCCCCACAAAATTAAATGGTATCAAATCTTTATCATTGTCACAAGTAGGCCCAATTCACCAAACAGGCACGTCTTTCGGGACTTGTGGGAGGAAACCCACGCAGACACGGGGCCGGGGGGGAAGGTGCAGAGTCCGCACAGACAGTGAGCCTAGCCGGGAATCGAACCTGGGACTTTGGCGCTGTGAAGCAACAGTGCTAACCAGTATTACCATGCCGCCTGGTTCATGTCAGCATTTATGGTGCAGTTCTCCTACATCCTCTCATCTTGTTCCCTCTATCTGGAGGGTAACCATCTATCGAATCCCTTCTCCCTCAAACATCTTAAATACCTCGGTGCTATCCCCTTCAACCACTGTTGTGAGTTCCCCATTCTTACCACTTTTTGGCTAAAGAAGCATCTTCTGAAGGAAGATTTCGGGATGACGACCTTATATCCATTATGCCCCTCCCCCACAAGAGGCGACTTTAAACTGAGGCCTGCTTGGCTGGATGTAAAGATGCCCGGGGCATCTGGAGCACAGACTAACATGGGAGTTACGGCCCGTGTTAACCAGCGCGGCACCACCTGGAGGAGCTGCCCATTCTTCCCCCCCCCGCCCCGGGGCAGCAGAGCGGTGACTAGGCCCCCGGCTCCAGGCAGCCTGAGGCCATCGGCGGCCTCAGAGAGAGAGAGAGAGAGAGAGAGTGCGCATCGCAACCAAAGCGCATGAGCTCCCAGAGTGGGAGGAGGGGACAGCCTTGGCCCCGCCTCCTTTACGCGACGCGGCGTCAGAGGCCAATGACGTCAGGGCGCATGGACCCACCAATCAGACGGCGGACGTGGCGACGGCGAGTGCTCCCGGCCCAGGAGGAGGTGGTGGTGGTGGAGGAGGAGGGGAGGGGGCCCGTCCATCCGATCAACCAATGGGTGAGCGATAAGTGAGGGGGGGGGGCTGGGGGCGGGGCGAGTGAGGGGGGGGGGGAAGAGAGGGGATGACGCGCGCGCATGGGCATTGAGCTTCCGGCCCTCGGAGGCCGCGGGGGCTTTTTTTCTCCTCTCTCTGTGTTTCTGACGGACGGACGGGCGGCCGGGCGCGTCCCTTCAGTTTAATAACGTCAGCGAAAAGTACAAGCGGGGCGATTGTTGACGGCGGGGTGGGTGGGGGGCGGGCGGGGGTGGGGGGGGGGGAGAGACAGGCTTTTAATGTGGCTCCGTGTGTAAATGTGAGGAGGGGGGAGGGGGGGAAGGAACGAAAGAGGAGGAGGAGGGGGGAAGAGAAAAAAAATAAAAAAAACTCACAAAAATAAAGGGGGGGGGGAGAGAGAGAGAGAGAGAGGAAATAAAATCCATAATATAAAAGAGAGGAAAAAGAAGAAACCCCCTCCTCCTCCTCCTCCCTGGAATAAATATTTATATTGAAGAGAGAGAGGGCGATTGTGACTGATCGATTTATCATGGAGGATAAGCGAGATGAGCACGAGTCGGAGATGCAGGAGCATTGCCCCGAACACTGGTTTTCCAAGTGGGAGAGGCAGTGCCTGGCGGAGAGCGAGCAGGAGGAGCAGGGCCAGGAGGAGAGGGCGTCGCTGGAGGAAGAGCAGACCCAGCAGAAACTTTGGCATCTCTTCCAGAATTCGGCCGCCGCCGTCGCCCAGCTGTACAAAGGTACACAGCCGGGGGGGCTGGGCCCTCACCCCACCACCCTCTCCCTTTTACCCTCCTCTTCATATCTATTTAATTCTTTTTAAAATAAACAAATCCTTCATTTTCTCCTGGGGGGGGGGATGCGAATGAAGGACGGGAGAAAGGGAAGGGGGGATCACTCTCTCGCCGGCCTTTATTTTTTTTCATGAATAAATTATATATCTATTAAATGTTTTCTCCCCTATTTTGTTTTATTTTTCGTGGGGGGGTGGGAAGAGACCCCCAAAGAGGGGGGAAAAACAACAGTCGCAACCAAAATGGCGAAATCAAACATGGCCGGCCCTGTCTCTCCCCCCTCTCCCTATCCAAAGACGGTTGTCCATCTCTCTTTTTGTTTTGTTTAATATATATATATGATCTCTATCTGGACGGTGCATATGTTTTCTTTTTTTTAAAGGCACTCTGTTTGCATTCATTGCTCTCCTAATTTTTTTTATCCTCCTCCACCTCTTCCTTCCCCCCCCCAAAAAAAAATCCCTGTGTGTTTTTGTAGATCGAGTCTGTCAACAACAAGGGCTGTCACTCTGGGTCCCGTTTCAAAACGCCGCCTCGGCCGTCACCAATGTGTACAAAGGTAAATGCAAACCCTTATCCTCCAGGCTGCAGTCGTCTTGTCACTTGTGTGTGTTTGTGGTTTTTGAAGGGGGTGGTGGGTGTTTGAACCCTTGCACTCTTAATGGAGGGTGGATTTCTTAAGAAAGGTGTTTGCCTGCCTTCCCCTCTCTTCCACGGTTTGAAAATAATGTGGAGTGGATGCTGTATCATGTAATTGCAGTTGCTAGTAACCACCAGCAGCACCAATGTGCCTCAGCCAATTGTCGAAGGATTGAAGGCAAAATGTTGTGGTTCAGTTTGCTTCGGGAGGCCTTGATGCAGAAGCTTGCCTAAAAAGAAAAAACAAAATCTGGTCTCTTGTTCACGTTTGCTTTTCTCATTTTTGGCCTGAGTGCAGCTTTCAAGAATTGAAGTAATTTTTTTGTTCAGTTGGACTTTTTGAATAGATTTTACTTTTCTGAAATTTTTGCTGAGATCAGGACCCCCTCCCCCTTCTTGTTCCGGTGTCCCTGGCATGACTCATGATTTCTAGATAGCTAATGCAGTCAAAACAAAACTGCTGCAATATATATCCATTCTTGCACTGAGAATTTGTGAGCCATTTTATCTAATGCTCTTCTCTTGATAGTACTTACTTGCAGCTTATTCTTCGTCCTCTGTGTCTAAGGTGCAGCAGAATGCACTTTTTCTGTAGGGTGATATGTTGTTTTTTTTATTTGATGGGAGAATTTCAGTTTGGACATAACAGCATCCATACTTCAATTAGTTGATTTCATGGGTGACTTTTTTTCTCTTGCATGACATTTGTGTAACTACATTATAATAACCACAATTTGCACAATCACATGCTGAAACATTGTTTTTAATTTTTCACGTGGTGCTTCAAGAATATTTAATCTGTATTTGATTGCATTGCAATACAGTTGGATTTTTAAAAGAAATTTGACATACACATTTTTACACTTCTAAGTTGTGCAGATTTTTTAGTGACCCATTGTTACTGTAGAGACCTATAATAGAGCTTATGTGCTTCCTGCCAAATGACTAAATTTTGATACTTTTTAAGAAACAGTCCTATCCTTTCTTGGCTGCCCTTGTCAGGTTTCTTAAAGCCATTGTCGAGTTAAGCACATTCAGTGCTAAACATGAGTGACTAATTGGGCTTCCATCTTGAGATTCAGGTTCTTTGCTCTGTGGCTTTAGAACACTGCTGTATGATCCCCATGTTGCAAATAGTACAATATTGAAAAATGTTCTTTCATACATTTTTGATTTTGGGCAGCTCCCAGTGAGGTTGATCTCTGTATGAATGTGCACACAATTACTTCTGAAATAAACTCCATTTGCACCGTTGCCTGAATAATGACAGTCAGAGGCAACATTCTTTTGCTGATCAAAGGAGCTGGATCTTTTCTTATCTCAAGTTTTTCCCGTTTTCGTCAAATTAGCTCGACTTAGATGAGCTGGACACATGGATTTCAAGTGCATTAGATTTTTTTAAAATAAAGATTACTCTTCGGTGAATTCCTTCCTTTTCATAAACTGGTGTCCTGTTATAAGTTAACCTGTTTGAAATTGCTCACTTTTGCTCAAATCTTTGCTTTTAATTTCTTGTCAGCACTTTTACCTCAGGAGTCACAAAGTCCAGTCTAGAGATTTGAATGTAAAAATCAAGACTGGCACTCCAGTGCAGTACTGCGGGAATGCTGCATGCTCAGCTGGTGTTTTTTGGGTGAGATGTTAAGCTGGGGCCCCCTCACGATGTAAAAGATCCTGTGGCACTATTTCAAAGAAGAGCATGAGAGTTCTTCTGGTGGCCAGGCCGATATTTATCCCTTACTCTACATCACAAAAACAGATTATTTGTTCATGGTGACATTGCTGCTTGTGGGAACTTGCTGTGCATAAATTGGCATCCGTTTACTCCGTTACCACCGTGACAATGCATCAAAAAGCTCTTAATTGGCTGTGAAGCACTTTGGGATGCCCTGAGGTTGTGAAAGGCGATATATATAAATATATATGTTTTCTGTTTCTTTGAGTTGCTGCATGTGCCCATCTGAAATAGCCTTGGTGTAGTTATGTTCATTATGTTTAATCAAATGAGATATTGCACAGTCTTAAACTACAAATTTTGTAAATCATGATGCTCAAATTTGAATTGAATACATGCAAATTTGATCTGAAATTTGATTCCCGAATTGAAATGAAATGAAAATCACTTCTTGTCACAAGTAGGCTTCAAATGAAGTTAGAAAAGCCCCTCGTCGCCACATTCCGGCGCCTGTTCCGGGAGGCTGGTACGAAAATTGAACTTGCCATGGTCTGCTTTAAAAGCCAGCTGTTTAGCCCTGTGCTAAACCAGCCCCTATTCTGTAGTAGTGCAAGAATTTGGCCGTTGAAATCAGATTGTGGTCTCTAGAATCGTTCTAATTCAGCTATTCCTATCTGTGTTGAGAAATTTGTTCTGATTTTGTTTCAGAAAGTATTGAAGCTCACCGTCGAAGCTGTGACTTAGGAATTCAGGTCGGTTATCAACGACGTAATAAGGATGTGTTAGCTTGGGTAAAAAAGCGGAGACGAACCATTCGAAGAGAAGATTTGATCAGCTTCTTATGTGGCAAAGCTCCACCACCACGCAACACCAGAGCTCCCCCTAGACTGACAGTAGTAACCTCTCCTGCTAGAGCACCTACAACAGAAACTAGTTCATCTGTAGAGACTGACTTGCAGCCTTTTCGTGAAGCCATTGCACTGCATGGTAATTATACTGTTAAGTGATTAAGCACTTGGGAAAAGTAAATGTGGATTTCAGAGAGCCTGTATTTCTCTCATTGACATGCACAAGCTGAATTTCAGCATTGTCAGACAGGTCGTATCTCAATTTTGACTACAAAATAGTTTAACTGATGGTATTGTGAATTGTTGCTTTATTGTAATCTGGAAACCCACAACGTAATTGCATCAGCTGCTTCTGCACCATGATAAACATTAATTACAATAGCAGCCAAAAGAATTGAATGGGAAATAGATCAAATGTTTTTTTTAAGAAGCTTTATGCATTCAAATGTTGGTAGCACGCTGCGTTAGACTGGTATCAGGATCCAATGCAAATTCACACACAAATGACACAACTGAGTAAGGAATGAAGATTCGTTGGTGACATGTCCGAATTTGTTCATTGATTTGGTGCTGTTATAATTATAGAATCTCTACAGTGCAGGAGGAGGCCATTTGGCCCATCTAGTCTGCCCAGGCCTCCTCTTCCTAGACCCACTTCCTTGCCCTCTCCCTGCAGTCCCATCTAACCTGGGCATCTTTGGACACGAAGGGGCAATTTGGCATGGCCAGTCCACCTAACCAGCATACTGTGGGAGAAAACCATAGCACCCGGAGGCAACCAATGCAGACATGGGCAGAATGTGCAAACTCCACACAGTCACAAAAGGTTGCAATCGAACCTGGGTGCCTGGCACTGTGAAGTATCAGTGCTAACCTCTGTGCCACCGTTATCCGGCTGCGGGGAGTCAAATGATCCACATGAATATCCTTCTAACTCATTTTTGACCATCTTTTTGTTAACCAATTTTTGTTCATGGTGACGTAGATTTGGAAGTGGTAGACACTGCCTATTCTGGTCTGGTTTCCGGAGCTTAGTTTTCTTGGAATAAGTTGCTAGCCTGAAGCCAGAGGTGATAGCCTGAAGGGCGGCACTCTGCATCAAGCATGGCTGAGCAGATGTTTCTTAGGCTTGCCGTAGGCATGTTGGAAGCAAATGCGGGTTTATAATCAACCTCTTTGGCTACCTTTCGAACGCACCTTCTGTGGCCATCGAGTCCTGAAGTGGGACTGTAATTGGAGTTTCTCGCTTTGCGGCCGGGATGCTGTCTACGAAACCACAAGACCTTCCCTTTCATGATACATTCAGGAAAATTCAGTTTTGTGCAGGAGGCTAGAATTGCAGTTTCTTCAGGTGGTTGCAAAGGCCACTCTCGTTGGATGCATAAGCATCCAATGCAGCTTTTTGTGTACTTTTTGCAATTCCCCCTGAACCTCTTGTCTTCATGAAAGAGATGCTGCTTGTATGCTATCTAAAACTGTATTACAGTTAGTGCCTCTGCAATTAGGAGTGTAGGAGATCCGCATTCATGAATTGGCTCCCTGTATTGGCATTACTAAAACCTACACCCTTACACTGCAAAAAATGAATGTAATCTTCCCCATCTAATCCAAATGGCCACAACTGCACAGATTTTTAAAAAAAATCTCAGTTCATTTATTTGCAAATTTGTTTCATTGATGGAAGTGTCACAGATGACAACTTTGTGAAGAACATTAGCTTAAATAGTCCCTTTTCAAAATCAATAGTTCGGAACCTTCTGCCTTGTATGCTGAATGGCTTTGTACTTTCTCGGAGATGACTTCCGAGTATGTATCCAAGACTACATATTTCCATCTTTGGAACTTCTGCTCTGCCTCAGCTCACATGCTGCTGAAGCCCTCTTTCGTGCATTTATTGCCTTTAGACTTGTCTATCCCATTACACGCCTGGCCAGCCTCTGCAATCCTCTTACAGCACTCTGTAAACCAGAGGTCAGCGGAAACTCTGCTGCCCATGTCTAGATTCGCACCAAACTCTGTTCACCGATCACCGTGTGTTCACTGACTGCATTGGCTCCTGGTTAATCAATTCCTTCATTTTAAAATTCTCATGTTTTCAAATCCCTCTATGGCCTGACCTCTTCCTTTATTTGTAATCGCCAGCCCTGTGCTTTGCTCATCCAGTTTTGTTTCTTTGAGCATCTTCGATTTTAATTGCTTCACCATTGGTGACTGTGCTTTCAGCTGCTTAGCCTGTCAGCTCTTGAATTCTTTCACTAACATTTTCAGCCTCTCTTCATTAAAACCTACCTTCATGACCAAGCGTGGTGAGTTGTTAGCCATCTGCCCGGATTTTGCCTTTTGTGACCGAATTCTCCGGCCATTGGGTTCTCTATTTCCGCTGGCAATGCATCCCTTTCTCTGGGTTTCCAGGTGGCGTGGGGTGGCTTCAAAGGGAAATCCCATTGACAAGAGGCAGGAATAGCGAATCTCGCCGCTAGTGAATGGCGCTACCAAAAAAACACATGGCTGGGGAACCGGAGAATCCAGCCCTTTGTGTCAAATGTACCGTTATAACACTCTCAGAAAGGGCAGCACGGTGGCCTAGTGGTTAGCACAACCGCCTCACGGCGCTGAGGTCCCAGGTTCGATCCCGGCTCTGGGTCACTGTCCGTGTGGAGTTTGCACATTCTCCCCGTGTCTGCGTGGGTTTTGCCCCCACAACCCAAAAATGTGCAGAGTAGGTGGATTGGCCATGCTAAATTGCCCCTTAATTGGAAAAAATAATTGTGTAATCTAAATTAAAAAAAAAAAAAATAACACTCTCAGAAGCATCTTGGGATGTTTTATTATGTTAAAGGTGCTAAGGGGCAGCATGGTGGCACAGTGGGTTAGCACTGCAGCCTCACGGCGCCAAGGTCCCAGGTTCGATCCCAGCTCTGGGTCACTGTCTGTGTGGAGTTTGCACATTCTCCCCGTGTTTGCGTTGGTTTCGCCCCACAACCCAAAGACGTGGCAGAGTAGATGGATTGGCCACCCTAATTTGCCCCTTAATTAGAAAAATTGAATTGGGTACACTAAATTTAAAAAAAAAAATGTTAAAGGTGTTATATAAATGCAAGATGTTGGTTCTTTGCAGGTTGCAATGCTTAGAATGTGCATTGTCCTGGTTATATAGACGTTTGCATGTTTGATATTGGAAGAAATTGAGAAAATGTCAGCAACAACCTCCTTTGGGAATACAGACATGCGAGTCTGAAGTGTGCTTGACAGTGAGGAAACTAAATCCGTATTCTCGGTGTACCATATCTGGGTTTATAAATGGATTTTTATTAATCGCTATCTTTGTATTCTTCTCCACCCCTTTTGAAATTTGCACTTATCCACTGCATCTCCTGATTTTAATCACTCCATCATTGGCGACCGTGTCTTTAGCTGCTTGCCCTAAACCTGTCTGCCTTGCTAGTTCTTTTTAAGATGTTCCTTTAAAGTCTGTTTCTTTGACCAAGCTTTTGATCATTTGCCTGCGTATTGCATTAAGTGACTTGGTGTCAAATTTTGTTTTATAATGTTTCTGTGAAGTGCCTTGAGATATTTTATGACATTAAAGGCATTATATACACAAGTTGTTGTTGTAATGATTTAGGTTGTCACTACTTAGAGGCCGAGCCCCCCACCACCACCTCCATTGTTGGCATTGTCTGTGAGGGGAAGAATGGAAGAGAGAATGGACATGGGACAAGATCTAAAGATCTTAATCATGAATAGCTGGGGCAGATAATTAAATTCCTCTGTATTTATTTTAGGTTCTTGGTAATTTTCAGCAAAATTCAGCACCTTTTGGTAACCCTTTATTCCCTGCTCATCGTTTTTGTTTTGTTTTTATTTCCGTACCATTTTCTGAATCGTATTCGCATGAGGTTGTTTCAAACCTCGGGAGAGATGGGTAGATGTGAACTGCAGCACTGAGCTTAATAAGAAAGTGATGGGGGGAGTAGGTAGGCTGATGCATGGTGGCTGTTAATTGCTAGGTCACATCTTTAATGTTTGCAAAGAGAAATTGTCCCATTTATCTCAGGGAGACAAATGTGTAAAGGAATAAAATGGCCATAGTTTTGGTATTTTATCAGCTTGTTTGATCCATCAGTTTGGAAACTGTTACTCAATTGCATTGGGAAAGTTTGGCTGAACTATTTCCTAAAAACCCCATAAACTGAAACCAGTAACTGGGGCAGAGAAGAAAATGTCAATGCGGCGTTGCTTTTCTGTTGCAGAAGCAGGGCTCTGTCATGTATATTTCAGTAATTTGGGTCAAGCATAAATTACCTTGTCACGATTGATACTGTATAACCCCCTTCAATAGATTCTTAGCCTCACCGAAGTTGGGTGACAAAGCTTTGTGTGGCCTTTATGTCAAATTGAATGTTCATTTTTGAAATGAATTATGAAACAGCAAAGCGGCTAGTCTAATTTTAGTAGGAGAAATGCTTAGGCAGTGTTAGTGCTATTGATGTAGTGAGTTATGGGAAGAATTTCAAAGGTTTTGACAAGTTTTTAAACACAAAATATTTAAATGTCAAGGAATTATTTTGAAGAGTACAGGCACTGTATTTCTGTGCAGGGTGTATTTGATGAGTTCATGTCACTTGGTAGCTACTGTTTTGGGTTGCATATTATGTGGTAATGGAAGGTTGTATTTAAAAGATTTTATTTCAAACATACGCAACATCAACAGAATACACAATCCATCAAAACATAGTCAACAGTTTCTACCATCAACCCCCCCCCCCCCCAATATTTTAATCCAACCACCCCCCTGGGATGAATGGCTTTTTAAATAAGGTGATGAATGGCCGCCACCGCACCTGGAAACCCTCTTCTGACCCCCTCAACGTGAACTTAATCTTCTCCGATCAGAGAAAGTCATACAGGTCCCCCAGCCATGTTGCCACCACAGGCGCCGTCTCCGACCTCCAATTCAGAACGATCCTTCGTCAGGCAATCGGAGGCGAAGGCCGCAGCATCGGCCCCTTCACCTCCCAACAGCTTCGGTTCCCCCAAAGATTGCCACCATAAGGTCCGGCCTGACCTCAGCCCCTGCTATCCTGAATAACCCAAACGCCGCCTCCTAAAAGCTCTCCAGCTTTTCGCAGCCCTGGAACATGTGCGTATGATTCACCGGCCCCCGCCTGCACTTCTCTCACACTCCCCGGAAGAATGCACTCATCCTTGCCCGAGTCATGTGTACCCTGTGCACTAACTTGAACTGAATCAAGTTCATCCTCACGCAGGAGGAGGTTGAGTTCACCAGCTGCATTGCCTCACACCAGAGTCCCCAACCTATTTCCCTCCCCAACTCCTCCCCCCACTTGCTCTTTATCCTCACCACCCGTGTCTTGCCCTACTCCCCAACCACCCATTTATGTCCCCATTCCTGCCCTCCCTCCACCAAATTGTCAGGAGTAGCAGTTGCTCCAATAATCTGTTCTCTGGAAGCTGGGGGAACATCTGCCACTCCTTTTGTGCATAGTCTTGCATCTGCACATACCTAAACTCACTACCCCTCGGCAGCTCACCTCTCCCGCAGCTTGTCCAGCCCCACAAACTTCCCCTCCGAGAACGCATCCCTAACCCGCTCCAGCCCCTCTTCCCTCCACTTCCCACGCATCCTGTCCATCTCCCCCGGTTTAAACATATTGTTCCCACACGGTGGTGTCAACACTGACACTTTATCGAACTTGAAATGCCTCCTCAACTGATTCCATATCCTGACCGCTGACTGCACCACTGGATTTCCCGGGGCTGTCACCAGGGTCCACAGGCGAGACCCCCTGCAGACTCCTCCTCCAAAGTGATCCACTCGGTGCCCCCGCCAACGTCTCACCGTCTCCATGTTCGCAGCCCAGTAACAATAGATCAATTTTGGTAGCGCCATCTCCACTTTCCGTCTCTGCCTCTGCAACAGAGCTTTTTCACCCTCGGCACCATACCTGCCCATATAAACTCCGAGACCAGTGCCTCCATCCTCCGCAAGAAGGCCTTGGGGCGAAAAATTGCGAGGTTAAAGACAAAGAGGAACCATGGCAGCACATCCATCTTTACCACCTGCACCCTCCCTGCCAACGTCAAGTGCAAAGCCTGCCACCTCTTGAAATGCCCCTTAACCTCATCCATTAACGCTGTCAAGTTCCATCTGTACATCCGTTCGTGCATCATCCTCAAATACTTAATTTACTCTCTTGCTACCTTAAACGGTAGCACCCCCCTACCCCCGGTCCTGTCGCATTCACTGGAAACACCTTCCTCTTCCCTGCGTTCAGCTTATGCCTGAAGGCCACAAAGCACTCCAGCAGGCCCATGATTCTACCCATACTCTCCAGCGGGTCAGACACAAACAACAGGTCGTCTGCGTACAACAAAACATGTGCTCCCCCCCTCAATCTCATGGCTAGGCCGACTCCTGAAGGGCCATTGCCAAGGGCTCAATCGCCAACGCAAGTAACAATGGCGACAGCGGGCACTGCTGCCTCGTTCCCCTTTGTAGCCCAAAGTACCCTGAACTCATCTCGTTTGTATGCGTGCTTGTCACTGGGGGTGCAAACAAAAGACGAATCCTAAACAGATACACCGCTCTACCCGGTCAAAGGGCTTCTCCGTATCCATGGGTACAATAACCATCGGTGCTCACCTCCCTGACGGAGTCATTACTACACAATGTTGCTGGCAAATCCCCCTCCGTCCCCTCCACTGCCTCACTGAATGTCCCCAGTAGGTGGGGGCCAACTCTGTCGCGAACTGCTTCTAGAATTCCGCCGGAAAACCATCCGGGGCTTTCCCCGACTGCATTCCCCTGATACTATCCATCACCTCTCTCAGCTTGAGCATCTCTTCCAATGCCTGCCTCTTCCTCTCCAACTCTGGGAGCTCCAAACCATTCAGAAACCGTCCATATCCCCCGCCTCTCCACCTGGCTCGGCCTTCTACAACTTCTCATCGTACCCTCTGAACATCTCGTTTATCTTTTCCAGCTCCGATACCACCTCCCCCATCTCCACCCTTCCGTTAAAATATCCCTAGATGCTGCCTGCCACCACAATTGGTGAGCCAGCATACGGCTCGCCGCCTTTCCATACCCCTACTACACCCCCTCGCCCTCTGCAGCTGCCCCACCACCTTGCCTGTTGTCAGCATATCGAACTGCCCCTGCAAGCTCTTCGTGGGGGACGCTGC
Source organism: Scyliorhinus canicula (assembly GCF_902713615.1). Taxonomy (NCBI): domain Eukaryota; kingdom Metazoa; phylum Chordata; class Chondrichthyes; order Carcharhiniformes; family Scyliorhinidae; genus Scyliorhinus; species Scyliorhinus canicula. The sequence goes on along the minus strand of NC_052160.1, from coordinate 13,211,102 downwards.
GTATCCACCTCCACTTTCTCGTCCAGCAGCCGCATGTGCTCCTCCTTCCCTCCTCTTGTTTCCATGGGCCTTAAACAAAATAATCTCGCCTCTGGCCACCACCATCAAAGCTTCCCAAAATGTGGCTGCCGACACCTCCCTGTTCTGCTTCAGTCCCATATAATTTGAATTGACGCCCTCCCGTTCTCCTCACAAATACATTAACTAACACTACTGGCATCCTCTCTAACACCACTCACTATCACAAACCTTCTCCTGGATCTCGCACCTCCCTGGCTCCCACAAACCCTGTTTACGTGCTTTACAAAATGACTACCCACCTCGACTTCGAATCAATCCCCGAGTGAAATACCTGTCCCACCCATCCCTTGGCCTTCCCTGATCCTTCACCAGGAGAGGTGTCTCCTGCAAAAAAAAAATCATCTCTGCCCTAAACCCGACTGGTCATTTCAACCTGCGGGAGGTTCCACGTTACAATTCTTACCAGAGGCTTGTGCCTCCACCCCCTTCTATCGTCCACCATCATCCCCCTTTGATTTTGCCTCGCTCTAAACCGGCCCATCCAAGGTGACTCCCCACTCTTCCATGACCACTTTGTTCATCCTCCAAACCTGCCACGTCATGTTCCCCCTCCACCACGCGTACATTCACCAGCATTGCTTGCCAGCATGGCACCTCCCGCCTGAAGGCTCTCCTGCACACACCCCCACCAGCCTCACCTTAGCCTGTGCAACTGACCCCCAACCCAACCAGAATAACGACCAAATCACCCAAGGCGCCCTAACAAACACACCCCTGACATGAAAAAACCCCCCACCAAAATTCAGAAACCATCTCCTCCCCCAGGCCCACCTCAAGGTCTTCTTTGTCCAATAACTTGTGCATCTGCACAATGGCTGCCTGCAGCAGCTCCCCTGCTCTCGGCTTCTGCCTCAAGGACCTTTCGGCCCACTCCACCTCTGGGGCCTGATCCAGCACCTTGTCCACCAACCTGGCCAACATCCTCAACGTACTTAGTGGCACTCGTGCCCTCCACACCATCCGGCAAATCTGCAAATTATGTCGCCTGGAACTGCTCCCCCACCTTCACCAGCAGTGACTTGCATAGATCCTCCACGATCTCCACCTCTGCCTCCAAAGGCATAATCCGGTCGCACTGGTCGGACAAGACCTTCTCCACCCCACCCTGTGCTTTGTGGCACCTTTTCACCCGATCCAGAGACCCGTGAAGAGGTGCCACTGCTCCCTCAATTGCCTTCTGCATTCCCTTCCTCTGCTGTCGAAATCCCTCCTTTAAAAAAAAAAATATTATATTGAGGCATTTATATTTTACATTTTAACAGAATAAGCAACCACGCACCAAGAAAAGCAAAACAAACCCAGCATGGCTTACATAACCAACACCCCGCCAACAATGCCCCACCAACCTACCTCCAACTTCCCATGCCTCCCCTTTTTAAATCTCTGGACTCGGAAACACCCATAACGTCGGCAAACCCCTGCCAGAATCCACCAAGCTTCGGCCATGTCCAAAACATATGGGCATGATTCGCCGGCCCACCTGCACACTGCCCGGACGAGTCCTTCACCCCTTCAAACCACCTACTCATCCGGGCGACGGTCATATGTGCCCTGTGGACCACCTCGACTAAGCCTGGCACAGGACAAGGACACATTGACTCTCCCCCAGTCTCTTATCCTGCTCCCTTGCCTGGATCGGGCAGCACGGTAGCATTGTGGATAGCACAATCGCTTCACAGCTCCAGGGTCCCAGGTTCGATTCCGGCTTGGGTCACTGTACGGAGTCTGCACTTTCACCCCGTGTGTGCGTGGGTTTCCTCTGGGTGCTCCGGTTTCCTCCCACAGTCCAAAGATGTGCAGGTTAGGTGGATTGGCCGTGATAAATTGCCCTTAGTGTCCAAAATTGCCCTTAGTGTTGGGTGGGGTTACTGGTTTATGGGGATGGGGTGGAGGTGTTGACCTTGGGTAGGATGCTCTTTCCAAGAGCCGGTGCAGACTCGATGGGCTGAATGGCCTCATTCTTCACTGTAAAAAAAAATCTATGAAACTCCCAACCCAGCTCTTCCTCCCACTTCTGCTTCACCTCCCCTGTCAGGGCTTCCTCCCATTCCATCAGCTCCTTATAGATTTCTGATACCTTCCCCTCCCCCGCTCCCATTTTCAACACTACCTTATCCTGTAACCCCTGGGGCGGCAGGTGCGGATAGGTCGATACCTGCCTCAGCACAAAATCCCTCACCTGCAAGTAACAGAACACATTCCACCGGGCAGCTCATACTCCTCCAACTCCACCAAGCACGGAAAGCTCCCGTCTATAAATAGGTCCCCAAACTGCTCGATCCCTGCCTGCTGCCACCCCCCCCACCCCCCCCCAAACCACCGGAGCAAACCAACGATTGCCACATATCGGTGGCTGAACCCAAGCCCCCTCCAGCCCATGTGCTGTTGCCACTACTACTGTGCTTGTGGAGTACCTGACCGGTGAGAAAGGCAGAGACGCCATTAATAATGCCCCCAAACACGTGTCCTTGCAGGAGGCTGCCTCAATTTCTTTCATTGAATTTACAGTGCAGAAGGGCATTCGGCCCATCGAGACTGCACCGGCTCTTGGAAAGAGCACCCTACCCAAGGTCAACACTTCCACCCTATCCCCATAACCCAGTAACCCAACCCAACACTAAGGGCAATTTTGGACACCTAAGGGCAATTTATCATGGCCAATCCACCTAACCTGCACACCTTTGGACTGTGGGAGGAAACCGGAGCACCCGGAGGAAACCCACGCACACACGGGGAGAAAGTGCAGACTCTGCACAGACAGTGACCCAAGCCGGAATCAAACCTGGGACCCTGTCCAATACCGACCCCGCCCCCACTACCCATTTACCTATTTCCCGACCATCATTATATTTGCCGCCCAGTAGTAATCTATAAAGTTGGGGAGAGCCAGCCATGCCCCCCACCCCATTCCAGCAGCACCTTCTTCACCTGCGGGGCTTTACTCACCCACACAAACCATGAGATCACTGCATTTACTTTCCTGAAAAACGTCTTTGGAATAAAGATTGGGAGGACCGTCATCTTTTCCATCAGAACCCTCCCCGCCAGTGACCACGGGAGCGCATCCTACCTCCTAAAGTGCCCGTTCATCTGCCCTACCAATTGAGCCAGATTTATTTTATGCACTGCTCCTACCCCCGCCCCACCTGAATGCCCAAATATCGAAAACTGCCCCCAAATATCGAAAACCCCAGCACCATCTTGAACGGCATCTCCCCCAGTCTCTTATCCTGCTCCCTTGCCTGGATCAGAAAGACCCCACTCTTCCCCATCTTCGGTTTATACTCCGCAACACCAGCCAAATTCCTGTAAGATCTCCATAATTCCCCCCCCACCATGGCAACCAATGGGTCCGAAATATATAGTAACAAATCGTCTATAAATTGAGACCCTGTGTTCTAAACCCCCCCCCCCCCCCCACCCTCTGCCAGTCCATCGACTCTCTCCGTGTCATTGCCAACGGCTCTATAGCCAAAGCAAAGAGCAATGGGGAGAGTGGACAACCCTGCCTCGTCATCGGGTGCAGCCTAAAATGATCAGAGCTCACCTGGTTCGTCCACACTCGCCACCGGTGCCTGGTACAGCAGTCGGACTCGATCCATAAAACCCTACCCAAACCTCCCATAAATAGTCCCACTCCACCCGGTCAAAGGCCTTCTCCACGTCTGTGGTGACCACCACCTCTACCTCTTGTTGCTTGTGGGGCATCATTGTCACATTTAGCAACCTCCTGATATTAGCCGCCTGATGCCTCCCCTTCATGAATCCCATCTGATCCTCCCCTATCACCCCTGGGAAGTCCTCAATTCTCGAGACCAAGAACTTAGCCAGTAACTTGGCATCCACATTTAACAGTGAGATTGACTTATACACACCACACTGCTCCGGATCCTTATCCCACTTCAAAATCAAGGAGGTCTGGGGGAGCAGCCCCGCTCCCTCGTCCCGTTAAACGCCCTTGCCAACAAGGACCCCCGAAAACCTTTGATAGAACTTGACTGGGTAACCATCCGGGCCTGGGGCCACGCCCGACTGCATCGCCGCCAGACCTTCCACCACTTCTACCAGCCGACCAGGGGCACCCAGCCCCTCCACCAGTTCCTCTTCCACCTTCGGGAACTCCAACCCCACCAAAAACCACCTTCTCCCTGGGTGGGGGGGGGTGGGTTTCTGTTTCACACAGCCTACTCTAAAAAAATCTCTAAACACCCCATTCACCCCCAACGGGCCCAAAACTGTACCCCCTACCCCCCGTCCTTCACTTTTCCCAATCTCCCTCGCTGCCTCCTGCTTCCTCAATTGGTGCGCCAGCATCCTGCTCGCCTTCTCACTGTATTTATAAACCACTCCTCCCGCCCTCCTCCGCTTCCCAACCACTTTCCCCGTGGATAACAGCCCAAAGCCATCTGCAGCTTCTGCCACTCTTTGAACAGCCTCGCCTCTGGGCCTCCGAGTACCACCTGCCTCTACTTGCCTTTTCATGTCCACCTGCTCTGCCTTCTCCCTGTGTGCCCAAACTCCCCTCTCACAACTGCCTTCAGTGCTTCCTGCAACGTGGCTGCCGATACCTCCCCCATGTCGTTCAGCTCCACGTACTGTTAAATGGCCTCCCTCACCCACTCACAGACCTCAGCTGACAAAAGCCCCACATCTCACCTCTATTGCGGGCGTTGTCCCCCTCCCTTATTCACCTGCAAGTCCACCCAAAGCGGAGCATGGCACCACTATCGCTGAATACTCCACCTCAGCTACCCCCGCCAACAGCATCCTATCCAGGACAAAAAATTCAGTTAGGGTGTACACCCTGTGCACATGCGAGAAGAACAAAAACTCCTTCACCCTCAGCCTCCCAAACCTCCATGGATCCCCACCCCCGCAATGTGCTCCATAAACCCTCTCAGCACCTTCGTTACCGCCGACACCCTCCCCCAACTCTATCGATCCAACCCCATTATCAACCGATGCGAGTCCAGATCAGGGATCTTCTTCAGCAACTGGCCTATAAATATCACATCGGCCCAGTTCGGAGCATACATATTGACCAGCACCACTGGCTTCCCCTCCAATTTCCCACTCACCATAACATCTCTCTCTCTCTCTCTCCCCCCCCCCCCCCCCCCCCCGAGTCAGCCACTATGCTCCCCACTTCGAACATCACCCGTTTGTTAATCAAAATTGCCACCCCCTTTGTTTTGGAATCTAATCCCGAACGGAATACCTGCCCGACCAACCTTTCCGCAGCCTAGTCTGATGAAATGAAAATCGCTTATTGTCACGAGTAGGCTTCAATGAAGTTACTGTGAAAAGCCCCTAGTTGCCACTTTCCGGCACCTGTCCGGGGAGGCTGGTACGGGAATCGAACCGTGCTGCTGGCCTGCTTGGTCTGCTTTAAAAGCCAGCAATTTAGCGCAGTGAGCTAAACCAGCCCCTGTGATCCCCAACCTTCGGATGTGTCTCCTGTAACAGAGCCACGTCCACCTGTGGACTCTTCAAATATGCGAACACACGGGCCCTCTTGACCAGCCCATTGAAACCTTACAACATGCAAGTTCCATGTGTTCAGTCTGGGAGGGGGCGGGGTTTGCCCTGTGGCACCCCGTCCCAACCATAGCCCCTTCTGGGCCAGCCTCCAGCCCGCGTCCCGCACCTCCTCAGGCCTGCCCTCGGGAGCCCACCATCATAGACCCTCTCCATACCACATTTCAGAAACTGCCCCCCCCGTCAGCATTTCCCCCCCCCAACCACATAATGACACCAACACCCATCAACGCACGAACCCTCCCCCCCCCCCCCCACTGAGCGTCTCACCCAGCGCAAACTTAACAACACCCACCCGACACAGAAAAGAGCAACCCACCGTTCCCCACCAAGAACAAACACAGGGCAATGGCCCCAAACACAATACAAGAATAACCCAAAACCCGAAGGAACAGAAAGAGAACATCTCCCCCAAAGTTCATTGTCCTCCATCACCTGACAGTTCATTGTCTCTGACAAATTCCATCGTCTCCTTAGGCGTCCCGAAGTACAACTCCCGACTCTTATAGGCCACCCACAGATGCCCTAGGTGCAGTAAGCCAAATTTCACCCCCTTCTTAAAGAGGGCCGCTTTCATTTTGCTGAAGCTATACCTCCTCTTGGCCAACTCCGCTTCCGATCCTGGTAACACAGCTCGTTACCCTTCCAGGTCCGACGCCTTGGCTGCCTGGCCCACCTCGTGATCGACTCCTTCTCCAGGAACTGGTGCAAGTGCACCATCATCGCCCTCTGAGCTAGTTCCCCTGCGGCTTCCTCATCAGCGCCCTGCATGCCTGGTCCACTTCCAAGGGTCGTTAAATGACCCCTTAGCCAGCTGCTTCTCGCACATTTGGGCCACATACGTGCCGGCGTCTGCTCCCTCGCTGCCCTCCGGCAGTCCCACGATCCTCCAGTTTTGTCTGCGAGACCGATTCTCCAGGTCCTCCACTTTCTCCTTCAGCCGCCTCTGGTGATCCTGCATCACTCCCATCTTCGCTGGCATCGAGGCAAGCTGTTCGCCCACTGTCTCCTCCACCTTCTGGATCGCCTGGCTCTGGGCCTCCAGCCTCGTCTCCAATCGATTCCTGCATTTGTTGGGTCCACCACCCTAGCCACGTCCTCCAAATTCTCCTTCCTCTGCTGGGTGTACTTCTCGTTCAGGAAGCCCACCGGCTGCTCCGTCGGCCATTGAGAATGTCGGGCTGATCCCTGACCCTCCACCATCTTCATCTGTGTCGCAGGCACAACTTCAGCTCTCCCCAAATGTTCCTTTCTTTTCAGACCACTTCTGATCCATAAATCCATCCACCGATGGGACAGTCTCTCTTATGACCCCTCCTGCACCTTTTTAAACCAACAAATCCACCTGATAGCCAGTGAAAATGTCTGAAAATCCCACCACGAGCGGGAGCCACCAAACATGAGACCATTCACACCATGGTCGCCACCGGAAGTTGTTGAAATTCCTCCTCGATGATGTTCATCAGTTGCTCCATCTGAGGCTTTGCCACCGACGAAGACCCTTCCCCCTCTGCAATTTTAACAATTGGTGCTGCGCCCCAGGTCTCTTCCAACTCCTTAGCCAGTTCTTTCACTATCTTCTGCCTGCCCTGATAGCCAGTAGACATGCCAATCCAGGGGATAACCATACCACTTCCGTACCACTTGCTGCTGAAACTACCCAAATGGGGGGTAAAAAGTCCCGAAACCAACGCCTTCGAGCTGGAGCTGCCCTGTGTACGACCAGTTACTCCATAGCCACAACCGGAAGTCCGGATGGGTGTATTTAAACACCCAATTCTGAAGTTGAAATTATTTTTGTGAAATTCACAATTACCAGACCACTGGACATTCTACTATCAACACAGTTTTAAATTTACCTTTAATGGTTCATAAGATGGTGCAGCCTTGCCAAGCCAAAAGGTATCTGATGTGTTGGAATTGAAGCTTGGAGGAATACTTGAATTCCAACAACATAATCTTTATTGTCACAAGTAGCCGTACATTCACACTGCCATGAAGTTACTGTGATAAGCCCCTAGTCGCCACATTCCGGCACCTGTTCCAGTACACACACGGAGAATTGAGAATGAGCAAATTACCTAATAGCTCGTCTTGTGGGAGGAAACCGGAGGAAACCCACGCAGACACGGGGAGAACGTGCAGACTCCGCACAGACAGTGACCAAAGCCGGGAATCAAACCTGGGACCCTGACGCTGTGAAGCCAAGCTATAGTGCTAACCACTGTGCTACCGTGATAAGAACATAAGAACTAGGAGCAGGAGTAGGCCATCTGGCCCCTCGAGCCTGCTCCGCCATTCAATGAGATCATGGCTGATCTTTTGTGGACTCAACTCCACTTTCCGGCCCGAACACCATAACCCTTAATCCCTTTATTCTTCAAAAAACTATCTATCTTTACCTTAAAAACATGTAATTAAGGAGCCTCAACTGCTTCACTGGGCAAGGAATTCCATAGATTCACAACCCTTTGGGTGAAGAAGTTCCTCCTAAACTCAGTCCTAAATCTACTTCCCCTTATTATGAGGCTATGTCCCCTAGTTCTGCTTTCACCCGCCAGTGGAAACAACCTGCCCGCATCTATCCTATCTATTCCCTTCATAATTTTAAATGTTTCTATAAGATCCCCCCTCATCCTTCTAAATTCCAACGAGTACAGTCCCAGTCTACTCAACCTTTCCTCATAATCCAACCCCTTCAGCTCTGGGATTAACCTAGTGAATCTCCTCTGCACACCCTCCAGTGCCAGTACGTCCTTTCTCAAGTTAGGAGACCAAAACTGAACACACTACTCCAGGTGTGGCCTCACTAACACCTTATACAATTGCAGCATAACCTCCCTAGTCTTAAACTCCATCCCTCTAGCAATGAAGGACAAAATTCCATTTGCCTTCTTAATCACCTGTAAACCAACCTTCTGTGACTCATGCACTAGCACACCCAAGTCTCTCTGCACAGCGGCATGCTTTAATATTTTATCGTTTAAATAATAATCCCGTTTGCTGTTATTCCTACCAAAATGGATAACCAGGGGGGGCGGCACGGTGGTACAGTGGTTAGCATTGCTGCCTACGGCGCTGAGGACCCGGGTTCGAATCCTGGCCCTGGGTCACTGTCCGGGAGGAGTTTGCACATTCTCCCCGTGTCTGCGTGGGTTTCACCCCCACAACCCAAAGATGTGCAGGATAGGTGGATTGGCTACGCTAAATTGCCCCTTAATTGGAAAAAATAATTGGGTACTCTAAATTTATAAAAAAAAAAAAAAAAAATGGATAACCACACATTTGTCAACATTGTATTCCATCTGCCAGACCCTAGCCCATTCACTTAACCTATCCAAATCCCTCTGCAGACTTCCAGTATCCTCTGCACTTTTCGCTTTACCACTCATCTTAGTGTTATCTGCAAACTTGGACACATTGCCCTTGGTCCCCAACTCCAAATCATCTATGTAAATTGTGAACAATTGTGGGCCCAACACGGATCCCTGAGGGACACCACTAGCTACTGATTGCCAACCAGAGAAACACCCATTAATCCCCACTCTTTGCTTTCTATTAATTAACCAATCCTCTATCCATGCTACTACAGTAGTCCCCCTTTATAACGCGGGTGTTGGGGTCCAAGACAGCCACCCGCGTTGCAACCGAGCCGCGGATATCCACGATGGGGGTTTTAAATTTATTTAAAAATCTATGCTAGCGCTTCCCATTGAGAGTCTACGGGGGGCGGGGGGAGAGGTCAGACCCCCGTAGACTCACAATGGGAAGCGCTAGCATAGATTTTTAAATAAATTTAAAACCCCCATCGTGGATCTAATTAAAACAGTGTCAATTTCAGCGGCCGGCTCACTTTGATCTGGAGAGGGAAGCTGCTCTCTCACTGAAACAATCAGCCGGCCGCTGAAATTGACACTGCCCGCTGCTCTCTCCCTCCAATCCAACTTTTAAGTTTTAATGTTTCTGATTGGAGGGAGAGAACAGCGGGCAGTGTCAATTTCGGCTGATGGTTTCAGTGAGAGAGCAGCTTCCCTCTCCGGATCAAAGTGAGCCGGGCGCTGAAATTGACACTGCCGGCTGATTGGAGGGAGAGAGCAGAGAACACAGGAGGAGGTCATACGGGCCTCTGCAAGACCAGCATGGTCTCACATCGCCCCTCCCCTCTGTAGCTGGGGTTCAGGCTGTGGCTGCTGGGGTACAGGCTGTGGCTCCTGGGGTACAGGCCGTGGCTGCTGGGCTTCAGGCTGTGGCTGCTGGGGTACTGTGGCTGCTGGGGTTCAGGCTGTGGCTGCTGGGGTTCAGGCTGTGGCTGCTGGGGTACTGTGGCTGCTGGGGTTCAGGCTGTGGCTGCTGGGGTACAGGCCGTGGTTGCTGGGGTGCAGGCCGTGGCTGCTGAGGTACAGGCTGTGGCTGCTGGGGTACTGATTGGAGGGAGAGAGCAGCCGGCAGTGTCAATTTCAGCGGCCGGCTGATTGCTTCAGTGAGAGAGCAGCTTCCCTCTCCGGATCAAAGTGAGCTGGCCGCTGAAATTGACACTGCCGGCTGCTCTCTCCCTCCAATCAGAAACATTAAAACTTAAAAGTTGGATTGGAGGGAGAGAGCAGCGGGCAGTGTCAATTTCAGCGGCCGGCTCACTTTGATCCGGAGAGGGAAGCTGCTCTCTCACTGAAACAATCAGCCGGCCGCTGAAATTGACACTGCCGGCTGCTCTCTCCCTCCAATCCAACTTTTAAGTTTTAATGTTTCTGATTGGAGGGAGAGAGCAGCCAGCAGTGTCAATTTCAGCGGCCGGCTGATTGTTTCAGTGAGAGAGCAGCTTCCCTCTCCGGATCAAAGTGAGCCGGCCGCTGAAATTGACACAACTGACAGTTGGGATCCATAAGCCCCCCCGCGGTATATCGCGAACCGCGGTATTGCGGAGCGCGGTATAACGGGGGACTACTGTACTTTACCCTTAATGCCATGCATCTTTATCTTATGCAGCAACCTTTTGTGTGGCACCTTGTCGAAGGCTTTCTGGAAATCCAGATATACCACATCCATCGGCTCCCCGTTATCTACTGCACTGGTAATGTCCTCAAAAAATTCCACTAAATTAGTTAGGCATGACCTGCCCTTTATGAACCCATGCTGTGTCTGCCCAATGGGACAATTTCTATCCAGATGCCTCGCTATTTCTTCCTTGATGATAGATTCCAGCATCTTCCCTACTACCGAAGTTAAGCTCACTGGCCTATAATTTCCTGCTTTCTGCCTACCTCCTTTTTTAAACAGTGGTGTCACGTTTGCTAATTTCCAATCCATTGGGACCACCCCAGAGTCTAGTGAATTTCGGTAAATTATCACTAGTGCATCTGCAATTTCCCTAGCCATCTCTTTTAGCACTCTGCGATGCATTCAATCAGGGCCAGGAGACTTGTCTACCTTTAGCCCCATTAGCTTGCCCATCACTATCTCCTTAGTGATAACAATCCTCTCAAGGTCCTCACCTGTCATAGCCTCATTTCTATCAGTCGCTGGCATGTTATTTGTGTCTTCCACTGTGAAGACCGACCCAAAAAACCTGTTCAGTTCCTCAGCCATTTCCTCATTTCCCATTATTAAAACTCCCTTCTCATCCTCTAAAGGACCAATATTCACCTTAGCCACTCTTTTTTGTTTTATATATTTGTAGAAACTTTTACTGTCTGTTTTTATATTCTGAGCAAGTTTACTCTCATACTCTATCTTACTCTTCTTTATAGCTTTTTTAGTAGCTTTCTGTTGCCCCCTAAAGATTTCCCAGTCCTCTAATCTCCCAGCAATCTTTGCCACTTTATATGCTTTTTCCTTCAATTTGAAACTCTCCCTTATTTCCTTAGATATCCACGGTCGATTTTCCCTCTTTCTACCGTCCTTCCTTTTTGTTGGTATAAACCTTTGCTGAGCACTGTGAAAAATCGCTTGGAAGGTTCTCCACTGCCCCTCAACTGTTCCACCATAAAGTCTTAGCTCCCAGTCTACCTTAGCTAGTTCTTCTCTCATCCCCTTGTAATCTCATTTGTTTAAACACAAAACACTAGTATTTGATTTTACTTTCTCACCCTCCATCTGTATTTTAAATTCCACCATATTGTGATTGTTCCTTCCGAGAGGATCCCTAACTATGAGATCATGAATCAATCCTGTCTCATTACACAGGACAAGATCTAGGACCGCTTGTTCCCTCGTAGGTTCCATTACATACTGTTCTAGGAAACTATCGCGGATACATTCTATAAACTCCTCCTCAAGGTTGCCTTGACCGACCTGGTTAAACCAATCGACATGTAGATTAAAATTCCCCATGATAACTGCTGTACCATTTCTACATGCATCAGTTATTTCTTTGTTTATTGCCTGTCCCACCATAACGTTACTATTTGGTGGCCGATAGACTACTCCTATCAGTGACTTTTTCGCCTTACTATTCCTGATTTCCACCCAAATGGATTCAACCTTATCCTCCATAACACCGATGTCATCCCTTACTATTGCCCGGATGTCATCCTTAAATAACAGAGCAACACCACCTCCCTTACCATCCACTCTGTCCTTCCGAATAGTTTGATACCCTCGGATATTTAACTCCCAGTCGTGACCATCCTTTAACCGTGTTTCAGTAATGGCCACTAAATCATAGTCATTTACGATGATTTGTGCCATCAACTCATTTACTTTATTCCGAATACTACGAGCATTCAGGTAAAGTACACTTATGTTGGTTTTTTTACCTCTGTTTTGAATCTTAACATCTCCTGTTTTATTCCTTTTGTTATTACTGGGCCTATTCACTGAGCTCCCCTCAGTCACTGTACCTTGTACTGTCGCCCTTTTAGATTTTTGACTATGTCTTCTCTGCCTTGCACTTTTCCCCTTACTTCCTTTTGCTTCTGTCCCTGTTTTACTACCTTCCAACTTCCTGCATCGGTTCCCATCCCCCTGCCACATTAGTTTAACAGCTCTAGAAAACACCCCCCCCCTAGGACATCGGTTCCAGTCCTGCCCAGGTGCAGACCGTCCAGTTTGTACTGGTCCCACCTCCCCCAGAACTGGTCCCAATGCCCCAGGAATTTGAATCCCTCTCTCTTGCACCATCTCTCGAGCCACGCATTCATCCTATCTATCCTGACATTCCTACTCTGACTAGCTCGTGGCACTGGTAGCAATCCTGAGATTACTACCTTTGAGGTCCTACTTTTTAGTTTAAAAAAAAAAAAAAAATTTAGATTACCCAATTAATTTTTTCCAATTAAGGGGCAATTTAGCGTGGCCAATCCACCTACTGTGCACATTTTTGGGTTGTGGGGGCGAAACCCACGCAGACACGGGGAGAATGTGCAAACTCCACACGGACAGTGACCCAGAGCCGGGATCGAACCTGGGACCTCAGCGCCGTGAGGCGGTTGTGCTAACCACTAGGCCACCGTGCCCCCCTACTTTTTAGTTTAGCTCCTAACTCCCTGAATTCCGCTTGTAGGACCTCATCCCGTTTTTTACCTATATCGTTGGTGCCTATGTGCACCACGACAGCTGGCTGTTCCCCCCCCCCCCAGAATGTCCTGCAGCCGCTCCGAGACATCCTTGACCCTTGCACCAGGGAAGCAACATACCATCCTGGAGTCTCGATTGCGTCCACAGAACCGCCTGTCTATTCCCCTTACAATCGAGTCCCCTATCACTATAGCCCTGCCATTTATCTTCCTGCCCTGCTGTGCAGCAGAGCCAGCCATGGTGCCATGAACCTGGCCTCTGCTGCCTTCCCCTGGTGAGCCATCTCCCTCAACAGTATCCAAAGCGGTATATCTGTTTTGCAGGGAGATGACCGCAGGGGACACCTGCACTGCCTTCCTACTCTTGCTCTTTCTTTTGGTCACCCATTTTCTATCTCCCTCATTAATTTTAACCTGCGGTGTGACCAACTCGCTAAACGTGCTATCCACGACCTCCTCAGCATCGCGGATGCTCCAAAGTGAGTCCATCCGCAGCTCCAGAGCCGTCAAGTGGTCTAACAAGAGCTGCAACTGAACACACTTCTTGCATGTGAAAGAGCCAGGGACAGTGGACGTGTCCCTGAGCTCCCACATCGCACACGAGGAGCATGACACGGGTCTGGGATCTCCTGCCATGTCTTAAACCTTAGGTAAACTTATACAACAACAATTTCAAAATAAAAATAAATAAATTAGGCAATGAAAAGAAAAACTACTTACCAGTCACTTACCAGGGTTAAAAAGCACCTCCTTATACTCTGCACCGATTTACCTCACTGCACCAAATTACCAAGTTGCAATCCCACTCTGGATGAGTCTCACTCAGGATGTGTGTCCTTGAAAAGCGCATTACAATTAAGTGATAGTTACTTAATTTGGAAAGAAGCTTCAAATCTTGGGATTCAAAACATTTTTGTTGGAGAAGAAGTTTGAGGAAAGCTCTGGTACTGGGCAGAATTGTGCTTCCTAAGAATTAGTTTACTACTTGGGTTTAACCTGAGAGTTTAGGTGAAGTTTAAGCATTTACAATGGTGTATATAGGCATGTCTGCTTGTTTTCAGTTTTCCACCCGAATCCCCTGTGGATTAGATCTTGCTCCCGGGATACTTGTGTGAATCGGTACTGACTATTGAACCGGTTGCAATCCAGAGAGTGATTGAATCTTCACCTCGCTATTATTAGGTAGTGCACCAGTTAGTGGTTCATTGTTCAATGTTGTGTGACTGTCAGCACCAACTCAGTTTGGGTAACTCCCTTAATCCGATTTTTATGTAATTGACTGATTGCAGCATCGAAGATCATGAGGGGTCATGACAGAGGAGATGTGAGACGCATGTTTCCTCTTCTGGGAGAACCCCGAATCTGGGGTGGTTCAACAGTTCAAAAATAATGGATTGCCTATTTAATACAGAAATGAGTCTTTGGAACTCTTTCTCAGAGCAGCGGTACAATCACGTCTTTGAATATTTCTGATGCAGAGGTGGATTGATTCTTGATAAGTGGGTGAAATGTTATGGTGGGTAGGCAGGATGTGTAGAAATCAAATCAGCCACGATCTTATTGAACGGTGGAGCAAGCTGAATGGGTCGAATGGCCCAGTAATTAATTAGTGTGCTTGTATTGACTTTTGCCCCACTGTTTCTGAAAATGAGTTTTTTCGGTGTCGAATTTGCCGAAGATATTTAATTCTTGGCAAGTAAAAATGTTTATCAGTCATTGGCAGTACTTGGTTTGAGATCGTAGCTATTTGTTGATGCTTTTGCAATAGATTTGCTCAGCACTGATTTTGTTCCTGTTATGAGAAATCTGATATATGTTTTGATCTTATTCTGGCCTGTTGAGCGTCCCAATTTTAATCGCTCCCACCATCGGGGGCCAAATCTTCAGTTGGATTGGATTTGATTGGTTTATTGTCATATGTACAGAGGTACGGTAAAAAAAATGTACCTTTCTGCGAGCAGCTCAAATAGATCATTTCATACATGAAAAGAAAATAGACATTAGGCAACACAAGGTACACAGTGTAAAGACATAGACACTGGCATCGGGTGACGCATACAGGAGTGTAGTATTGGAATTACCTCCCGATACTCCTTCTTAAAACCTACCTCGTTTGGTCAGCTAATCTAATCTCATATGGTTCAGTGTCAGACTTTGTTTTGTCATGCTTCTGTGAGCTGCCTTGGGATGTTTCATTACATTAAATGTACTGTATAAATAACTTGTTGCGATTGACTTTATACTATTGCACTTTTGTCAGAACTGGTATGTTTCTGGTAGGTTGTTGAAGTGACAGGTGTAACCTTCAACGTTGAAGCACAGCTGGCTATTTGACTGAGATCATAAAGAGTTTAGCGTTGCCTGACATCCACACATTGTACTTGGAGTGAAGGTTGTTGGATAGCAGTCAGAGACTCGGGAGCACTCTCTCGCCTGCAGTTTGCATCTCTCTCCCTTTTCCCATTCCCCACCCTTAGTCGTGAATGAGGCCAGGACTAATACCTCTCTTGGCTTTTTATGACTTCTATTCTTTGGATCAATTCATAAAGCCGTTATCAAAGAAACCCTTATTAAATACTGTAGTGGGGTTTTTATGGTAAGAGAACCTTTGACCAAGGAACCATTAACTTGTTTTAGTCACATGATGCTGCCCCGTGTGAAACAGGCTGCCAAAAGTCAGTGGTATGTACATGGGGGGCTGGTTAGCACATTGGGCTAAACAGCTGGGCTTGCAATGCAGAACAAGGCCAGCAGCGCGGATTCAATTCCTGTACCGGCCTCCCCGAACAGGTGCTGGAATGTGGCGACTAGGGACTTGTCACAGTAACTTCATTGAAGCCTACTTGTGACAATAAGCGATTATTATTATCATTATTATTATTATTATTACATGGCCTCTTGGCTATGAAATTAGAGGGCATTATAACTCCCTCCCTACATCAGTATTCCAAACAAAATGATGGTGGTATTGAATCAGTTTCTTCCAGGATACCATTTGGCCAATGTGTCTGTACTGGTTCTCTGAAAGAACATATTATCGAGACCCAGCCGCCTGCCATATCCCCGTAATCTTGCACATTACTTATTTTCAAATGGCAATCCAATTCCCTTTCGGATTCCGTGATTGAACTTCCCTCCACCACCCCCTCAGGAACCTTGTCCCAGTCTCCAACCATCCTCTGGGTGAAAACATTTTTCCTCACATCACTTCTCATTATTTTGGATCTGTGTCCCCTAGTTCTTGATGTATCCTTGGAGGGAGCAGTTTCTCACTGTGTACGCTGTCCATATCCCTCAGTACCTTGAATACCTCCATCAAGCCGTCTGTCAGATTTGTCTTCTCTAAGGAACCCAACCTCTCCATTCCCATCATCATAATGACAGTTGTTTATCCCTGGAATCGTTCTTGTTAATCTCTATTCTCTCCAATGCCTGCTCATCCTTCCTCGAGTCTGGCGCATTGAACTGGATGCAGGGCTCCAGATCAGGCTGAACTGTTTAGCACACTGGGCTAAATCGCTGGCTTTGAAAGCAGACCAAAGCAAGCCAGCAGCACGGTTCGATTCCCGTATCAGCCTCCCCGAACAAGCACCGGAATGTGGCGACTATAGGCGTTTCACAGTAACTTCATTTGAAGCCTACTTGTGACAATAAGCGATTTTCATTTCATTTCACTAAAGTCTTACACAAGTTTAACATGAGAGCCTTACTCTTGTACCCAGTGCCCAAGTAATAAAACCTTGGATGCCCATGTGCCTTATTAATTGCTCTCAACATGCCCTGCCACCCCTGTAATTTATGCACATGCACACTGAGTTCCTTTGTTCCTGCACCTCCTTCAGTTACTCCATTTCTTCTATACTGTCTCTCCACATTCTTCCTGCTAAATTTAACTCCCTCACACTTCTCTGCATTGAACTTCATCTGCCATATGTCTGATAATTCCAATGTCTCCAAGTCCATTTTGTCTTTTGGAGACTAGTTTGTGGCGAACAGTTCCACACACTTGGTTTGACCGTGGTAGTTTGCTCAAGTGGGCATTCTTTGTGTGAACTTGTAAACTGAGCATTAGCAGGTTATTTTGTCACTGGGGAGTAGAGTTGACTGTGACTTGAATATTTGCACCTCAGTTTTAGGCAAGTCTTAGTGGTGGAATCTACAGCTGGAATAATGGAAAGATTTGTATGCAGTCTTATGGTTATAATCTATTATGGTCAAGAAAATAAATGTGCTAAAACTAATGTTCAAATGCACAGCTTATTGGGTGGATTTTTACTTGGCTTACAAATACTGGCTCATGGATGAGACAGAAATGAAAAATATGTTCAGCTTAATGGTCGCAGAAAGCGAAATAGTGTTGACTTCAGATGAGATTGAGTCGTGTATCAAAATTTTGCTGTTTCACCAAAGCATGTTCACTATCACGACCAAGATACTTCTTTACAAAACGTCCTCTCTGAAAGCAGTTTCAAATAGAAGTTTAAACGGTAGACTTCAATACAAGACTGAGCATTGAAATGAATGTCAATTCGCAATATTCTCTGGCTAAAATTGTGCTGCTGCACTCAATCACTCTTGCCCCTTTTCCCTCTCGTACTGTTCTTGCCACCCCCCCATCAGCTCTTTCTCTCTCTCTTCGCTCTTGCCTCCCCTCTCACTCACCCCCCCCCCCCCCCCCCCCCACAGTCAGCTCTCACTATCTCTTCTCGCTCTCGCCCCACCTCTCACTCTTGCCCCCTCATCTGGCTCCCCCCCCCCCCCCCCCCCCCCCGGCCCCCTCTGGCTCTGGCCCCCCCCTCTGGCTCTCCCGCCCCCCCCCACCCCCCTCTGGCTCTCGCCCCCCCCCCCCCCATTGGCTCTCGCCCCCCCCTCTGGCTCTCGCCGCCCCCCTCTGGCTCTCGCCGCCCCCGCCTCTGGCTCTCGCCCCACCCTCT